>NC_047084.1:173834169-174137200 GCF_902459505.1 Geotrypetes seraphini | reverse complement strand
GAGACCTATTAAAAGATTCTCCGTGCTTTGAAAAGTCATTACATTACATTACATTAGTGATTTCTATTCCGCCATTACCTTGCGGTTCAAGGCGGATTACATCCAAACTAAAACAGAATTACATTCAAAATTTGAAGGAATAGAATAAGCGATGACATAGAATTTTTAAGGTAACATATATTGGGTAAAGAGTTACCAAAGGGAAGTGGAGGTCTTTAGGAGATAAGAATAGGGTGAAATTATGGGTTTTAGATAATGTTTGGTAGATAAAAGAGTATTAGAGAGATCTAAGGGTAAATAGAGTGTTGGATATTGGGTTGGGATTGGTTGTGCGGGATAGGTTTTATGTGTTTTTTGAAGAGTATGGTTTTAATGTCTCTCCTGAAGGCTTTGTAGTCTGTAGTCGAAGATAACAGAGTGGTGATTTGTCTGTCCAGTTTAGCTGCTTTGGAGGCTATTAGGTTATCATAAAGTTTTTTTCGTTTGACATCTTTGGATGATGGGTGAGTGAATAGTGAGTGGTCATCTAGATATAATTCTATTAACTGGATTTTCTAAAAATTGGGCTGATCTACCCAATGGCTTCCTAGACCTATTGGTATCTCTTATATAATAGCAATGCGGCAGGTTGGCTACATCTGTTGCCAGAGTGTGTGGTGGATGTGCACATGCATACCCTGCTGGGGAGGGATAAACGCATGTTGGAACATGGCATTGAAGAATGTTGACACAAAGGCAGGTGTTCCATGTGTGCCACAGGAACTGAAGGGCCATGGCATTGGTTTGTGCGTGTGTGGGCTATGGAAGCAGGTGTAACCCCAGGGGCTACTTCTAGCTCTGTAGTTGCTTATGCCCTGGAGGAAGTATTTCAGAATAACCCCCCCACCCCAAAAAAGGACTAAGTCAATCATCTAGAAAAACATAAGAACATAAGTATTGCTTCTGCTGGGTCAGACCAGGGGTCCATCGTGCCCAGCAGCCCACTCCCGCGGCGGCCCTCGAGGTCCTTGACCTGTAAGTTCCCACCACCTGAATTATTTATGCCCTAATCCTGATGTACCCTATATAGTAATCCCTTTCTCCTTCAAGAAGTCATCCAGGCCCTTTTTGAAACCCATTATTGTACTCTGTCCTATCACCTCTCCTGGAAGCGCATTCCAGGTATCCACCACCCTCTGAGTGAAGAAGTACTTCCTAGCATTCGTCTTGAATCTGTCTCCTTTCAGTTTTTCTGAATGCCCTCTTGTTTTTGATGTCCCCCTTAGCCTGAAGAATCTGTCCCTCTCCACCTTCTTTATACCTTTTGTGATTTTATAGGTCGCTAACATGTCCCCTCTAAGTCTCTGCTTTTCCAGAGTAAAGAGCCCCAGCTTCTCCAGCCTTTCGGTAAAAGCTCATTCTATTTAAAGATAGCTTAAGAGATGTGCTTGCCAAAAGAATATAAGTATATATCTATATGTGTGTATGTAGGGAGGATGGGGTGGAGTGACCTTCAGTATAAAGGTGTCTAACTGTATAGTATCCAAACCTCAAATTATACTGAACATATCACACCATTGTGGCTATTCAGTTATGGCTCAGTGACACATCACCAGTCCTTCCCCATATCCTTAATCATAGATCCAGTGTAAATAGTACAGTATATCACCAAATTTTTAGTTAATATCTTGTTAATCAGTTTCCAAATCAACATGATCAAAATTCAGCCACTAAAAGGCCATCAGATAAAAACATAAGATGCTGCTGAGAATAATGAACAATACTGATGATAGTAATGAGCATCATCCTATTTTATCATCGCCTGGGTGGTGACACACAATGAGATAAGATTTTGCTCATTACTGTCAGCAATATTCTTCATTATTCTCAGCAGCATCCTATGTTTTTATCTGGTGGCCTTTAAGTGGTTGAATTTTGATCATATAGATAGACTCAGGGATGTGACTGAGTGTTATTGTTTGCATTCTGGAAACTGATTAACATGATATTAACAAAACACTTGGGGAATATACATCCAGTGTAAAGATTAAAGATATGGGGAAGGAATGGCGAGTGACTGAATATTGATCATTTAAATTGCTTTTAATATTGACCCCAGAGTACCTTGGGGAGGGAGAGTGTTTTGTGAAGGAATGGCATCATGATTAATTGGCAATACATGTAGAGCAGAGCTTCTCAGAATTTTCTTTTTCTAATAAGCCCCAAATGATAATGAAAAGAAAATTGCTGACCTCCTCCCCTTTCACATCCCCTCCCTACTCCACGTCCTTCTCTCCCACTTAACCGCAGTATGACAGCAGCAGTAGTGGCAACAGTGTTTAAGTTTGCACTCATAGATCCCAGCAGGGCCTCTGCATAGTCCAACTGAAAGCACGTGAATGAGGAGAGGGCATGGTCTGTGAATGTTCACTGACTCACAAGTAGAGAATGACACGGAGGACACATTTTTTTCCTGTCCCCGCGGGAACTCATTTTCCCGTCCCCGCAAGTTCATTTCCTGTCCCTGCCCCATTCCTGAATGCTCCGTCCTCATTTGTGCAAGCCTCAAACATTTTAAAATCATTTGTTCAAGATTTGTGCGGTTAAGGCCGAGTTTACAGAAATGGGTCAAGGACAGGGGACAGGGAAATTGAGTTCCTGTGGGGACGAGGAAAAATTTGTCCCCGTGTCATTCTCTACTCACAAGCCCACTACTGAACCTTCCTCACAACAGAAGTCCAGAAGGAAGGAGAGCAACCACATTTCTTTTACCCATGTTATACCTACCCCATGGTTTGGAACCACTGATATGCAATTACCCACTAAGACCATACCAGGCCCAAATTAAATTACCGTAAGTTGCCACCTCCACAGCTATGTAGAAATCTTAGCATTAAGAAATGGGTCAATATTTAACCATCAAGTGGTGAGCATTTTGCTCACCTCCAATGATGTTATTATTATTACTATTACGACTTATCATTTTTATAGCACTACTAGACATATGCAGTGCTGTACACTAAAGCCCGGATTCTATAAACAACGTCCTGATTGTAGGCGACCAACTGCTGCCTAATCAGGCAATCAGGATGCATGTTTCCTAAATAAAAAGCTTCCCAAAGCAGGCTGCCTACATTGGAGGCACCTCAGGGAGCCTAGGGAGGCATGCATGTCTGCCTAAGCTCGCCTAAGGCTAGGCGTGGGTGTGGCTTGGCCCGGAAGTAGCTTTAGGCAGACCTAGGCGGCCATACGCATCTCCGTCAATATAGGGCTCATTTTTGAAAAAGAAAAACCTCCACAAGTGCATAAAGGGAAGATGGACTTTTTTCTTGCCAAAACCTTCCAATTTTCTAGATGGTGGTTGTCTGCAATCCATCTAAATCTGAAAAGAGTTTATTGAAGGCGACTAACTCATTCCACCTCAATCAGACACAGGAGAACCCACACAATATTCGCACACCCGCCAACCAAAAAGGTCAAACGAAAAAAAATATATGACAACCTTCTGGCCACCAGAGCAGCAAAACTGGACCGACAACTCACCAATCTGCTGACTTCAACCACAGACTACAAAACTTTCAAAAAAGAAACAAAAACCTTACTTTTTAAAAAACACATAAAACCAATATAACTTTACCAACAAAGCTCCAAACTCCACCAACATTACCAATCTACTCCTTAGCAAATTAGAAAATGTTCCTATATAAGCTTATGTATTAAGATCATAACAATTCTTATGTAATCCGCCTTGAACCGCAAGGTAAAGGCGGAATAGAAGTCACTAATGTAATGGTTTGGGTGGGACTAGAGCAGGCTTATGATTTGACCGTTTTTCTGTGAAAATGTTCAGGGCACAATTTGGAGGTTTGGGGGCTAGATCTTTTTTAACAATGAATAAGTGCCAAAAAGGTGCCCACATTGACCAGATGACCTCTGGAGAGATGAAGGCATAACCCCTCCCACATCCCAAAGATGTAAATTAAATACCTGCCTGTATGATTAGCTTCAGATGTTATGGCCAGTCTTAGTAGAACATCAAGTAGGTTCCTGGAGTAGCCGATGGGCAGAGTAGTCAACCATAGAGAGGGGGACTCTAATTATTACACTTATGGTGAACTATATGAATCTTTCAAAACTCACCCACTGTATCCCACTGTACCCAAGTATAGGTGATACCTACAGGCATAAGGGTTTTTGGTGTGTAGGACAGTTGGGCCCAGTAGGTTTTGGGTGGGTTTTGGAGGTCTCACTATACAATATAATGGGATTATGGTGAGATGTCTACCTGGGCCTCTTGATGTGAAGTTCATTGCAGTGCCCTTTTAGATTATCCACTGCTCTGATGGGATGTCTGTGTGGCCAGTCTACTAAAAATGTTGGCCCTTCCTACATCCTAATGGCTTGTTTTATGCATTTTTCTTTTAGTCTTCCCCCCCCCCCAAAAAAAAATGGTTCAAAAGGTAGACACACTGAGGATGAAGACATTTTCTGTTTCAAAAATGGTCACATTCACTACTAGGTAAGAATTTTCATACTGGGACAGACTAAAGTATCCTGTTTCCAACAGTGGCTAACCCTTGTTCCACAAAACATCCAAATTTCAATTTGGACATCATGTCAAAAATGTCCCTCCACAGGAGTTAAATATGACCTATATTTAAATACAGCTAGAGACAGAGCTTGATGTACTGACTTGATGTCTATTCCAGGCATATGGTGCAGCAACATAGAAGGAATGAAGTCTAGAGTTGGCAGTAGAGGAGAAGGGTATAAATAAGAGTGACTTACCAATAAATGGAGTTCCCAGGGAGGAGTGTAGGGAGAGAAAAGAAAGGAGAGATACTGAGAAGCTACAAAGTTAACTAGGCACCAGTCTGAATATTGGCTGGTGCCTGGTTAACATCATATCAGTGCACATACCCACATATTCAATGTTGGGAGCTGCAAATGCACCAGATGTTAAATATCTGGGGTTAGCTCAGCTAGCATCCAGAAGTGGTATACAAGCTGCTTTGGATGAATCATGCCACCGAGTTGGCCACCGACTCAAGGCAACATGCACAGTGAGGAATCCACCCTGTGATATTTCACAGCAGAGTACAGAAGTGGTTTGCCATTGCCTCTCATGTTCCAAGCAAGCAAACAGCAATCCTGGCTGGGTAACTACATCAATAGAGCCAGGCTGACCTATGGCGCCTTTCGGAAAGTAATTAAAACTGTACTGTTTGACTGATTCATCTCCTAATCAGAAGCCACACTAAATTTATTTTTTCCTTCTATCTATTTCTCATGTAATATGCTGTACCTTCCATTTGCTTTCTTAATTCGCTGATTGTCCAGCCCTCTTCGATGTGAACCGCCTAGAAGTCATCTGACTATGGCGGTATAGAAGAATAAAGTTATTAATATTATTATTATTATTATTCTCCCGTGCAATGTGTGGCTCCACTATGTCACTGCTCTTTACCGGCTGTTATCCCCTAACTTCCCTGTTCTTAGCCTATTGCTCTAAACTCTAGGCTATTCCTTCTGAAACGGTCCCCTAAAGACAGTGTTGTTCAAAGTACTAAGTCATAGTACTTAAGTAAAAATAAAAATATATTTTAATACTTAAGTAAAAGTAGAGTGAAAAACACATACAAAATTAAGTGAAAGTAAAAGTTATTGTCTAATATAATACTTTTTGAATAAAAAGTAAAAGTACTGGGGCCAATTTGTTTTCTCATCCTAAGGGCACTGAAGCAACATGGCAATTTGATATCAAGAAGGACATCTCTGAGGAGTGTTGAGAACAGATTTGGACTTCTATTCACAAATCATTAAGATCAGCAGCAATTAAACAATCCATATTTTTTGTATTCCACAAAGCCATTTGGACTCCTTACAAACTATCTAAAATTAAACGTGATAACTCAAACAAATGTTGGACATGTCAAAAGGAAGTCGGCACTTTAACTTATTCACAATATTACTGCGATCATATACGTGAATATTGGCTTTGTGTATGGGAGACTATCAGTTCTTTGGCTGGAAATAAAGGCATCACTTACATTAAATATTATAGTATTGGGGCATTTTGGTCTTCTGCAGCCAATACCAGAGAATCACTCAAAATTATTAATAATTTTGCTCAATGTGGCTATTAAAATTATATTGCAACATAGGAAAGACACTTTGCTTAACTGTCAAATATCCAACAGAAAGATCCAATGCTTTACATAAATTTACTAAAATATGGGAGCCGCTGATATCTTATGGTCATGCGCCTGATAAACCAAATGATTGACTATGGCCCTCTTTTACTAAGGTGCGCTAATTGATTAGCGCGCGCTAAACGCTAATGCATGCATGTTAGTCTATGGACATGTTAGCATTTAGCACGCGCTAATTTGATTAGCGCACCTTAGTTAAAGAGCGGATTAGCTACTATACAAGACTGCCTAATGATGTTTCTGTCTCAATAAGTTTCTTACCATCTGTCAACTTCAGCATTGTGATAGCCTGCTGAATGTTCTCCAGTGTGACCATTTCAGTTATCCTGCACATTGGTCTTCCTTTTTACTCTAACCTGTCAACATAAGTATAGCCAATGGTCCATCTAGCCCAGTATCCTCTTTTCACATCCTCTTTTTTTTTTTTTTTAAAGGTATTTTCATGTAACTTCATTGAGTACCCTCTAGTCTTTGTAATTTGTAAGCCCTGATCACATCCCTCCTTGGCTAGCTCATTTCCAAACTGAAGAGCCCTAGCCTCTTTAGTTTTTCCTCAGTTTGGTTACTGTTCGTTGAACCTTTTCTAATTCTGTTATATCTTTGAGATACAGCAACCAGAATTGACAACAATACTCAAGGTAATGTTGCACCATGGAGTGATACCGAAGCATTATTGGTCTAATTTATTATCCCGTTCCTAATTATTCCTAGCACACTGGGTGGAACATTTTGGCTTACTAATGGCACCTAGATCTTTTGTGTGTGTGTGTGGGGGGGGGGGGGGGAGGGAGGGAGGGGGGTGAAATTCTGTCTCTAACTCATTCCTTTCTAAGCAATTTGGCTAACATGGACCCAGTGTAAACACCACCTCTGCCTACTTACTTGGAAATAACAATACTCATAGTTCATTTTCATTCTTTGATCTTTTTCTTTGGAATTCCCTTCTTCCAACTTTAAAAAGAGAAACTAATGTAAGAACATAAGAATTGCCATACTGGGATAGACTTAAGGTCCATCAAGCCCTGTATCCTGTTTCCAACAGTTGCCAGCCCAGCTCCCAAGTACCTAGCAAGATTTCAAGTAGTAAAGCAGATTCTATGCTGGCTATCCTAGGAATAAGCAATTTTACGCGCCACTCTGCTTGTTTCAAGCCATTTTCAGGTTTTATGCTTAAAGACACATACATTGTTTTGCTCATATTTTTATCTTTATACCCTACATTATCCGGACTCCTGAGGAAGGCGGTCTCGCTGAAACACGGACCGTGTAGGGTCCATCAGGACAATCATACGTGTATTACTTTTTTAGACTTTTGTTTGTATTTTTATTGTGAAGAGCGAATAAAAATCATGTTTCAGAACATCCACATCCACAGTCTTGTTTTTATCCTAGGAATAAGCAGTAGATTTCCTCAAACCATCTCAATAATGGCACACGGACTTCTCTTTTAGGAAATCGAGCTTTGTTTAAACCCCTCTTAGCTAAGTGATTTCACCACATTCTCTGGCAAGTTAGCCTGAGTTGTCAGCACTGGAACCTTTTTTTTTTTTTTCTTCTTCACTCAAGCGTTTGGAGAGTCATGGAGTTGCCTGCAGGCACAGACAGCAAGCTAGTACTTTTCATAACAGCCATGTCTAATTTTTGGTGACATGCCAGTGAGTCATGAGATCCTGGATCAGAACTGCTCCTCTAGTTTCAGTGTTCGTCATTTGTTTTCCATGATCACAGATTTTTAATTCTCTCTTTTCATAGTCTCTTTAGTTTAGTCTATTGTTTTGTTTTGTTTTTACTTTACCTAGCTCCCTCTACCCTGGCAGTACCCAAGGTATTCTCTTATTTGAAGAAAGCTAACAGTCCTGAAGGCAAGGACAGTGACATCTGAAGGACTCATGTTTGTGTTTGGTCCTATGGTAAACTATACTGGTGATCACAGAACTTACTTTTGACATTAGAAGCAATCTCCTCATCTGGAAATGCCACTTAACATATTGGGGTCTATATTCAGAGCGATTTAAATGGTCACTTAAATCACTTCTGGCTGTCTAAGAGGGAATATTCAGTGCCACATAACCAGAGAGTACCACTGAATATCCCCTCAGTTTACCCAATTAAAAAATGGGCAGGTCAGAGGTGGCACTGGGGGAGGGGGGGAGCCCCAGGTTATGCGGGTTGCCGGCATAGTCAGGGCCAGCACCCACAAAGCTAAATAACCAGCTTTAGGACAGCTCAAAAGTTATCCTAAATCTGGCCACTTAGCTATGCAGGTGCCAGCACTGGTTATCAGGCCAGCATCTGTATAACTATTTTACCAAAAAAAACCTGAAACCTCCTGACCCTCACCATCACAATGTGCCAAGTCCACCCTTCCCTGATATCCAGTTAGTCCCCCGGTCCATCAAGCCCAGTATCCTGTTTCCAACAGTGGCCATTCCAGGTCACAAGTACCTGGCAATATCCCAAGGAGTAAAACAGATTTTATGCTTCTTATCCTAGAAATAAGCAGTGGATTTCCCCAAGCCATCTCAATAACAGCTTATGGACTTTTGTTTTAGGAAATTATCCAAAGCTTTACTAAACCCTGCTAAACTGATTTCATCACATTCTTTGGCAATGAATTCCAGAGTTTAATTATACGCTGAGTGAAGAAATATTTCCTCTGGTTTGTTTTAACTCTACTACTTAGTAGCTTTATCAGAAGCCCCCTAGACCAGGATTTCCCCAATGAATATGCATGAGATCTATGTGCATGCACTGCTTTCAATGCATATTCATTGGGGAAATCCTGAAAACCTGACAGGATTGCGGCCCTCAAGGAGGGACTTTGAGATCCCTGTCCTAGACCTAGTATTTTTGGAAAGAGTACTCAAACAATTCGCATCTACCATTTCCACTCCACTCAGTATTTTATAAACCTATATCATATCTCTCCTGAGCCGTCTCTTCTCCAAGCTGAAAAATCTTAGCCAGTTTAGCATTTCCTCATAGGGGAGTGGCTCTATCCCTTTTATCATTTTTGTTGCCCTTCTCTGTACCTTTTCCTAATTCCACTTTATCTTTTCTTGAGATATGGTGACCAGAACTGCACACAGTATTTGATGTGAGGCCGTGCCATAGAGCAGAGGTTCCCAAACCTGTCCTGGAGGACCACCAGTTCCAGTCGGGTTTTCAGGATAGCCCTAATGAATATGCATGGAGCAGAATTGCATGCCTGTCACCTCCATTATATGCAAATCTCTCTTATGCATATTCATTAGGGATATCTTGAAAACCCGACTGGCTGATGGTCCTTCAGGACAGGGTTGGGAACCAGTGTTTTATACCATCTCAGTAGCCCCTATGTCTGTAATAACGGAGCAGCAATGAATCCAGTAGGCACAAAGCTAATTAGGGTAGCGAGCAGAGATGGTAAAATGCTGTGCAAGGTTTACATGCATGTGGTGCCAAGGATGGACAAGCTTGTGATTAGAAGGATGTTCTATGTCAGTGGTTCCCAACCCTGTCCTGGAGGATCACCAGGCCAGTCGGGTTTTCAGGAAAGCCCTAATGAATATGCATGGAGCAGATTTGCATGCCTGGC
The DNA here is from genome assembly GCF_902459505.1 of Geotrypetes seraphini. NCBI lineage: Eukaryota > Metazoa > Chordata > Amphibia > Gymnophiona > Dermophiidae > Geotrypetes > Geotrypetes seraphini. The sequence goes on along the minus strand of NC_047084.1, from coordinate 174,127,432 downwards.
ACCTCCATTATATGCAGATCTCTCTCATGCATATTCATTAGGGCTATCCTGAAAACCCGACTGGCCTGGTGGTCCTCCAGGACAGGGTTGGGAACCACCGATATAGAGCGATATGAAGGTATTATAACATTTTCATCTTTGTTTTCCATTCCTTTCCTGATAATTCCTAACATTCTATTTGCTTTCTTTAGTGCTGGTGCCTGAACATGGCCTGGCACTGAATATTGGGGGGGCGGGGGAGGGGGCTAATTCAGCCAGTGACAGTCAGAATGTTTAAAAAAATGCCGACCGCTACTGATTGACTATTCGGGGGATTGTTCCCTGATATTAGTTTTATTACTAGTCTCTTGAGGCATGCTTCTTGATAGGCGTATAATATATCTCTGCTTCCGTTGTTGCAATGGAGATGCTCTGTCAACATTTAGCAAACTTAAATCTTCCACCAGAGTTCCCTCCATGTGCTTTTCTTAGTGATTGATTTCTCAGGCACTGCTGAGAGCTGGCATCACTGTGGAATATTAGACTGATAAACAATGACTGCGATTTTATTATCCTTCTCCAAGTCTACTGAAATTAGAGGCACTGCTGTGAAACAAATTTAAGATAGAACAGCAGGGTAATATAATAGGTTCTATTTCCTTTATGTAGGTGTTGAATTTCTGATTTCTATCTATAGCCGGTAATGATTTTTTATTGAGCTATGAAGGAATATGTACAATTTCCATTCCAGCATTTCACTCTGAATAAAAAAGCAGACAATGGGTCATGACTGAAACCAAGTCTGACTCATGGGGGACAGTATGACTGATCCAAAGAGCAATAGATGGTCCTGCAGTCTCAGTTGAAATTTCTTTATCTTGTCTTTATTTTCATTTAATTTTATTGAATTTGCAAAACTTTTTAATGAACATTTTCCATTTAGTAAATATAACATTAAAGGGGTAGGGGAGAGAATTCATGATCGGGTATTAAGCATGTTAGCGTGCTAAAGATGCCCACAGGAATACAATGGACACATTTAGCAGTTTGTAAGCGCTATTGCGCTTGATGCACTTTCATGAATTTCTCCCTAAATCATCTATAATACAGCTACCATATAGTATAGTTTATCTAATGATAGAAGTTACATGGAAATACATTTCAAACAAAATGGGAAGAAATAATTTTTCACTCAAATAATTAAGCTCTGGAAATCATTGCCAAAGAATGTGGTGGTAACAGCGGTTAGCATAGCTGGGTTTAAAAAGAGTTTGGACATGTTCCAGGAGGAAAAGTCCATAGTTTGCTATTGATAGACATGGGAGAAGTCACTGCTTGCCCTGGGATTGGTAGCATGCAATGTTGCTACTTTTTGGGTTTCTGCCAGGCACTTGTGACTTGGTTTGGCCACTGTTGGAAACAGGATACTGGGTTAGATAGACTTTTGGTCTGACCCAGTATGGCTATTCTTATGGTCTTAGAATAATAAAGCTGGAAATTGCAACACCCAGGAAACAAAATGATCTACTGGTTTCTAGATTATGGTTTTTAAGATTAACTGCTTTGATCAGGTTATGAAAGGTAGTATATCAAGACAAATAAACTAAACTAGATTTTCTGAAATGTACTAATGTCTTTTTTTAACTACAGTGTGTTCGGTAGTTAATGACGATGGCTGGATATTTAAGACTAAATTCTATAAATGTCACTGAAAAACAGGACCAGAAAAGATCAGCCGTAAGCAAGCTTCAATAAAGGGCACACGCTCTTTATAAAATTGCTCTTAGGTTCAGATTCTATAAACAGCACCGTCGTCATCATTGGCCGCCTTAAAAATGGCCAAAGATCACATGTTAATCATGCTTCAGCACCGTTTACATAATCGTGCCTTCGGGAAAGGTAGGCGCCAGAAATGTTGGCCAGCGTTTTCAAGGCCTACATTTCTGACACTTAACTTTCATGTGAATTGCGCCTACAGAGGCACTCCATGATGCCTAATGCCACTTCCGGCACTAGCCACGCCCACAGTGGCATTAGGCATTGTAAAGTACCTCTGTAGGCGTGATATAGGTGTTGTTTTTTTAGGCACTAGTAGGCACATTGAATTTTTTTTAAAGCCCTTTAAAATGGCACTTTACACTTAACTTAGGCACTGGTAGGCGCCTACCGGCACTTAAGTTACGGTGTTTATAGAATATGAGTCTTAGTGCTAATTCCTACATGAGGCTTATTCCTGTTGTAATGATGGCACCCAAATTGGATGTGCTGACTCGTTATTCTGTAACAATGCATGTAACATCTGAGAATGTCCTTGACATGCCAGTGCCCCGTTGACCGGTATATGTATATTGCATTTCACAAAGAAAATTAAAGTTTTACATGGGGACTTTACATTTTAAGATTTTTTATTTATTTATTTATCATATTTTCCATAAATATATCAAGTATCCACTTGTACAGAAAGATGGAGTTATCTAAAGAACACAAAACACAAAATTTTGTTTAATTTAGCCACAATCAAAAAGTCCACAAATTGTAGATCCAAGAAGTAATAACAGCGAGCACTAATATAACATTAGAATATAAAGAAAGGAAAACAGGAAATTCGATCAGCTGAAAAGTATCCAAATTAATTCAATGAGCTCTCATGATGTCCCTGCATTCAGGCGCGCAGACGACAAAAAGGTTGTCAGTTGAGTAGGGTCAAAGAAAACATATTTTTACTTGGTGACAGAAAAAGAAAGAAGCTCCAAGAGCAATAACTCCCGGTTTTAAGATAAAAAATTTGCGACTTTGCTTTTGGGTATCACGTGCCAGATCAGGAAACATTTGTATTTTATATCCCAAGAATTCTTTTAATTTATTTTTAAAGTAAAGTCTTAATAACCATTGTTTATCTGGTGCCAGGGCAACTGTAAGGAGTAAAGTTGCTGGTGTTACCGTACATCTGTATCATGCACATATATGTCATTCTGAAGTGCACATTTCGGCTGGCCATTTACAGGAGATAAAAATGGAGATATCTTCCTTGGTCCCCCGTTGATCATGGGTCTTTCCAATTTAGAACTAAAGGAAGATAGCAGCCTCTGTGTGACAATTAGTGGCATCCGTTTGTGCTGTTTTGCAAAATGGCTGCCATAAACGTGCATGTACCAACATCTATACGTATAGGTTTATACTTTACAACTTACATATGTGTTAGCACTTAGACGTGTAACAACCCTTTATGACTACTGATAATTCAACATTCAGGGGGAAAGTTATCAACATGGGCTAATGTTAAGTTGGGTTATTTTACCACAGGGTCTCATTGCATAAAATGGAACCCTGGGTTAACATAACCCGACTTAGCATTAGCCAACATTGATAATTTCCTCCCTTACAGTTGAAAAATGGATGCTTCTGCTGTAGGTACTGTCACGGACATGTGTATTCTTGCTTTATATTGGCAGAACCTATTATGAAATATTATCAGAATGGTACACGTTCAGACCTAGAAATGTCTATTCCAATTTATCTTATCAGGCCGGTATATGGGATAAACATCTTGGTAATTTTATATTAAGTTCCAACACCTGTCTGGCACTTAGAAAATTGTTAAAAAGATACTTGTCTGGTAAATGTTTTAACTAATGGAATGCAATTCACTGTGAATGTCCAGTATCTTTACTCTGTAAACTGCACAGAACTGAGAGGTATACAAGCAAATTGTTATGTTATGTTATGTTATGTTAATTTATACGCTCACTCTAAAATAATAGTAGAAATGTTAGGAGTTAAAAAGTTGAGTTACTCACAAAGTAGCACTTATAGAACAGACACTATTTATATAAGTATGCCATGACATGTACGAATTTAAAGTATATGCCTGGAAGGTGTTTACGATCCAGCCAAGATTTTCACTTGGTAATTGCAAACAGCTTGTGAGGTGAAAGAAAGGTTTAGGCTTAGAATGTTTTCAGCTAAGCTCCAATCTGGTTGAACGGGCTGCCTAGAGAATTCCAAAAGAGGAAAATAGAAAGCGTTTCTGGCCGATATTAAAAGCTTAGTTGTTCCCAGGGTAATGAAAGGTGGGGCTGGGAGGGAAAGGGTCTTCCGAGGAAGGCATGATACTGACGTGCAGCAATGAATGAGGCTGTCTTAAGTTTTTGATTTTATGTAGTATTATATGCATGTTTTATTGTTTGACTTGTATCAAATGATTGTTTAATTTGTAGATAGCTGGAAACAAACAGAAACGTTGGTACAAGTGGTATATACATCTTAAATACAGCTAAAGACAAAGGAAGTGAGGTTTTGTTTCGTTTTTCAAGATGGCGGCAGGATGGCTGTGAATTGTGGTGCCTACCGCCTTTTTTTTGTTCTTATTGTTTTATTTTCAGTTATTTGTATCCTTATATTTTATTTTTAACACTAGGCTATTTTTTTCTTATTCTTTTAATTCATTCTGATTCATTCACCTTATTTAATCATTTTATGTTCCTAACCAAAACACCAGGTTCAGGGCCGTTAATGGCTGCATTCTATGATCATACTCACCGCTGTAGGCTACTCCCCGGATGTGCCTGGTTGATACACCGTGACCCTATTCGGTGGGAAAGATGAGGGTGGCGAGAGTTTGGAGCGGCGGCAGGAGATCTCTGCTCATCTGTGCTGCTGGCCTGGACATTGCGCCCTGCCCTGCATGTCGGGCGGGGTCTGCTTCAATAGCGCCTCATTGGCCTGTTCCAGAGCCGGAGGATCTGATGGCGGGAGATCGCTGGTGGATCTGTGATGCATTCCGGAAGATCGGCCTTGATGGGAGCGGATGGCTGTGCGGCCCTGAGGCTTCTCCTCTGTTGGCCGTAGCGGACTCCGACGTCGGATCGACTGCTTCTGCTGATGGTCACCGATGGTCATCTATGGTCTGCCTTCTCTCTACGGCCTGCTTGTCGCGCTGAGGAGACGTGGTGTGTTTCCAACTATGCGATTGTCCCCTCCAATTGCCTTACACTGACCTGAGCCGAACTGAATTTTTATTTTGCTTCATTTAAATTTTTTGTTACATTCTGCTTTCCTTCCCACTCCATTTTTCTTTCTTCTTTTATTGTGATTTTTTATTGTTTTCTTCTTCTATTATAGTAACATACATAGTAAATGACTGCAGATAAAGACCCGAGTGGTCCATCCAGTCTGCCCAACCATACATGCTCCATAAATTAATTTAGTTCAAATGGTCCTTTTTCTTAGATATTTCTGGGCCAGAAACCCAGAGTCCTGCCCAGTAGTGTGCTGAGGTTCCATCTACTGGAGTCTCCATCAAAGCTCACTCCAGCCCATCTTAACCATCCCAGCCATCGAAACCCTCCCAGCCCCTCCTCAACTGAATAGTCCATATACGGGACACAGGCCGTGCAAGCCTGCCCAGTACTGGCCTTAGTTCCTTCAATGTATACCCATTATTTTCTGATTATAAGCATATGGTTCCTACCATTCACTTTTTTAGGTTGCTAAGCATGGAACAGAAGCCAGGAACAAAACCACACTTGCTTTGGGAGCAGAAACCAGTGTAGAATTGGAAGCAGGGCAGCCAAGCTTCAAAGATAGAGGCACCGTGTAATTTAAAAGCAAGAAAAAGGAAAAAAATAAGCTCTCGAAACACGGCTCGTGCCGAAGCCAGGGGTCACCTGCTATTCCAGTTAACAACATTGCAGATATGTTCATAGACATCCTACTAATAGCTATTGAGCTACTTGAAGCCTTTTCAGTAATGTGCTATGATTAGAATTTCATACACCGCTGGTAATATTTTATGACCGCATGGCACCCTATGAAAAATTTCACTACAAGCACATGAAAATCTAGATTTGAATATTTATTTACAGTTTGTGTTATTAAATAAGTGGACACATTCAATTATTTGGTGTGGGGCCTTTGTTTGGAAATATGTTTTTTAACAGGCATGATTCTATAATAGGCGCCTAAGTATGATTGTTAAGAGATAGGCGCCTATCTTTTTAGTATTTCCCCCTAAGGGTTAAATGTCCTTTAGTAAAAGGAAACTGGTGCTACATTATAGTCAGATAAAAAAATCTTTAGCACACAGTAACAAAACTTGAGCTAATCAAATCAATTGCAGTGCCCTGTACAAGACAATAGACTCATGTATTTTTTTCACATTCTACTGCCAAGCATTAAAGTGGGAACTTGTATCATAAGAACATAAGCAATGCCTCCGCTGGGTCAGACTTGAGGTCCATCGTGCCCAGCAGTCTGCTCACGCGGCGGCCCAACAGGTCCAGGACCTGTGCAGTAATCCTCTATCTATACCCTTCTATCCCCTTTTCCAGCAGGAAATTGTCCAATCCTTTCTTGAAACCCAGTACCGTACTCTGCCCTATTACGTCCTCTGGAAGCGCATTCCAGGTGTCCACCACACGTTGGGTAAAGAAGATCTTCCTAGCATTCGTTTTGAATCTATCTCCTTTCAACTTTTCCGAATGCCCTCTTGTTCTTTTATTTTTCGAAAGTTTGAAGAATCTGTCCCTCTCTACTCTCTCTATGCTCTTGTAAGTCTCTATCATATCCTCTCTAAGTCTCCTCTTCTCCAGGGAAAAGAGACCCAGTTTCTTTAATCTCTCAGCGTATGAAAGGTTTTCCATCCCTTTTATCAGACGTGTCGCTCTCTTCTGAACCCTCTCGAGTATCGCCATATACTTCTTAAGGTACGGCGACCAATATTGGATGCAGTACTCCAGATGTGGACGCACCATTGCCCGATACATCGGCAGGATAACTTCTTTCATTCTGGTTGTAATACCCTTCTTGATTATGCCTAGCATTCTATTTGCCTTCTTAGTGGCCACTGCGCACTGTGTCGTCGGCTTCATTGTCATGTCCACCATTACCCCCAAGTCCCTTTCTTGGGTACTCTCATTCAATAACATCCCTCCCATCGTATAGTTGTACCTCAGGTTTCTGCTTCTCACATGTAATACTTTACATTTCTCAACGTTGAACTTCATCTGCCTTCTCATTGCCCATTCCCCTAGTTTGTTCAAGTTTCTTTGCAGTTCTTCACAGTCCTCTTTAGTCCGAGTTCCACTAAATAGTTTGGTGTCGTCCGCAAATTTTATTATCTTACACTTCGTCCCTGTTTCTAGATCATTTATGAATATATTAAATAGCAGCGGCCCGAGCATCGAGCCCTGCGGGACCCCAGTCGTGACCCTCCTCCAGTCCGAGTAGTGGCCCTTCACTCCTACCCTCTGTTTCCTACCCGCCAACCAGTTTCTGATCCATCTATGTATGTCTCAATGATCTATGCCACAGGTGTCAAAGTTGGTCGTCCAGGGCCGCAATCCAGCCAGGTTTTCAGGATTTCCCCAATGAATATGCATGAGATCTATTAGCATTCAATGAAAGCAGTGCATGCAACTTGATCTCATGCATATTTATTGGGGAAATCCTGAAAACCCAGCTAGATTGCAGCTCTTGAGGACCGACTTTGACACCCCTGATCTATGCAATACAAGTGGGTGCTGAAAAGTTTTCAGTCCAACCAACCAACTTCCTAAATTCTGAGTATTATTTTGCCACTAGCTGAAAAGAACGTTACTTCATTAAGTGCCAATTTGCAGAAATGAAATTCTATGTTTTTGACATTGTTTCAGGTCATTGATTGAACCATACTCATGTCATTCTCTTCTTGTTTGGGCTGAGAACTTTTCAGCATCCCCTCATACACTCTATATGTAAATATTATAGAACAATTGCTCTGGGCAGCATGATTGTTATTTCTATAATTAGACTGTGTCTCATAGATTTTTGGATACTGATCACAGAAATAACATTAATTTTTCTATACTGTATGGTTTTTCCATATATTTGTTATGACACATATACAACAACACATCCCTAGTAACTAAATGCTATTCAGTTTGAATATATTGTGATGTCATTTATCCATATTTTTATGTATTATTTCTAGCAGAAGTTGATTAATAGCTAGTTATTGCATGACTTGATAAACTGAAAATGTCACCATATCAAGATCATTGAGTCAAACCATATAGCACGCACCAGACAAATAAATTATACAAACACGTGGAGGGGCATAATAAAAAAAAGTCTAAGTTCCCTTTTGGCCTAGGCCCTAAACGCTGAAAGTAGAAGCAGGGAAAATATTCATTGTCCAAAAAAAGTCTAAAAGGAATTTTTTTTGATAATTGCCTGCCTCTATGTTCAGCTGTTTAAATGCCCAGACCACCACAATGTCTACACTTACCACATATAATCAATGAAAAAAAAAAGTCTAAGTCCCAAACGCCCAACACAAGACCTTTTAGGTGAAGGAGGAGCCAGTCCTTTGCCTAAAACCTGGATTCTGTAACCGGTGTCTGCCAAAAAGAACATCGGTTACAGAATATAAACCCCCCACCCCACCCCCACAACGATCGCTGCAGGATAGATGGCTCATCTCCCCTGCCACAATCCCCCCCTCCCCCGATACGACTGGGCCAAGAGGGAGCCCAAGCCCTCCTGCTCCAGAGACCGGCACCTTCCCCGACACGATCGGGGCAGGAGGGAGCCCAAGCCCTCCTTCCCCGGGGAGCCGTGACCCCCCTTCCCGACACAATTTGGGCAGGAGGGAGCCTAAGCCCTCCTGCCCCAGAGAAACCCCTTACCCCCACCCCCTCTAAGATATGGACAGGAGGGATCCCATACCCTCCTGCCCTCATCGCAACCCGTCTCCACGCCCAAACCCCTGTTTGGTCTCCCCAAACCCCATGGACCCCCCCACCCGGAGACCCCCACCTCGTGATCAGCTCAGCGGCCCCTTTTTCAGCGCTTATACCTGTTTTGACTTGTTCTAAGTCAAAATGCCCTTGTCGCATCCCCCACATGATCGCACCCCTGAATCCCTGCTTGGCCCCCCGAACCCCGTGGACCCCCCCCCCCCACCCGGCGACCCCCACCCCGCGATCAGCTCAGCAACCCTTTTTTCAGCACTTATACCTGTTTTGACTTGGTCTAAGTCAAAATGTATAAGTGCCGACTAGGCAACCTGCCTAAAGTTTTGGTTATACCTGCTCTATGACTATATCTAGGTCGGTCCACCTCTCGCCCTTTCCCCTCCTCTAAAAATGCCTCTTTTCACTCTATGCATTTAGAGGCAGGGGAAAGGCCTAAGCTGGTTTTAGATACGTGGTTTTAGATGGGTACTTGGACGATCAGGCTTTTGGATCGTCCAAGTACCCATTTAGACCATGTTGTAGATGTTTTTTTTTGGATTATGAGCCCCTTAGGCCCTCTTTTACAAAGGTGCACTAAGCATTTTAGAGCGTGCTAAATCAACATGTGCGTTTAACCGCCAACGCGTCCATAGGATAACATGCACGTGTTAGCGTTTAGCATGTGCTAAAAAGCATAGCGCACCTTAATAAAAGTTTTAGTGATTAGTGAGACCGTTGAGAGAGCATAGGGCCCATTATCGATCAGCTCCTTTCCCAATCATTGCACAGTTTTGCTAGTTGATTCTTAGTTGCTGTTTGATAGTGCTTATTTTAAACGTGCTTTTTAAACATCAAACTTAACTTGTGAACCAAAGGTTTGAAGTCTTCCTGTCATAAGAACATGAGAAGTGCCTCTGCTGGTTTAGACCAGAGGTCCATCGTGCCCAGCAGTCCGCTTGTGCGGCGGCCCAACAGGTCCAGGACCTGTGTAGTAGTCCTCTATCTGTACCCCTCTATCCCCTTTTCCTTCAGAAAATTATCCAATTCCTTCTTAAACCCTAATACCGTACTCTGTCCTATCACGCTCTCTGGAAGCGCATTCCAGGTGTCCACCACCTGGTGGGTGAAGAAAAACTTCCTAGCATTGGTTTTGAATCTGTCCCCTTTCAACTTTTCCAAAGGCCCTCTTGTTCTTGTAGTTTTCAAAAGTTTGAAGAACCTGTCCCTCTCTACTTTCTCTAAGCCCTTCATGATATTGTAAGTCTCTATCATATCCCCTCTAATTCTCCTCTTCTCCAGGGAAAAGAGCCCCAGTTTCTCCAGTTTCTAGGTGTATGAAAGGTTTTCCATACCCCATATCAAACGTGTCACTCTCCTCTGAACCCTCTCGAGTATCGCCATATCCTTCTTAAGGTATGGCAACCAGTATTGGATGCACCATCGCCTGATACAATGGCAAGATAACTTCTTTTGTTCTGGTTGTAATACCCTTCTTGATTATACCCAGCATTCTATTCGCTTTCTTAGCAGCCGCTGCGCACTGTGCCGACGGCTTCATTGTCTTGTACACCATTACCCCCAAGTCCCGTTCTTGGGTACTCTCAGTCAATAACATCCCTCCCATCGTATAGCTGTACCTCGGGTTTCTGCTTCCCATATGTCTCGGTTTCTGACGCATTTCGCCAACGGCTGCTTCAGAGAACCTTCATCTCATGTTGTCTCTACAAACAAATCAAAATCACATTCAAAAATTGTAATAAACATCCACTGTCCTCATTTAAATCAAAAATATATTCACAGCACTAGGTAGGAAATCATACCTACTTCAAAAGTTCCAACACTTCAAAAAAGACACCAACCCTTAAACTCCACCCTCTTTAAAAACGTCACGCACAATGATGTATCAGTTCAAACGAGCTGAATCAATCCACTGATTGGATGGCAGAAGCTCATGCTAATTAAAAGTCTATACCAGTACCCCTTGTGATGTCGTAAATGATATTGCTGTTACAAAAATATTCCTTGATCTTTCTGGCCGCAATAGATTTCAAAATACAGGGTGTATCCATCACTGCAGAAAAGCCTGCCATTCTACTTCTTGGTTCAACCCCAAATCAAGCTGCCATTTTCTGCTAGATTTGCAGTCAATTTTGTCTTAAGGCATGAAGAAGAGCTATGACTATAACCATGAAGAAGGTCTATGAGTTCTATTTTGGCTGTAAAGTTGGTGATCAAAACAAAAGCTGGGCTCCCCATATTCACTGTCCATCATGTGCAGTTAATCTGAGAGCTTGGATCAAAGGCTCACAGCCAACCATGCCATTTACTGCCCCAATGATTATGGAGAATGCAGAAAGATCATGTTGCAGACTGTTGGAGCTGAAGGAGCCAGTGGTAACCAGATGGGCCCGTTAACTTTTGGCATACAGACACCAGACAGTGGCACACACTTGCTGTAGCTGTTAGAGATTCCCAAGTATTGCAAGCTGAAGATCTCCTCGAAAAATGTACAGCATTCCTGAGCCACTGCAGTGGCACCCTGTGAGTGCTCAGTTTTTACTCATACTACGTTTATGCATGAGAAATGAGCATGCAACTTTGCAGATTTGGATTCTGACCCAAATATCTGCTAAAGATAACTCTGGGGAGTCAGGCCAGAAACAAGTAAAGTGTACTATTGTGCTGAAAGACAGTAATGTATGCTGTGGCCCTGAAAGCAGGTCACGGGAAAACCTTGTTACATCTATAGAATATTTTTGTGTTTAATTTCTCTCCCCTATCTATGAATGGAATAGAACCAGAGAGTGGTAGAAAACTGGAACGCTCTTCTGGAATCTGTTATAGGGGAAAACACCCTCCAGGGATTCAAGACAAAGTTGGACAAGTTCCTGCTAAACTGGAACGTACTCAGGTGAGGCTGGACTCATTTAGAGCGCTGGTCTTTGACCTGGGGGGCCGCTGCATGAACGGACTGCTGGGCACGATAGACCACTGATCTGACCCAGCAGCGGCAATTCTTATGTTCTTATGTAATCCTATCTGATTCTTATTTTCTTTAATCTGTACCCAATTTATGGCTTCAGTTTGTTCTGGCTCCATGCCCACCCTCGCTCTTATTACCACAGAGATACACAATCAAATTGTTTGGCATGACTTAAAAGATGCGCAGCTTGCAAATGTTTTAATTCTGTGGAAATCAGATCAACATAAATTATATTAGCATAGTCTAGTTGAGAAATGATTAGAGCATGGATGAGAGAGTTTTGAGAGTGAATATGACTAAGGTGATTGGAATTGATGAAGACTGCAAAAACAAGATTTGACTATGGCAGGTACATGAGCAGTGAATGATACTTGATAATCTACCTAAGTATAAGAACATAAGAATAGTTATACTGGATCAGAATGATGGTCTGTCTAGAACAATATCCTGTCTTCATGGAGACAATTTTGAAAGGGTCAACTAGAGCAATAGGAGAATTAGCCTGATTGCAATAAATAAATTGCTTAAATCTAAGTGGTGTACATATCAAACATACATATTTATAAAAACAAGCAAATGACATAACAAGTAGTTACAGAAATACAGGAGTATTTATAATTGGTGGTAAAATTTCAATAAAATACTATCACAAATTTAAATCATTCCTCCTCAATCTTTCTCTTCCCTTAAGATTAAAAACCATCAAAACCAGAGAATCAAATCTCACTAGATTTTTTTTTTTTTTTTTTACAAAAAAGCATCTACAAATAGTTGTATTTTTAAGAGTTTCTTAAAAGTCATATGATCCCTACATACTCCCAAAACTCCAGATCTTTGATCTGACATAATGAACCCAAATTCCTTCATGCCAATCAGTCGCATCCCTCCCTCAGATTTTAGTTTTCTCGCTGGTCGGTAAGTCTTCCACAGATTTCGAAAACATAAAGGAGCAGATAAACCAAGATTTACAATCAAAGAAAGCGCATTCCTCAATCCCTTATAGTCCTTAAGTCTTTCAAATCCCTAATGATCAACAGTTCTACTTTCTGAACTCCCCAGTTGTATTCAATTCCTGTTTGTCCTTAAGCCTCCAATCCTCAGCAGTGCTCAATTTCTAGGACAAAGTGCTTGAGTGCTGCAAATAGATCAGGTTTTTAAGATATCCATAATGAATATGCATAAGAGGCGCCTAGGTTAGGCACCTAATTTATCTAGGAATTCTATAAGTGTCGGAGCATTTAGCGTTCCAGGCTGTGGTAGAAACATCTACCACGGCTTAGTAAAAGGGAGGTTAATTACTAAATTGGCTTCAATTATGAACTTTAACAAACTCAAAATTGAAAAAAAAAAATTGAGTGATAGGCACTAAAGTTGTGGATGAACTTTATTGTTTTAAAGATTGTAGATTACATTCTTGTTTTAATAAAGCCTGCATTAGTAACATCAGAAAAATATTATAGCAATGGTTCCCAAACCTGTCCTGATGGGAACCCCAGTCAGTCAGGTTTTCTGGATATGCATACTGAATATGCATGAAAAAAATTTGCACGCAGTGTAAACAGTATATGCAAAACAATCTGATCAATATTTATTGCAGATATTCTGAAAACCTGACTGGCTGGGGTTTTTCCAGGACAGCTTTGGGAATCACTGGGCTATAGTCCCAAGCAGCTAAGAACTAAACAGGGTCAGGTGGGAAGTTTAGCTGAGCTTATCAATAGTGTTTTACCTCTCAATAAAGATCAGTGAAGGACCTGAGGTATGTCTGAGTTTTCCTCTAAGGCCCTGATTCTGTATAGGACGCCCAGGAGAGGTGTCCTATACAGAATCGGTCCTACACTAAACCCCGATTCTGTAACCGGCGTCCATGGTACAGACGCCGGTTAGAGAATCAGGTTAAATTAGACGCGGCCGCTATACTTATGGCAGCAAGGGATCTCCCTGCTGCAATATGTGTAGCGGCCGCAGTCGCGGCCACCTGTCCCATCACCGACAGGAGGATGGCCAATCCTCCTGCCGGAACCCCCCCCCAAACTGGTAATCGCCGGCAGGAAGATGCCCAATCCTCCTGCCGGAAAGCCCAACGACCAGACGACCCCCCCCCCAAAAAAAACCTAACCTCCCTTCCCCAACTAACCTTTACATGTTGGTCGGCTGGACAGGTCTTGCTGCCGTCCAGCCGACGGGCCCGCCTCGTGGAAATGAGACGGGCCCGCCCCTTCCCGGCCCATCCCCGCTAAATCTAAAGCCTGATTGGCCCAGGCTCTAGAAGCCTGGACCAATCAGGCCTTAGGCATAGCGGGTCCGCCCATCCCCACTAATCCTAAGGCCTGATTGGCCCAGGTGCCTAGCCTGGGCCAATCAGGTCTTAGGATTAGTGGGGATGGGTGGACCCGCTATGCCTAAGGCCTGATTGGTCCAGGCTAGGCACCTGGGCCAATCAGGCCTTAGGATTAGTGGGGATGGGCGGACCCGCTATGCCTAAGGCCTGATTGGTCCAGGCTTCTAGAGCCTGGGCCAATCAGGCCTTAGATTTAGCGGGGATGGGCCGGGAAGGGGCGGGCCCATCGGTTGGACGGCAGCAAGACCCGTCCAGCCGACCAACATGTAAAGGTTAGTTGGGGGAGGGAGGGGTCGTCAGGTCTTCGGGCTTTCCGGTAGGAGGATTGGGCATCCTCCTGTCGGCAATTACCAGTTTGGGGGGGGAGGGGAGTTCCAGGGGGGTTCCGGCAGGAGGATTGGGCATCCTCCTGTCGGCGATGGGACAGGCGGCCGCGACCGCTATACTTATTGCAGCAGGGAGATCCCTTGCTGCCATAAGTATAGCGGCCGCGTCTACTTACAATGTAGACCAGCATTTTGCTGGCCTACATTTTAAGCGTCTCTTCCTCTACTAGGGAGATGCGTAGGGCCGCCTAGGTTCGCCTAAGGCCCGCCTAAGGCCCTTGGGCGAGCTTAGGCATCTTACGGGCCTCCCTAGGCTCCCGGAGGCGCCTTCAATATAGGCGGCCTGCCTGGGGAGCATTTTTTTAAAAAACGTGCATCCCAATTGGCTGATTAGACAGCTGTAGGACGCCTCTAGCTGCCTAAAATCGGGACGCACTTTGGAGAACCAGGGCCTAAGTGTCCACTGAGTTTTTATTAGTTTGATCTGCAGCGTTTTCTTTAAAAAATAATTTGAGAAGCAATTATGGCCCCTGCTAAAGCTTTGAGTTCACAAATTAATGTGTTGAATGTAAGCATGCTATTAGGATTATGAATCTTGAAGAGGACATTTCTCAGGTTAAAGTTGCTATGGGTGACCATGAAATGAGACTTCGGAGCTCTCAAGCAGAAAATGTTTCTTTGATTAAACATGTTACATCTCTGCTGAGCAAAGTCAAAACCTCAGAAACTGTAACAAGGACTTGTAACTTGTGGGTTATTCATTTTCCTAAAATGCTATTGTCACCTAAAGAAATGTATAACACATGCATGTGCATAGATTGCATAGATTGCAAGAAGGCATAGTTTGGATGGGGCTTGGCAGAACCAGAGTCTACATGTGCACAAATCTATATTGTCCATTGCAGAAAGAGAATGCATGTGAATGTTTTTGTATTTCAACAATGGGATTGTCATCTACTCCTTTACATATATATGCTTTTATTTGGGCCTATCGTCTACAGGAGGAATTAAAGATGTTGAATATTCTATTGCTTCTTTCCCTCTCCACAAATGAAATAATATTGGGCCTGATATTCTGCCAGTGTTAAACCCAGAAATTCAATGCCGGCCCATGTCTAGGCTCTGGCATTGAATTTCCAGGAATAGGAAGTTGGATATTTGGTTCCTATCCAGCTATGAAGAACCACATAAATAGTTTTAAACAATATAGAAAATTTTAAAATAAATAAAAATTGCACTGTGCTTTATTTGGTCCTATTTATGCAACTACGTTAACCGGTTAAGTGATGAATATTGGCCCTTAATTGGCTAAGTGCTGACTCTATACCCCAGAAAACAACCAAAATAGCCAGGTTTTACTTGAGTATTAATTTGGCATTTTCAGCAATAATATCTGATTAAGAACTGTTAGCCCTGGTCAGGTGATTTAAACAGGCAGAAGACACAGAGCAGACCAGTTCTACTGCGATTCTTTGAATACTTAAAACCCAACTTGGCCACCTTTTGTCCTCAGGCTGCATAGGGATAAAATGCTAAAAAGGGATTGTAAGGATTGTTAGTGGCCCCCACAATATATGGTTGGTGGGGTCACTTGAGAGGCGCCCTTACAAATGCCAGGTCCCAGGTTCAGTTCCCTCACTGAAGATTCACCAGGAAGTAAAATCAAAAAGGCACAGCCAGAGGTGATTGCATAAAGAATATATTATAGAAATAGGCTTAAAGAAAAGCAATATTTATAAGCATTACAATTAAGCATTACAATTAATGAGAGAGCAACGCAGTTTCCCTGCCTTACAGAGTTCAGAGGAAAAGAGAGACATAGAAGCCTGAAGTTCCAGGGAAAGGCAGAGAGAGAGAAAAGGGGGATGGGGTGATGGTCCAAGCTTCATGTTCCATAGATAAAGAGAAGGATAGACAGAGAAAGAGAGAGCTCCCGATGTGTTGCAGAAAGGAGGCTTTTATAGCTTGGAATCTTATTCTGTGTATAGAAACTATTATATGTCCCAGTATCTTTCTGTTTAGAATTTGTAAACTGTTTGAAACAATGGTTAATTTAATTGATAAGGAGGGTGTGATACTTGCAGGCATGGTAGATGGGATTAGTCTCTGGCTTCTTTGTCCCATTCAAGCAGCCTATCTTCTTGATAAACAATCCAGTCTGGCTGAATGATTAATGTATATGAATTCTGTGCAGGAGCACAGAATTCTGCATCCAGAGTCAGATAATTTCCCATAGGCCTTTGCTGACATTAGTTATGCCAACTGAAAATACTGTTTGCTAGCAATAGCTATGCTGACAAGGATAAGAACACTCTCCCCCTTTAAAAGCAAATACTCTCACATACACAGGTCAAACAGCATTCAAATCGCAGGGCAGAGAAAGGACAGGAGCTGCCCTGTGACTTGAATTCTGTTTGATCCTTTGTATATAAGAGAATTTGCTTTTAAAGGAGAAGAGAGCTCTTATCCCCTTTTAGCATTTAACCCTGATGCAGCCTGAGGGCAAAACATGGCCATGTTGAGTTTTATGTGTCAATAAATTGCAGTATTCCTGGTGCAGCTGGTCTACTCTGTGTCTTCTTCCTGTGTGGTTTGCAGATCATTGCCTCTATGTGTTATCCAGGCAATTTAAACAGCCAGAAGTCTCCTGATCATTAAAATAATTTTAAATATTAGCCTCATTGTTGTTAACAGCATATATATGTATAGGTTTGCAAAATGGCATAAGAATATTAGAATAGCCTTACTGGGTCAGACCAATGGTCCATCAAGCCCACTAGCCCATTCTCACGGTGTCCAATCCAGGTCACTAGCACCTGGTTAAAACCCAAAGAGTCGCAACATTCCATTCTACCAATCCAGGGCAAGCAGAGGCTTCCCCCATGTCTCAATAACAAACTAAGGACTTTTCCTCCAGGAACTTGTCCAAACCTTTCTTAAAACCAGCTACGCTATCCGATTTTACCACAACTGCTGACAACGCGCTCCAGAGCATAACTATTCTCCGAGTGAAAAAATATTTCCTCCATTTGGTTTTAAAAGTATTTCCCTGCAGGCATACAGGTGTAACTTGTAAGTAGTGATAGCAATTATTATGTGTAATTTACATATGTACATTGTTGAGCTTTCAGAGTATGTCTTTGTAAAATGTGGGTACGGTATTTTTAAAAATATTGTTGGAATTATATACCTGATTGCGTCATTTCCGATTTCTACCTTCTGTCTGAAATGAGGCTACACACTGCTATATACTGTTGTAAACAATATTTTTTGCAGGATCATTGTAATTGTTAGTTCATTAAAATAAAGTTTGAATAAACAAAAAATAGAAATTCATTTCTGTTTATACTCAGCAAAACAGAAATATGTAAGAAATAAGATTCTCAAATCAAGAAATCAAAATGGTTTCTTTTCTACCTTTTCTGTGGTCGAGATTCACTTTATTAATTTATTTGCAATTTCTATACATTGTCCAAAATAGATTACCGTACAGTGAGAGATTAGAGAGACTGAGCCTCTTCTCCCATGGAAAGAGGAGACTGAGAGGGGACATGATTGAAACATTCAAGATACTGAAGGGAATAGACTAAGTAGATAAAGACAAGTTGTTCACCCGTTCCAAGGGAGAACGAGAGGGCACACTCTAAAGTTGAAAGGGGATAGATTCCGTACGAACGTAAGGAAGTTCTTTTTCACCCAGAGAGTGATAGAAAACTGGAATGCTCTTCCGGAGGGGAAAACACCCTCTAAGGATTCAAGACAAAGTTAGACAAGTTCCTGCTGAACCAGAACGTACACATTGTGGGACCGGGATCCTGGTGAAGCCTAGTAGCTCCACAGAATCCTAGTCTTGGCGTGAGCGTAAAAGTGGTGGAACACAGCTTGCCTGGTGTCTCCCATAAATTGCACACCAAAATGGCCTGGTTTGTCCAAATATTACACTTTTATTGAACGTCAATGAAAGTTCCAAACAAAAAGGTCAAAATTTGGCATCAATACAAAAACCAAACGTTCCAGTTTTCTCTGCTGCTTCTTTTCTCATACACGCAAGTTCTAATCCCAGCACCGGCTGTGCTTTCAGAGATAAGTTCAAAACAATAATAACACAAAATACAGTTCATCTTATATGCCTCCTTCAAGGTAAGCCAGAACAGTTCATGCCTCTGGTAATGGTTTAGGATATAAGGCTTTTACCAGTACTAGCTCTAAAGCTGTTTAGAGTAACCTTGAACAGCAGTTCCCCTTAGTAGGAGCAGAGAGGCCGGTTCTCCTACAGGTGTTACCACTCTTTCCAATCATATAAAATCAAGGTAAATTCTGTAGCTCCCAGCACAGGTTCAAAACAGTGTACAAAAATACTTTCAAAACACAAAATTCCAAAAAGAAAAAAACCCTTCACAAAGGAAAAGAAAATTCAGGCTTTCCAAACCTACTCCCATTCCATGGGGTGCTCTTCCCCATGAGACATAACATTGTTCTCCAGCCAGTCCATATCACAAACCTCAGACTGTACTTCAGGATTTTCCATTTCCCAATCCTTGTGAGAACCTTCCTGTGCTGGCCATAAGTTAGCTGCTCTAGCTGACTTCCTTCTCAGCTTTTCCTCAGCTTCCAGTCCCAGCTGCCTCTCCTCTCCTTCTGACAAGGGAAGCTCAGAAAAAGGGAGACTGGGCCAGCAACCACGCCCCCTAACAGCAGAGTCAGCTAAACTCTTAAAGAGCCCTGTCCTTCTAGTTCCTGCCTGAGCTCTGTGAACTTTTAAAGGGGCAGGCTCACTCTTGATATTGTGCACAGGATTTCCACTATACCCAGGATGTTTCTTCCACTTAGTCACTGGAACTTTAGTGATACTTACAGGAACTTTTCCCTTGGCTTTATTAGGCCTAGCCGGATCCCTGTCACATTCCCCCACCCTCAAAATCTCACCCTGGGTAAGATCTACCCAGGCACACAACTTTGTAGAACTTAGTACATTGAGGTGGGACCTTTCTTCTTTCTTCTACCCCTATGGGCCATGGAAATCGGTGGCCCTGTTTGGAAGTCTTCAGGCCAATTGAGAATAGGGTACTCAGAACTTTCAGCAAAACCCTCTTCTCCTAAATCCTCTGGGTGTTCTAGCCCCTCAACTCTCTCTGTCAAAGCCCCAAGAGAATCTTTTAACTCCCCCATTTTCCTATTCTCTAGAGTGTCAACCCTGTGAGCTAGAGCCCCCACCCCCGTTTGGATTTTTCCTAGGCCAGCCTGGATTTCCTTAAGCTGGGTAGTTTGTTGATCCCTAATCTCCTGATCCAAGGCCCACCGTTGGCACACTTCAGCCACCTGCCCCCCCTTTTGATCAGTATCCTTTTGTAAGGATGCCATCTGTTGTGCTAACATTTCCGCCTGGGGACAGGCTCCCGATTTCTCTCTGAATTGTTCCTTTAGGGCCTGAACCTGTTCTCGCAGGACCTGAGATGCTTCCTGTAACTGCACACAATTCCTCTGGCATTCCTCAGTACCTTCCTTAAGTAACTGCAAAGCCTGTTGAATCCCTGGGTCAGAAGAAGGATAATTCTGGGCCCTATCCCTATCCTCTTCCTGTTCCCTTCCTGGGATCCTACCTGCTGTTTGTAAGGCTACCCCTATTTGTTCCGCCTTTTCCCCAGCCTCAAGATCCCTCTTCCACTGGGAAAAATTTTATATTTCTTCCTTTAGGGCACGTACTTGTTCTTGTAACAGCTCTAGCTGCCCAGCTTCAACCTCTCTCAGTGGACCCCCTTCCACCTCCTTCCTTAATTCCTCGGGTGCTCCTTCCTGCAGACCAGAAGAGCCAAACCCTTTATCACCCCGAAGCGTAGGAGATAAATGAGGCCATTCTTGCAGGCGGGGTCTACATAATCGCTCACAAACTAACTGAGCTACCTTGTCCCCCGTCTGTATAGGAAAGGGTTCAGTGCCAAAATTAAATAACAGGACTGAGAGATTACCCCTATAATCAGGATCGATAACTCCCGCCCCTACATGGATCGCATGATGGAGCACTAAGCCTGAGCATGGGGCAACCCATAAATATGTCCCTGGTGGAGGTGACACTTGGAGATCGGTTTGTACTAAACTTCTACCTCCAGGAGGAATCACCTCCTTTTGAACAGCATACAAATCATATCCTGCTGCGCCCTCATAAGCTTGTGTAGGCGCCCTGGCCTTGGCAGATAAACGCGCATACCGCAAAACAGGCTGTTTCCTCTCCCTTTGTCCTTGCTGTTTATAATGTTGGTGGACTGTTCTAGCCCCCATAACTACTCGTGGGTCGGGTATCTCCCTCCTTTGGGATCCCAGAATCATTTTACCCCATATTCCAAGTCCCCTAGAGAGATCAGGCCAGTCCCTGCCCAACATTAGCATAAAAGGCGCATCTTTAATTACCGCCACTAACAAAGAGTGCTTTCTGCCTTCATATTCGACTGTAAGCCAATGCTGCGGGCAAGATTTTGTAATCCCATGAACACACATAATGGTCGCTGGTGTCTGACTTGGATAGGGATATTTATTTCCCCATATCTTTTGCCAATACGTGCTCGATATCAGGGTCTGATCTGCTCCTGAATCTAACAGAGCCCATACGGGGTGTCCCTCCAGAGTCACTTTGAGGAGATAATGATCCCTCAGCCCAGTACCCCAAGTCGTTTGGGCACTAAATTCTTTCCGCACTCTACAATCTCTTTGTAAGTGTCCTACTTTCCCACATTTATAGCAGATCACCTCCCTCTTAGGCCCTCCTCGCTTACTAGGGAAGGTTTTAGGCACTATACCAGGAGCTGCTACTCGTTTGATCTCATTCTCCACATAAACTCCCTTCGAGGTTTTAGCACTACCTTCTGTACCAGGATAGGAAGCAGTGGCATCCATAAAATGTTCCGTTGCTTCTACCACTTGTGCCAACTCGTTTCCTCCCAGCTTCTTAACCCAGCCACGAACCATCTCAATAAATTGTTCCTTCAGGATCTCAGCAAATAATGCCTTAACGTCAGTTAAACAAACTGTAGCCACCTTTCCACCATGCGTTGCAGACACTGCAGTAGTGTTTTAGGGCGCTCCCCTTCCAACATATGGGAACCCCGAAATTGCTGACGATAGTATTCTTTAGTGAGACCTAAAGTTTCTAAGATGTGGGCCCTAACTTGGGCGTAATTGGTAACATACTCTGGATTCAAGGTTTGGTATGTTGCCAGAGCTTTCCCTGCCAGACAAGGTGCTAATCTTACAGCCCACTGGCTCTCTGGCCATCCAGCAGCCTTAGCAACACGCTCGAAAGTATTGAGAAAGCCATCTGCTGCATCCTGCGGCCCCATTTTACATAGTGTCAAAAATTGTAAAGGGTAAGGTCCTACCGGACTCTGGACCCCGGCACCTGGCATACTTGCGTCCATAGGTGTCTGTCCACCAGCAGGTCCCAGACTAGAAGTCCTTAACTGCGTTGAAAGTACTTTTACAAGTTCCTCATGACGGTGTTGTGCCATCTCCTGGGTAGCCCTCCAAATTTCTTGGTTAGCACGAATCACCGCATGCAGGTTCTCGGTTAACTGTTGTCTCCCGGCATCCATCACCGCCGCCAACTGCTTGACGTCCATCCTGAAACAAAAAAGGACAGGGAACACCAAGTGTGGCTCCTTAAAGTAGAGATTCTCCTTCCCTGTCTAAACTGGGAGACCTCTTTACTTCAGGAATCCTCTTCAGTTCCCCCCCTAGGTACCTCTTACCTCAGGGACTGAAGAGTCTGCGCCTTTGGGATCTTAGGGCGTCCCCAAACCACAATCCTGTCGTTTTCACCGTCTCCTGGATCAGTACTCTCGCTCACCCACGCTGCAATCCTGGTGCCAATCCACCGCTGTTGCTCCCACGTTGTGATTCTCCAACCGACTCAGCCCAAGCGTTGTTACATCAGGAACATAAATCCCAAGAGCAAGTAGTTATTAGGTCCCAAAAGAAAGACCACTCGAAAAGAGTAACAAGAGAAAAAAGAAAAAAAAAATTTTCTGTGTCCACCAGGAGGCAGTATAATCCCCTCTGATACCACTTGTGGGACCGGGATCATGGCGAAGCCTAGTAGCTCCACAGAATCCTAGTCTTGGGGCGAGTGTAAAGGTGGTGGAACACAGCTTGCCTGGTTTCTCCCATAAATTGCATACCAAAATGGCCTGGTTTGTCCAAATATTACACTTTTATTGAACATCAATGAAAGTTCCAAACAAAAAGGTCAAAATTTGGCATCAATACAAAAACCAAACGTTCCAGTTTTCTTTGCTGCTTCTTTTCTCATACACTCAAGTTCTAATCCCAGCACCGGCTGTGCTTTCAGAGATAAGTTCAAAACAATAATAACACAAAATACAGTTCATCTTATATGCCTCCTTCAAGGTAAGCCAGAACAGTTCATGCCTCTGGTAATGGTTTAGGATATAAGGCTTTTACCAGTACTAGCTCTAAAGCTGTTTAGAGTAACCTTGAACAGCAGTTCCCCTTAGTAGGAGCAGAGAGGCCGGTTCTCCTACAGGTGTTACCACTCTTTCCAATCATATAAAATCAAGGTAAATTCTGTAGCTCCCAGCACAGGTTCAAAACAGTGTACAAAAATACTTTCAAAACACAAAATTCCAAAAAGAAAAAAAACCCTTCACAAAGGAAAAGAAAATTCAGGCTTTCCAAACCTACTCCCATTCCATGGGGTGCTCTTCCCCATGAGACATAACATTGTTCTCCAGCCAGTCCATATCACAAACCTCAGACTGTACTTCAGGATTTTCCATTTCCCAATCCTTGTGAGAACCTTCCTGTGCTGGCCATAAGTTAGCTGCTCTAGCTGACTTCCTTCTCAGCTTTTCCTCAGCTTCCAGTCCCAGCTGCCTCTCCTCTCCTTCTGACAAGGGAAGCTCAGAAAAAGGGAGACTGGGCCAGCAACCACGCCCCCTAACAGCAGAGTCAGCTAAACTCTTAAAGAGCCCTGTCCTTCTAGTTCCTGCCTGAGCTCTGTGAACTTTTAAAGGGGCAGGCTCACTCTTGATATTGTGCACAGGATTTCCACTATACCCAGGATGTTTCTTCCACTTAGTCACTGGAACTTTAGTGATACTTACAGGAACTTTTCCCTTGGCTTTATTAGGCCTAGCCGGATCCCTGTCACAACATGTAGGGCTAGTCTCAGTTAGGACACTGGTCTCTGACCAAAGGGCCTCCACGGGAGCGGACTGCTGGGCACGATGGACCACTGGTCTGACCCAGCAGTGGCAATTCTTATGTTTTTATAGGCTCTTTACCAAGTTCTTCTTCCTATACTTTCTCATTTCCCAACTTCAATCCTTGTTGTTCTCCTACTCTTCCACTAGTTGCCATTTCCCTCCTGTATCCCCATCCGGCATCCCTCTTCCCCCTTCTTAGTTTAGGTTAATTTAATTTAGTTTCTTCACTATTTTCATAGACTGCCTTTCTGTCTCAGGACACATCTATAATAATGTACAAACTCAAGCAAACATAGTCCTCCATACTCAAAAAGAAGAAAAATCTGTTATATCATCACTTCATTTGGTAATATCCTTTGCTCTGAACAGAATTTTACAGAGTGCAAAACATTTATTTAAAGAATCCTGCAGCAGGGCTGCTTCCTTTTCTTTGATTTTGATACCAGCCTGTCATCAAGAATTTGCTGTAGTTTTTCCATCAGTACCATTATTTTCTCTAGTACCCTCTTTCTATATCAGATTCTGCCTTTTTCCCTAAGACACAAATCTCCTTCCTCCTTCTGGAGTTTGTCTCTGTTTCCTCCCCACCCTCTCTTCTGCCTTTTTATGTTCCAGAGCTGGCAGGTCTTAATGAAGCCCTTTTCAACTCATCCAGTATCAGCATAATTCCTCTCCATTTTGCAATTTAATGAACATCTGTTTAAATTGTGCATATGCCATCTATCTATTTAGTGCCATATAAACTCAATGAAACAATCAATGAACTGCACAGTAGAGGGAAGAGTGATGTTGGCAGTAGAAGAACCATGTGAAGATGAGAGGGAGATTGAAGCAGGACTTGGGGCCATAGCATTTGCTTATTTCAGCTGATGTTTGGCCATCCCTGAACTTTGTGGCTGCTACTGCACCCAGACACCCTTCTTTATATGGCCAAAGCCAAATTATCCATAGGCTATTTGTGCTAGTGCCTGGTGGTCACCAGAATCCAGTGGCTGTGCCCCTTCTGCTGTAGCTCCCGGTGGACAAAGAGCCCAGAACTGTAATTGATTTTGTGTGAACACTGTCTTCGAAGAGAATGGGCCAAATCAGCTTTCACAGCTCATATGTGTGCTGAATATGCTTATGGACTGGGATCTTCTGAATCCTTATCTTGCTATGAAAGCATTTTTTGCGGTGGCAAAAAAGCAGATAGTTGTCATCTGCCAAGTGCAGCTCTAACATAACTTCCCTGTGAGGTAAGGCTAAAGCAGCTACAGCTTTTCAGCATGGAGAAGAGATGGCTCAGAGGGAAATATGATAGTAGTATATAAAATGCTGAGTGCAGTGGAACAGGTAAATGTGAATCACTTGTTTTCTCTTTCTCAAAATAGTAGTACTAGGAGGCATGCAATGAAGCTACTAAGTAGTAGATTTAAAACAAACTGGAGAAAATATTTCTTCACTCAGGCCCGGATTCTATATAGGACGCCCGGTCTCAGAAGCCGCCTAAGTGGCTTTTGAGAATCGCACACGGGCATCCTATACATAATTGCACCTAAGCCAGCCTAAAAAAAAACCTCGATTCTCTAACCGACATCCATGTTACAGACGCCGGTTAGAGAATCGGGTTGCCGCTGAGCTTATCGCTGCAAGGGATCTCCCTGTCACAATAAGTTTAGCAGCAACCTGTCCCCACCCCCAGTAAAGACTACTGGCAGGAGGGATGCCCATTCCCTCCTGCCGGAACTCCCCCCCACTGTAGATCGTGCTGCAGGAGGGATGCACAATCCCTCCTGCTGGAACCCCCAACCCCCCCATGGGAGGGGCCTAGGGCATCTGGCCAATTGAAACCTTAGGCTACTCCCAGTACATCCCAGAATGCACTGGGAGATGGGCCTAAGATTCTGGTTGGCCCAGGTGCCTAAGGCCTTTCCTACAGGAGGGACCTTAAGCGCCGGGGCCAAACAGGCCCTTAGGCCCTCCCCGGTGCATCCCATGGTGCACCAAGAAGGGGAGGTCCACCATTTCAGTGGAGACGGGTCTGTTGGCAGGAGGCAGGCAGGAGCTGTCTGGGCCAGCCAACTACACAGGTTAGAGGGAGGGTCCGGGGGGTCTTGGTGGGGCCTGGGGGGTTAGGGGAGGTCCTGGTGGGGGGGTCAAACTTTTCAGGGGTTTCTGGCAGGAGGGATTGGGCAACCTTCCTGCTGCGCGATCTATGGGGAGGGGGTTCTGGCAGGAGGGACTGGCATTCATTGGGGGGGGGGAGTGCCGAGCAGGAGGGACTGGACATCCCTCCTGCTGCATTCATTTGGGGAGGGTGCCGGGCAGGAGGGAAAGGGCATCCCTCCTGCCATGATCATTGGGGGGAGGGGGTGCTGGGCAGGAGGGACTGGGCATCCCTCCTGTAAGAGGAGCCTTAGGCACCTGGGTCAACTGGAATCTTAGGCATATCTCCCAGTGTATTTAGGGATGCACTGGGAGTAGCTTATGATTTATGATTGGCCCCTCTCAGGGATTGGGCATCCTTCCTGCTGTGCAATAAAAGAGGGGTTCCAACAGGAGGGATTGGGCATCCCTCCGCCGTGCAATCTACCGGGGAGGGGTTTGGGCAGGAGGGATTGGGCATCCCTCCTGTTGCATGATCTATAGTTGGGTGAGGGTGGGGGGTAGGAGGGACTGGGCATCCCTCCTGGCACGTTCGTTCAGGGGGGATGCCCAGTCCCTCCTGCTGTGATTGTTCAGGGGTGGACAAGCAGCTGCAGCCACAGCCGCTACACTTATTGCGGCAGGGAGATTCCTTGCCGCGATAAGCTCAGCGGACGAATCTACTTACAATGTAGGCTGGCCTAGGGAGACGCATACGGCCACCTAGGTCCACCTAAGGCTACTTCCGGGCCAAACCACACTCATGCCTAGCCTTAGGCGAGTTTAGGTGGGCTTGCGCATTTCCCTAGGCTCCCAGAGGCGCCTCCAATGTAGGCGGCCTGCCTTGGGAGGTTTTTTTAAGGAAGCATGCATTCCGATTGGCTGGTTAGGTAACAGTTGGCTACCTACAATTGGGACAACGTTTATAGAATCCAATCTTCAGTGAGTGTAATTAAACTTTGGAATTCATTGCCAGAGAATGTGGTGAAAGCACTTAGCTTAGCAGGGTTTTAAAAAGGTTTGCATAATTTCTTAAAAAGAAATTCCATAAGCAATTATTAAGATGGGCTTGGGGAAATCCACTGCTTATTCCTAGGATAAGCAACATAAAATTTGTTTTACTGTTTAGGATCTTACCAAGAACTTATGTCCTGGGTCAGCCACTGTTGGAAACAGGATTCTGGGTTTGATGGACCTTTGGTGTGTCCAACACTTTTGGTGTGGATCAGTAATATGGAATGTTGCTACTCTTTGGGTTTTGGCCAGGTACTAGTGACCTGGATTGGCCACTGGACTTGATGGACCTCTGGTCTGACCCAGTAAGGCTATTCTTATGTTCTTATGTAACCCTAAGGCCTTTTTGAAAACAAGTAGGAAATGACACTAGTATTGATAATAGTCTCAATGTGAGATGCTCCAAATGTCTAATGTAGCTTTGGGTGAAACAAGAGGCCCTTGTCAGAAATGTCAAGATTTGTGAATATGTTTAAGATGTGAAAAATCATTAGCATTTTGATTATTTTTATTTTTCTATTTCTGAGATTTCAGACTGAAATAACTGATAGTCTGACACATAACACTGGTTGGTAATGTTGACTTAAAGCTGAGCAGTCTCCAGTGGAGGTTCTTTTTTTTTTTTTTGGGGGGGGGGGCTACAATTTATGCTAATCTGACATAGGTTTTGTTTTGTTATTGTTTGATACCTGGTTGGAGTAATTTATCTGATGATTACAATGTTTTAGCTTCAAAATTGCTTCTACATATATGGTTGGAAAATGGGCACTAGGTTTTATGCTCCCCAAAACTTGAAGTATCAGTGATTATTAGCACTGATCAATTTTAACAGAATGTTGCATTACTTGGATATTTTTTTTCCTGCTTTCTTCTTTTTGTTGGATTGATAAAATATTACCCCAGTGATGTTGGGTAGAGAGTGACTGAGGCAACAGAAACAGAAGTCAGAAGTGGTCCCAAAGGCACCAGGCCACTATAGGAAGTCACTGTAGGTGTCACTGGAATTAAGGTTCATGTTGAAATGGTGGAGCATCACGGAAAAGAATTCCAGAGGAAACAAACCTGACTCTGTTCACAGATCAGCAAGGAGCCATTTACTGTGCTTGAGGTGAGTTGAAATATACTTTGTGACAGAATGAGAGTCAGCTAAGCAAATGACAGCTGGGGGTGACAGAAAGCAAAAGCAACATCAAGGAGCAGCTGCTTCAGGCAATTAACAAAAGCAGTTTCAGAAAGAAATGATTTTAATACAATTTCAGAGCATGTACTGTATAATAAGCAAGAAAGACTGTACTGTCCATGGTCCTGAAATATTTTCTTTCTTCATGAGTGCATTTTTAGTGAATGGATTGAAAAAGGTAAAGCTATTGCTTTACACATTGACAGGTGTGTAGAAAAATTAAAGTGGTGTGTGTGGGTGGGGGAACCTGGTTCATCTTAAAAGAGAGAAAGGAGCCCAGCATAAAAAATGATTTGGATTTTTTTTTTTTTTTTGCAAGGGTTATCAATATACTGTTAAATAAAAATTGACAGAACAAAGAACTCTTGGGTTTTATTGTCGTAACCATAAATAAAATTGAGATATTTTGATGAATGTTGGACACTTGAAGAGGCTTAAACCTCTGTGGTTGGTCAGTGACTGTTGTTTTAATGGAAGTTGGGAAGAGAGCCATAGAATTCTGGCAAACTGTCAGGGCTTAAAAATAAACTGACAAGAGAAAGAGACATTCCTCAGCTTTTGGTCGCCTAGAGTCCTTGACAAGGGAATTAATGCCCCTGCCATAAGAATCCAGAAGAGCTGTTGATTTGTAGCTGAGAAAGAGAACACCGAAGCTGCCAGCAGATTTAAAGCTCATGCCAGCAGCTTGCGTTCCATATGCACTGGTAGTTAAAGAAACCATATGAAATAATGAGTGACACTGGTTCTATTGTTTAGCATCAGGGAGGATGCACAAAGAAAATGCCTTAGAGCAACAAAAGCATTACATTACATTACAATGAATGAGGACTGGAGTGACAGTGAGCTAGTTAGGGAAATAAAGGTCTTTGGGGGCAATAGTGTAAGAACAGGCACATTACAATTTTTTTATTACATAGCTCATTAACAGTTCCATACTTGGAATTCTATGAATCAGGCTTTCAGGAAAGGGTTCATATAAGAGTAATTAGCTTTCTATTATTGATAATATTAAAGTTCAGGATAGTAGGTACTATCAGCCCTGCTGGGAAGACCGGGCCATGAGAACGCCAGCATTGGAAACAGACTATAGCATCAGCTCTTATCAAACTAGATAGACCAAGAAAGTAAAATTCATTATAAACACAGACATACAGTTGCATTTTCACACTGGGTACATTACAAATTTTGATTCTCATATAAGATAATATTGAAAAGTGTATAAAGAGGTTTTTAATTATGTTGAAAAGAGTAAAGAAAAATAAGAAAATTTGAGAAAAAAAATTTGTCTTTCAGGGCTCCATTTACAAAGATGCGCTAGCGTTTTTAGTGCACGCACAAGATTAGCGGGCTATAGCATGCACTAGCCAAAAAACTACCACCTGCTTAAAAGGAGGTGGTAGTGGATAGCACACGCAGCATTTTAGCGCATGCTAAGCGTGCGCTAAAACCGCTAGCACACCTTTGTAAAAGGAACCCTCAATGTAGGTATTAGTTAGACAATGAAAAACAAACAGTATTAAGATATACTTATCTGACACAAGCAGTGCATCCCAGTTTAAAAAGAAAGGACATTTGCAGTCCTTGGTGCATATTAATTGACTGTAACTTGGTTTTAGGGAAAGAGTAATAGTATAGTGCTATGTATAAAAACTATATAAAGTTATGAAATGTATCCATCAGGGAAGAGAAGCCTGTATGAAACTATCTTTTTGTGTTTTACCATGCATGGAGGGCCTCAACTGAGTAATGAACACATCCAAAACATCTTTCACCTTGGTCACTGATAGCAAGGGACATCATAATTCTTGGAGTAGTTTACCAATTGATAATTATGTCCAGTCTTTGATTCTGCAGCAGATTGGAGTTGACACTGGAGCTCTGCAAGAATATCAGCAGTAAAGCTTCCCAGAATCAAAGGTTTTTCTGATCACTGATGACAGGATGTTTCCTCTCTGTCCCAGTATGGTGGAAGATGATGTGACTCCCTGGCACAGGGGTGGGCCCTTGGTAGGTACATATGTATTTAGTGCTCATGGAGATGAGGGGGAGGGTGTAACCAGACAGAAAGCACACAGCTGAATGTCCCAGTTCTTGCTTCTGAGCGTGTGGGGTTCAAGGGTGATTTTCAGGAAGTGGTGCATGGTATGGAGAACATTTCTGAGAATAAGAGGCAATGATGCCCCTGTATAGGACTCTAGTGAGACCTCATTTAGAATATTGTGTATGGAGTTGATTTAGTGGAAGGCTACTAAGAAGGTTGGTGGTCTTTGTCATAGTAACATGATTGCTGATAAAGGCCAAATGGACCATCAGTCTGCCCATTTGAAGTAACCATTATCTCTTTCTTTAGTTTTGTTCTTTTACAATGAAAATGTTTCATGAATATAAAGCCTGGGATTAAGTGATATTCATAATAAAGTAGAACACAAGAAGTCCTGCTATCTGTAGTACAGTGCTCGGATGTGACTATCTTTAAGAACAATTTAACATAATACAACTGAGTATCAGAAAAAGATACCCACACCTGCTCACTTTCTCCCAATCGATCTTATTTTCAGTACAGAATTGTTTTAAGAAATTCCTTTCAGAAAATCAAAATTTTCCCCAGGGATAATGCCACCTATCTTAAAATTGTGTATCTACTCACTTCCACTAGGAATGAGAACCTTGAAGAGGTAGTGAGAGATGACATTCTTAGTTTGGGCTTGACTAGTAGATCAAACAAATTGAGGGGTGAGATTAATACTCATGCTACTTTCTTGGTAACTATGACCCTAAAACTTGAGAAATGCTTGGTGCTGCTTATTTACAAGGAAGAGAGATTCTCCTTTTTAATGGACAAAAACTGAAGTTTCCTAGACTTGTTCTGAGCTATGCAAAATAGGAGAAGATATTTTTTAGTTAATGTTGGTGCAGCTGAATTTTTTTAATTTTTTAAATACTATGGGGCTCATAACTGAAAGTGAAAAACGGCCAAAAAATGGCCTAAGTCGGCACTTGGACGAACGATGTCAAAATACGTCCAAGTGCCGATAATATAACCGGGTTTTGGATGTACAGTATTTAAAAACGACCTAGGCCTTCACAGTGCCGCTGAATGACCAGAGCTAAATGAAGCATTTCAGGAGGAGTGTTGAGGGCAGAAATTGGGTGGGACGTGGGCCGGCTTAGACTTAGTCATACTGCATGTATAACCGAACATTTTACAACACAGCATACACGAAACTTGGATGTTGTGGCTTAGACCATTTAAAACATGATCTAAGTCACAAAAACCAACCCAAAGTGACCAAATAAGCACTGCATAGTATAGACCCCCACACACTACCCCAGTGATCACCGACCGACCCCCCCCCCTAAAAATCATAATCATAGCTTTTAAATTCTGCCATTACCTATAATGGAGCTGTAGTTAGATGATTACGTAGTACTCTTTTTGTGAAGTTCACAGTAGTGCCCTGTAAGGTAGCCCACTGTTTAGGTGCCCTGTGTGGGAGTCCTGTCCATCACTTTGCAGACCCCCTCCCACGTCCATAAGGTCTGTTTCTAGGCATTTTGGACTTGGATGAAAAGTTGGACGAAAATGTGGTATAAAGATGGACGATTTAGCGATCTGGACGATCAGGCGGCTGAATGTATAGATAGACGATTTTCGAAAGCAAATATTTTTGGGGCGTATTTTTCAAAAAATGTGTCCTATGCTGTTTTTTACTTTGGACGACTTATGACTTAGACGAAAACAGACCTAGACGTTCCTTTCGATTATGCCCCTCCACAGGGCTCATAATAATAATAATAAAAAAGTCTATAAACCTGCCTAAATCGGTACTTGGATGATCAAAAAGATAAATCGTCCAAGTACCGATAATCGAACAGGGTTTTAGATGTATCTAAAACCAGCTTAGGCCTTTTCCCTGCCTCTGTGCGCCAAGAATGAAAAGGGGCATTTTTGGAGGAATGGGTAAGGCGGGATGTGGGCCGATCTAGACTTGGTTGTCCGGCAGCCATAATCAAAAACTTTGACAGATTGCCTAGACAGAACTTATACTTTTGACTTAGACCAAGTCAACACAAATATTCAAGGGAACTTTTATCAACTAAAGTGATAAATATATATATGTCGCACACTAATCACCTTAATACTTTAAAGACATTAGTCAAAAAGTCAAACAATCACATGAACAATCACAGGCTTCAAAGTGAACGCTCAGACCCACAACCGGAACTCTAGTGAAAAATCACAGAGCCAGTTATTTTAGAGACCATCACCTCCGCCACCTGCTGTCTTAGAACCATTGTTTTACTTAGTTCCAACTTTAAACAAGATGTTATTGCATAAGTATCGGCTTTGCCATTTCATAGGTTACAATCTTTTACTTATCTGATATGCAGGATGGCGATACTACTGCTCTATAACTGCTCCGGGTACATTCTTATGTTACAACAAAACTGCTGCTGTCATGCTATCTCCAACCCCCAACCCAGGTTTCACGGTTGGCTTCTTCAGGAGGGGACACTATAAAGGAAACATAACACATATGACTACCACACCACAGTGAAAAAGGGGACCAACCATTCTAGAAGCCAAAAATACCTATATATACTACAATTATATTTCTCAAACTCGAGTCAATTGCTCTAACTCTCTCATCACAGCTTACTGGGATACAGAACTCCTCCACCCAGCGACTCTGGCGATGCACAACCATTGAGCAAGCCAAGCCCTTTAAAAACACCGCTCCCATACCAACATCACAGCATACGACATTGTGAAGGTGGGACTAGCTAGAAACCACGGGACCTGTCAAAATCACAACCCATGCTAAATTTGAAACCAATTAATTTCATTGTTCAACCCCTCAGGGGATAGAGTATGCCAATTAAATATGAACTGATGTACCTGCTGTAGTAAATACTGAGAAACATTCCCAGTAATTTTCTTAGCTTTCAACAGCACAGTATATTTAACATCCTCTGTTGTGTGGCCCAACTCCAACCAATGGCTGACCACGGGTACAGTATGATGCTGACAATGAATATTACTGTGTGCACTTTGATGACTCTTCTCATGTGACCAATGTAAAATTTACCACAAGGACACACGATGCAGTAATAACTGCCTGAGATGTGCAATCAGTACCTGTCCTTAAATAGAACTTTCTGCCCCCTGATCTAGGTATTTCCATATGGTCAGTGCCTAGCACGTGCTGGCAATAAATACAATGGCCACATCTTGTATGCGGGGCTGGATCATGCCCCCTCTGAACTCCTTTGTGTTTTAATATCTCTGCCAGATTCCGGCCACGTGTGAATGTGAACCGTGGCAACTCCTGCATGCCAGCATGTACTTGTAATACAGACCAATTCTATGAAGTGGCAAAGCCGATACTTATGCAATAACATCTTGTTTAAAGTTGGAACTAAGTGATTTATCACTAGAGTTCCAGTTGTTGGTCTGAGCGTTCACTTTGAAGCCTGTTATTGTTCATGTGATTGTTTGACTTTTTGACTAACGACTTAGACCAAGTCAAAACAGGTATAAGTTCCAGATCAGGCCGCTGAGCTGAATTTAAAAATGCTTGGAACAGGTATATACAATTTCTAACACAATGAAAGGGAGAGTAGATGGCATGGATGAGCAGATTAGATAGAAACATAGAAACATGATGGCAGATAAAGGTCAAATGACCCATCCAGTCTACCCATCTGCAGTAACCATGGCCTTTATCTGACTTCATTTTTCTATATTTCTATACACAGGATGGTGAAGTAAATGCTGGGGGTATATGGGAGTGGAAGATGATAACGAAATTCAACTATTCCCTTCTATCCTTCTCTTCCTTACTCTTCTCTCTCACTATGCTACCTCCTCTTTTCTCTCCTTTACCCCTTCATTCAACTAGATAGGCCTTATGAACTTTGCCTTCATTTTTCTCTGTTTCTGTCTTCTAAGACCTGCCCCTTCCCTTTGCTGTAGCCATGACAGATGAATGTACAGATGGACTTACCTACTCTCCATAATAGGCAGTATCCTGACACCTAAAAAGGCAATAGTCCCCATATTCCTCAAATGACACAAAGTCCTGTCTATTGTCATCAAAGCTCTGGACTACATTTTCAACCAATCAAGACCATTCTTAAAATATTACACAGCAGAGACAGCAAAGACTGAATGCACAAGACGAATTAGGTAGATTTACTCCAAAATGGGTTTGAGTTCTTTTGCCTGTGCAGAATGAGAAAACCTGCAGCTCCAGTGCCTGTGTTGCAACTTTTCTCTTTGTATATAGAGAACATCTGCGCTATCACATTTCACAAGAAATGTAAGCAAATAAATATATACATACAAAAAGAAAAAAAAAGGTTGTCAAAAATGTTATAAATAATCCAAGTCATAATAAAGAACTGACATTCTTTATTTTGCTGTAGATAATATTTATATGCCATGTTGAATAAAGTGCACATTAAATAGAAAATCAATTTGCTTTGACAGTAATCTTGCATATTTCCTTAGTTTTTGCTGTTTCAACAAGTGCTTTCCTACTTGACTTATCTTCTGCGAGATGGTGAAACTTAAATTATGGCAATACTGTGACAAGGGAGGCAAAACTAGTAAAGCTTTACTAGTTTTGCGTCGCACATTTTAAGTGGAGGAGGATACCACACAGCCGATTGTTTTATACCTTTCATTGCGGTTTATTTTATACCTTAGCAACCATGGACCTCTGAGGAAGGAGTGTTTTCCGAAACACGGACCGTGTCAGGTCCCTTGGTTTGTTATAAGGTGGTATTTTTAACTGCATAAAATAAAATATTTGGTATAATAAACATTGCCTGCATCTCGTACATAGGAGTCTGCAGTTTGTTTTTTCTTTTTGCTTTGGCTGGCGATACTGCAGTTTTTGTTGGATTCCTTTGTGTTGTCAATACTGTGACAAGCAAATGGAGAAACAACCTTGTTACAAAATTAGCCTTAACAAGTAAGTCAGCGCTTATTTAAAGTAAAACTGCAACACTAGAGAATAGGGGTGTATGCAGGGTAAACTTTTTTTTTTTTTGTATGTTTTGGCTTATTTAGAGATATTTTCCCATTGGTAGGAGGGATGCCCAGTCCCTCCTGCTAGAACCCCTCCCCCTTGCAAAGAACATCAGCAGGAGAGATGTCCAGTCCCTCCTACCGGTACCCCATCTCGCAAAGAACATTGGCAGGAGGAACCTCCCCCCCAAGCCTTCCTGGACCCCAAAGTACCTTGTTTTAAGTTGGCTAGAGGGATGCTTCCTCTGTCCGTCTAGCAGGTCCGCCTTCACTGAGTGGCAGGGCTGCCCCTTCCTGGTACCCACAAACATCTGTTTTCAGCACAATTTCCCACAAATGCTCAGTGCAGTCAATGAAGACAGGCATTGACACCTGCAAGCAATTTAAAGGATTTAAAGAGTTTGGAAAGTAAAATTAATTACATAATTCAGGTTAAGGCAGTGCTATTACAAGATTTAAGGTGGTTTTATCTAAAAATGGCATGGTTTTAAGGCTTAATTTTATGTGTTTCTGTGAGTGTGAGCTCTCTACTGCAAACTGCAGGCATGAGCTTACTATAGAATTCCAATGCATGAATCTGATTGGCTGCACAAGTCATTTGTGAGCCTTGTTGCAAGTCTCAGCTGGTGGGAGAGTAACTGATGCTGTGAAGCAGGAGAGAGGCTTAGTGAAGAACTGCAGAGTGCGGAAGAGGTTTATGCTTGAAAAAGTAGGAAGAGTAACTGTCACTTTGAAGAGATGTATAAAGAAGGCCTGCTGGGTACGAAAGGACATTTCGACTGGAAAAGTGAGAATTTGAGAGTTGTTTGAGCAAAACCGAATGGGAAGAATAAACTCAGAGTACTTGTAGTATAAGAGAGTTACTCTGGAGTGATTTTCCTCAAATTTTTTGAAGGTAGGAAAGTTAGGGACAGGACTGGGCTGTTCCTAGCAAGGGGTTTCTGTCTGTAAAAGCAGCAGAGACCCAAGAAAATGAATGCGGTCATTCGCTGTTTGGAATTTTGATTATTTTGTCAGTTGGTTTTCAAAGAAGAGAACCAAAATAGAGGACGCTGCTGTTGCAGTTACTGTTTAACCAGGATATAGAAAAAGGATATTTCCCAGATAAGCCCCACCACTAATGGAAAAAGTGGACGCACCGAAAGTTAAGCCCCGCCACCTTTTGCCAGCGCACGCAACCTTAACCAGTGAAGTTCTCAGCACAACGCCCCCACAACGCGGCGCGATGTGTATAAAGTAAAGTGGGGGGGGGGGGGTTTCCCCCCCATGGCCCCCCGTCAGAGCACCCAAAAAAGATTATAAAAAAGAGGATAGGAAACTTAACATTATAAAAAAATAGGATAAACTGTCGACCATTTTTTTTACTTTCTACAGATTGCGCCTCTTTTTTATAATTTTTTTTAGATGGCGGGGGTTAACTTTTTGCCGGGGCTTATCTGGAAAAGATCCTAGAAAAATATATACTGATTACAGCCTCTAAAAATTCCAATAGGCTGTGGTACTGAGCAGTATCACTTTAATTTAATTGAGAAACGCTTTTGGAAAAATGTCCTTAATGATCTTGGAGTTTAGAGTCAAGAGTATCTTATAAAGAGCAGCAGTAAATAAAGGCTATTCCAGAAACTCAGGGATAGTGAATCTGTCATACTAAAAGTAAAGGAATAAACCTACAAAGGTTTCCCTTATTTTCTGAAGTCTGTGTGTGAGAAAGTGAATGTGACAGTGGGTTTAAGAGCAGTTGAAGCCAGCAGCCCAATGGAATTCCAAACTCTCCTAGAGAGAAGTTAGGGAACAAAAACCATAGTGCTGTTAGGTAAATTTAGATACAAGAAATACATTTATTTTACAAGATAGGTATCTACAGGTCAGGTATCCAGTCAAGCAGGCTAATAGATTGCCATGGTGAGGGAGATAGTTCTCCCCCTGTTATTTTATTTAAATCAAGTGTAAGGAGAAAATCAAGAGAAAACCAACTCGAGAAAGGAGAAGCACTGAAGAAATCCAAGAAAGTGGGAAGACTTCAGGATTTAAGGTTTTTGAGACTGATAACAAAGTTGGGGTTAACCTACACCTAGGAAATTGGAAGACTGGGCGTCCAAGTAGCAGATGAAATTTAATGTGGACAAATGCAAAGTGATGCACATTGGGAAGAATAACCTGAATCACAGTTACCGGTTGCTAGGGTCCACCTTGGGGGATAACTCCCAAGAAAAGAATCTGGGTATTATTGTAGACAATACGATGAAACTTTCCGCCCAATGTGCGGCGGTGGCCCAAAAAGCAAACAGGATACTAAGAATTATTTAAAAAAGGGATGGTTAACAAGACTAAGAATGTTATAATGCCCCTATATCACTCCATGGTGTGACCTCATCTGGAGTATTGTGTTCAATTCTGGTCTCCTTATCTCAAGAAAGATACAGTGGCACTAGAAAAGGTTCATAGAAGAGCGACCAAGATGGTAAATGGGATGGAACTAAAATGGTTAGGGCTTTTCAGCGTGGAAAAGAGACGGCTGAGGGGAGATATGATTGAAGTCTACAAAATCCTAAGTGGAGTAGAATGGGTACAAGTGGATCGATTTTTCACTCCGTCAAAAATTACAAAGACTAGGGGACACTCGATAAAGTTACACAGAAATACTTTTAAAACCAATAGGAGGAATTTTTTTTTCACTCAGAGAATAGTTAAGCTCTAGAAAGCGTTGCCAGAGGATGTGGTAAGAGCAGATAGCGTAGCTGGTTTTAAGAAAGGTTTGGACAAGTTCCTGGAGGAAAAGTTCATAGTCTGTTATTGAGAAAGACAAGGGGGAAGCCACTTTTTGCCCTGTATTGGTAGAATGGAATATTGCTACACCTTGGGCTTTGGCCAGATACTAGTGACCTGGATTGGCCACTGTGAGAACGGACTACTGGGCTTCATGGACCATTGGTCTGACCCAGTAAGGCTATTCTTATGTTCTTATGTAATACCAGACATCTCAATCTGTAGGAATTCTTGATATTTGTATTCACTCTGGGACAAATTGTAGAAACGGCGTCTAAGTTAATTAACAAACACCGTTTAAAAATAGCAAAAAAATGTCACTGGCGTCTAATTGATACATGCCAGAATTGCACCTACATAAGTGCTTTAGGCAGCCGAACACCAGTATGAGTATGGCTAATGCCGAAAGTGTCGTTAGGCGGCCTAAAGCTACTATGTAGGAAAGGATTCATGACAGAAATAGGCACCAGAAATGTAGGCCAGGGTTTTCCCTGAATCCAGGAAAACCCTGGCCTACATTTTTGGTGCCTATATTTCACGGAGGCGTGATTCTCTATGAAACGCCATCGTGTGATTGACACACAATCAGCAGCTGCTTCATAAAAGGGGGGTGGGGGTTACTGTGCATTATTTGAAAGCTTAGAGTGGCATAATAAAAAAAAAGTCTAAGTCTGTTTTGGGCCTAAGTCGGAAGCATCTAAAGTCCATTCTGGAAAAATACGTCCAAAATATTTTTTTTCGAGAATCATCTACTTGTACATCCAGCTGTTTGATCATCCAGACCGCTAAGTTGTCTATCTTTATACCCCATTCTCATCCAAAAAATCATCCAATCCTAAAACACCTAGAAAAAGACCAGGGTATGTTTGTGGTGTGCTAACGGTGGATGTGTGGTGGGATTTGGAATGGGTTATTTGGAATATGTGTGTGGGCTGTGTAAGTTAGGTAGTGATGGGAATGGGTGGGAATATGTGGTGGGGGATGTTCACTAAATACAAAAAACGAAATGCAGCAGGGATGCTGTTTATCTAACATGAGTGTTCGCTTAAATGGTTGTTCGTTTCTTGGGTTGCCATTCAATACTTTCAGCTTTCGCCTATGCTATTTGTACTGGCTGTTCATATCTGTGTATTGTATGCTTATGTCTATGCTGTCTTTCTTAATAAAATATATTACAAAAAAAAGAAAAGAAAAAGACCTTTTAGATGTGGGAGGGACCAGCAAAGTGATGGACTGGACACCCAGACATGGCAACAGGAAGAGTGTCACATAAACATCTCACCACAACTCCCTTCTAGGTCATTGTGAGCCAACAAATCACTCCCCAAACCTACTATACCCACCTGTCTACCACCCCAATAGCTCTTATGGTTGCAGGTAGCACAATAAGGTTTTGGGGGGGTGCACATTTTTCACCATGAATGTAGTGGATATAGTGGCTTATGGGCTCAGGTCCTCCTCTCTATGGTTCACTAGCCCACCCCCCAGACTACTTAAGAGACCTCTGTGCAGCTCTACTAGGCTTTCCTATGCCAGGTGCTGATATTCTGGAGGTAGGTATGTATGTTTTAGTCCAATTTTTATGGCAGTAGGGGGGTCAGTGATTACTGAGGGAGTTATACTTGTTTTTAAATCGCTTAAGTCACAACTTATAAGTTCCGTCTAGGAAGTGTCGTTGAACTTTCGATTATTGCTGCAGGATGACTAAGTCTAGGCTGGCCCACATCCCGCCTACCTCCCACTGTAACCACTCCTTCAAACACACCCCTTTTCACACTGGGCATTTAGCGGCACTGAAAAGGCCTAAGCTGTTTTTAGACACATCTAAAACCCATTTCGATTTTCAGCACTTGGACGACCTGTCTTTTTGATCGTCCATGTGCCGATTTAGGCTGGTTTTTAGACGTATTTCCTTTTCTATTATGAACCCCTTAAGATGTATTAAATTGATTTAGTGCTCAAAATTGTTAGAAGGTATGCTAATGACCTAAAGGCAAGCCAACGAATGCACATCCCAGACTGAGGATTTTTTCGTTTTGTTTAATGAGCATTACAATGTGTCAACACTTGCTAATTGGTTTAACATGCATTATTTCATAGCTTAATACATCTGAAATTGATTTAATGTGCACTAGATATTTAAGGCACCCTAATGAACCTGGTCCACACAAACAAATGGACATTATTAATAGAGAAGCACAAAAACACTAGAACAAATACCCCACCGCTCAGCAAAACAAAAAAAGTCCAGTAAAGGACACCTTATGGTACCAGATTTCCTTCTTCTTTGTTTGGCAATACTAATAGAGACCATTCAGAGACAAAATGTTTTTCTGGCATAGTAGAATTAAAATACAAACATTTACTAGTATAAACCTATCTGGTAATTATCAAATGATATCAATTAGAGTACTCTATATTTAATTATAATTTTCTATTCATCACAGAGAACTTAATTTATCATTTGTTTTTCCTCCATCCTGGTATAATGAGAGAAACCCCCCTGATGAATCATGCTATGAACAATAAGGCATTTTAAGTAGCTCATCACACCTGCTGTGTGTGGCCTTCACACTCTTCGCTTCTGAAGAACTGATGATAATTGCAAAGGAGCACGATCGCGATCCTTGGGTACCTTCTCTCTTCCTGGAATTCAATCTGTGATGCATCTGGAAAAAAAATAACAAAGGTTTGATGCACTATTTGATATGTACGACGTGCTTTCCATTTCCTTCCAAATCCATTCTTAGAGAACCACAGCAGCATAAAATATTTAGTTTCAGCAGAGCTCAGGGTTCCTGCTGCTGATTAGGTTGTATGATTTCCACTGTTCGTTTCAAAGTTGTGCCAAAAGGCACAAGAGGCAGAACTCTGTGGTACGACTGGTGGGACGCCTCTGGCCAAAGCAAAAGGCCTCCAACTAGAGAAGTGACGACACGTGCAATTATTGTACTGCAGTGTCTTATCCTCATGCAGATTTTACATATTACTCACTGGTTTTCGGTTTAACTGTATACTTAACTAGAACCATTGCCAACATGCTGTAGAGATGAAAAAATAAATAATTTCCCATTGTAATCATTGCTTATTTTATTTACTTTAGAAGAATATGGTTGTATTTAATACCGGAAATGTAACTGTACAATCCAGATTTACATATATGTGCAAAGCTGTGGACTTCAGGTCCTTAAATGTCCTGGCACTTAAATAGCAATTCCTAAATGGTGGGGCCTACAAGGTTGGGCCTAAATGGCAGACACCCCAAAAGGTAGTCCTAGTTATACCCACTTAACTTTATGGATGCCTGCACTGAAGGTCAGCTGACTGGCATTGACAAAGCTTCCAGGAACTATTGTGTAACTTTCTGTGTTACTCTTTCCTCCCAATCCCCATATATGGAAGCCTGGCCCCTAGCAGTACTGTCATGGTATTGCTACTAAAGGCTTTGGCAGTCATTTTGGATCCTGGCAACCAAGAGGAGAGAATGAGTGGATGTCACTCTGGCCCCACTAGACACTAAGAATCCCTGGTAAGAGAAGGATGCTTGCTGGACTTGTGCCCTCAGATGAAGGCCTTGGAAAAGGGGCTGCTGATGTCAGGAGAGATCTTATAATGTGAGGGTGATATCGGTGTGGGTGATTTCATAAGGGGCTGCTCATATCGGGGTGTGTGGATGATTTTGGGGGGCATCGGGTAAAATCAGGAGGGGCTGCTCATGTAGGGGAGAACCGTTATATCAGGTGTGCTGACAGGGAAGGGGTTGGGGTTATTTGCATTGGGGTGGGGACCACCTTTGCTGAGAGAGCAACAGTTTTAGAAAGCTGCTCCCACATCTGTGAGGGGATGGGAAGTACATTTTGCCTCCGTGTCCAGTTTTCTAAAATCACTGTTCTCCCTACACATGCACCTACACATGCAGGGCTCCTATTTTACAAGAGGCTTTTTGTTTGCAAAGTTTCTTGTAAAACAGTATGGGAATTCCACATGTCCTGACTTTGATGTGGGATTTCCCCTTTACATGCCCTTTCAAAAGTGTCGCACTAACCGATTTAGTACATGCTAATGATTAGCACTTGCTAAATGTTAAGATGCCCATAAGAATATAATGGACATCTTAGCATTTAGCATGCACTAATCATTAGCTCGTTCTAAATTGGTTAGTGCCCCATGATGAATTCCCCCTAAACACCATTTAAAAAACAATTGAAACCTATTTATGCAGAAAATATCTGCTATGTCACAATGAGAATTGAGTAGTTGTGTAGAAATGGGAACATCAGTGGGCATGAGATAAGGGCTTTTGGGGTAGTCAGTGAAGGCCTTGACTTTGGCTGCTGGCTCTATTCTGCTCATTCCTGTCTTCTACTTACCTCTGTGCAGTCTGCTCACTCTCTGCTTCTCCTCATGCCATCAGGGGATTCTCTCCAGATATTGAATCCCCCGACAGCTGACCAATCAGAGGCCAGCATAGCATTCAGGCTCCTCCTCTGTAGCATCCTGCCATCTTCCAGTGCAGGAACATCAGGAGCCTGGAGCCTGGAGAGAATCCTCCAAAGGCGTTCCATCCCTATTTCAATTTAATTTGATTGGCTGACAAGCAATGTTTGGCCCCGAGGACACTACTATAAATTTGATTGGATGATCATAAGAACATAAGAATAGCCTTAGGTCAGATCATTGGTCCAATCCAGCCCAGTATCTCATCTTCATGGAGGCCAATCCAAGTCACAAGTACCCAGCAAAATCCTAAATAGTAGCAGCATTCCATGCTACCGATCCAGGGAAAGCAATGGCTTCTTCTATGTCTGTTTCAACAGCAGTCTATGGACTTTTCCTCTAGGAACTTGTCCAAACCTTTTTTAAAACTAAATAACATTAACTGCTCTTACCACATCCTCTGGCAACGTGTTCCAGAGCTTAACTATTCTCTGAGTGCCTGCTACCTGCTCAACAAATTAAAATTCAGAGTACTGACTCAGAGCCTTCAGTGGACTTGGTGAATATAGCCACGAGTGGGCCTAGGCCTTCCCACTTCCATCCGAAGCCCACCCTCTTCCAGCTTAGGTCCACATGGAAGGAGTACCTATTTGCCGGTATGAGGAAAGCAGTTTATTTTAGTCGGACTCCCTTCTCTCACAGGTCTAGCACCTCCATGGCTTTCTTTCCTTTTCTTTCCCCTGCTGCCGTGGCACACTTTGCTTTCAGCTCTGGATCCTTTCTTCTGTGGCAGAGAGCAGGCCCTTAATTGTTTTAATTAGTGCACTGACTGTGCCAATTAAAAACCAATTAAAATCTCATTAAAAAATGCAGATGCCCAAAGGCACCTACAAAAAGGGCACAGGAATCATATCTGTAGAAGTGCCTAATGGCACCTTTGGTCAAAGCAGGCATGGTTTGGACCAGAATTTTTTATTTATTTATTTAGCCCATCCTCACAAAGGAGTCCAGAACTGGGTTCCAAGAGTACATTCATAGTATGGTTAGGACAAACTTTAGTGAGAAATACAGACTTTACAGCATTTACAGTATAGACAAAGGGGTATAGATTACAGTATAGACCAGGGATCTCAAAGTCCCTCCTTGAGGGCTGCAATCCAGTCGGGTTTTCAGGATTTCCCCAATGAATATGCATTGAAAGCAGTGCATGCACATAGATCTCATGCATATTCATTGGGGAAATCTTGAAAACCCGACTGGATTGTGGCCCTCAAGGAAGGACTTTGAGACCCCTGGTATAGACATAACATGCAGACTTAAAATACAGACTTAGTGGACATAGGGTGGACCTCAAGGAAGGACTTTGAGACCCCTGGTATAGACATAACATGCAGACTTAAAATACAGACTTAGTGGACATAGGGTGGATTTAATTGCAGCACATTCAGTGTAGATATCACATGGAGGTAAGATAGCTTTCTTAGTAAGTAGGTGCATGTTTGTTGTCGGAGAATGTAGTAGTAATTCAGGTTATATTTGCGGTGGCATGCGAGTATTAATGAGATTTTGTTTGGAGTTTTAGGTCATGTCTTTGAGAGCCATCCGCTAGGGGTGTAGAAGTGGGTCTTCATGGAGCTGGGTTTGTAAAGAGCAAGGTTTTCATGGCTTTTCTGAAGTTCCAAAGACTGTCTAGTGATTTAATAGATGGGGGGAGGGGAGGATGATGTACCATATTCTGGGTATGTAGTGAGAATTTGAGCGTCTTCGGGATGTCTCAGACGTGAGTGAGCGGCCAGGTGGCAGGACTAGTTGTTTTTCTGTTTGGGATCTCAGTGATCGGTTGGGGACATAAATTTGTAGTTTTGATGTCTGTAGGCACTATTAGGCATGATTCTCCATCAAAGGTAGGCATCGGTAATATAGGCCTTTAAAATCCTGATCTACATTACCGGTGCCTACCTTTGACAGGATCCATGATTCTGCAAAGGGCACTGTAGCGTGACTGATATCCAATCACCGCCATGTTTGTAGGTGACCAATGAGTACGGCACCATTTGCAGAATCTGCCCCTATATGGTGAAGCCCTTAATAGCGTCCCCAGATTTATTGACCAGGTAGATCTGCTAATCATCATAACCGGCTGCTTGATCCCGTCATTCCCAACTCTGAAGACATAAAATACAAGACACCTTATAGCAAATCATTTAACTACAAATTGCAAAAATATAGAACTCACTTCCCATCAAAATTTGTGCAACCGCTGTATATGTACTGTTCCACAAGTCTGAAAGCATGGCTTTTCAAGAAGTCCCTGTTAGGGGCCTAAGGAGTCTTAGACTTTGTAATAAATGTTTACTCGATAGTAGTTACTGTTTTAGATGCCTTATTTTACATTACAGGTATAATTTTAAGTAATATGTATAATTCTGTGTAGTGATACACTGCTTGTAACTCGCCTACAACTCCAATTTATGAGGATTTGGTGGGATATAAGATTGCAC
The DNA here is from genome assembly GCF_902459505.1 of Geotrypetes seraphini. Lineage (NCBI taxonomy): Eukaryota > Metazoa > Chordata > Amphibia > Gymnophiona > Dermophiidae > Geotrypetes > Geotrypetes seraphini. The sequence goes on along the minus strand of NC_047084.1, from coordinate 174,082,816 downwards.
ATAACCAGTGGCGTAACAAGGGTGGAGGGGGGGCAGACCATCCTAGTTGCAAGCCATGAGGGAGTGTTCCCAACCTTGGAGTCATGGTCTGGGAACTTCTCCTTCTCATGGCCCAGCTCCAAGGCTCTGGGTGTCCCCGTGGCCTAGCATGTTCTCACTCTTCTGTCTGGTCCGATGTCGCCTTTATCTTCTGTCAAACTTTAAAAACTGCTGGCCTCGGCAATGAGTCAGCGACATTGCCCGCGGCTCCCCCTCCTACTTTCCGCGTCTGCCTGGCCTTTCTCCAATGGTGCAACTTCCTGTTTCCGCCCAGGTGGACCGCAGCAGATGAAAAGCAGGAATGGGAGCCGCGGGCAATGTTGCTGAATCACTGATTGGATGAGCATAAGAACATAAGAATAGCCTATTAAGCCCCATGAGTTCTGTTGAACATAATCGGTGTATCCACCGCTGCTCTCGCTGTGTAAGAAGCTTATCTATATCCAGGGAGGAGACGGGGGATATAGATAAACTTGTTACACAGCGAGAGCAACAAGTGGATACACTGATTATGTTCAACAGAACCCATTGGGCTTAATAGGTTTATTGAGTGAAGGGTGTTTATAGGTTTTTGCAAATTTCCATAAATGGGTATCAAAAGGTCTAAAGTATGTATAGTGGATGAATATGAATGTGTTGATATTAAAATGTGATATGCATGATATAGATTGTTAGGAGAATATAATTTTTTAGTATTTCAGTTTGTGTGGTTGTGCGTTATTAAAACTTTGACATTCTTGTACTCAGTAATGAAGTTATAATGAAGAATGGAGGTGTGTTTAAAGGCCCGGCAATATGCAGCCATGATTCACTGTTTGGAAGCCTTTGCGTCATTATAATCTTGTTATTTTGAACCAATCAGTGGAGTTTTGCAAAGAATGGGGGTGTGGTTAAGGTTAAATTTGCCACAGTGTCTACCCGGGCCGAAGACGCCATTATTCATGGTGCTTTTTGAGACCTAAAAGTTGGTGTCACTTTGAATTGTAAGTACTGTACTAGGACTGCCGGCTTTTAGCCAGTAGTCAGTCTTTAGTTTATTTCAAGTTGCTCCTTTCATAGCTTTCTAGTATGGTAGTCTAGTTGTTTTATTTTAAGGGACAATATAGGTCATTGAAGGAGGTGCTGGTAGTCTGTCAGTGAGATTAGGATGCTTTAGACTAGGCATTGTTTAGCTTAATACTGAAGAAAGATAGCAATGCAAGCATATGATACAGTATCTTTTTCCCACTTTTATATGCGGTTTCGTGTGTATCATACTGATATGATATGTTGTTAAGCTGAGGCCTTGATTGTTTTATCTAGGTTGCCCTGATTGTGTGTAGTTTACATATGTGTAGTTGTGAATGATGATAGATGTTTGTGCAGATTTCGGGGGGAGTAATAGTGTTTTCTATTTTGTATTATGACTGCAATAAGGGGACTGGGATGTTGAACTGATTCTCTGAAGAAGCAAATGAGCGAAACGTGCCTGTCAGAATCCGTGCCAAATCGATAAGATAAGTGGCCTAGATATTTGAAATTTGATATTTGAAATCACTGAATATATTTAATGCAACTATTTAAGAATTTTTAAGGATTGCTGAATTTGCACAGTAGAATAGTTTAGGAGGAGGAGGACCAAAGATTATACTATGGTTTCATTCAGCTGAACAGCTGTTTCAGCTGATTTGTGTGCATTAGAAAACCTGTCTGAGGTCCTTTTTCCCTAAATAGGAATGATGGTTGATATGATATTATAATCAAAACTGTTGGGCAACAGATTGAGAAGAATTTTTCTTCCTTTAAGAATCGATTAAATACCCTTTTCTTGAATTCCACTTTTGGACGTAATTTGTTACTGTGGAGTGTGGAATTTGTATTAAAAATAATTTTTTGTTTGTTTGGTTGTTAACATTGCATGGCCATTACAAGTAAAAAAATTAAAAACAGGCCATTTTATGGCTGGAGTAAAAATGGCCTTAATGTGAGGGAAAGACCTGTGTAAGGCAGTGGCGTAGCAAGGGTGAGAGGCGCTCCTTCCCCGCTCCTTCCCCAATACCCCCCTGCCGTGTGTGTGCCCCCCCTTTCCCTTCCCCTGAACCTCTAGTTGCTCACCGCCAAGGATAACAATTTTAACGTGCTCCTCATGACTCCGGCGGCTCTCCCTCCAAAACCACTTCCTGTGTGCGGCACCCGGAAGTGATGTCAGCAGGAGAACTGACTGACTTGGTCGCGAGAAACACATGGAAGCTGTTGCTCATGGTGATGAACAAATAGAAGTACAGGGAAGGGAAGAAGTGGGAAGAGGCGGAGGGGTGCCAGCGCCCCCATCAACATGGCGCCCAGAGAAGACTGCCCCCTTCGCCCCCCTTACTATGCCACTGGTGTAAGGGCTTGCTAAAGCTTTTTTTTTTTTTTTTACTGCAGCTTTGTTAAAGGACTCCTTAGGGAGGAATTCATCAATGGGAACTAAAGCCCCTATTCTGTAAATGGCACCTTAAGTTAGGTGCCTAACTGAAGTTGAAAATGGTATTAAAAAAAAATTAAATTAAAAGCATTTTAAAACAAAAAATCTAAGCACATCAAAAAATGTAAGCACATCTAATCTTTTTCATAGTTCTGCTGCAATTTCTATTTGAATTCTTCAGCCTAGTTTCAAATAGAGGCTTCTTTTATATACTGTATTATTTTTTACTTTCCTGTCTATCTGTAATGATATTCTTGCCCATGCTGAGCTCATTTTTAGTCAAAGTACATCGTTCACATGGCTGAACTCTCGTAGTCCCTGGATTTCTTAGGAAATAATGTAACATGATTTATTAATTCTGAATATGGTTGAACAGTTCTAGTCTCTGTTTATTACATTTTCTTAACAGATTCCTCACTGGAAGACATTTTTCAAGAAACTACAAAAAGAAATTGCTATCTCTTTTTCTTACTGTCCCATCTATTGTCGATTGACTACGGGCATTTTTTTTAAAATGTTCTGTTTGACGCTAAGAAACATATTTTTTCATGTATGTCTCAGATGAACAGTTTATCACCATACTCATTGTATATGTATTGCATGTATTTGAAACCTCTTTCTTGTACTCAACATACCTAATATTATAAAGTATACAGGTATATTAGGGACTGTTGTATAGACAAGATGCAAAGGGTGTTTCTTAATCTTATATAATAATAATAATAGTTTATTTTTGTATACTACCACACCATCAGTTCTTGGTGGTTTACACAATAAATTACAAAGTATTTAAAATACAGAGCCAGATAACAGTGTCTTATAGAAGGAAATCGCACAATTCAATGAAAGATGCTAATTAACAAAGTATGATCCTAACTCATTCAAACAAAGTATGCACAATACAGATTATTTATACTAAAATAGATAAGCTTCTGTAAGCCTTATTCCATAAACGTAATAAAAATCCATTTATCAAATTGATATTGATATCTATTAAATATTGTACTGTTTAAATAGGTAGGTCTTAAAATCTTTCCGATAAGATAAGTGAGGGCTGGAGTAATAAGAACATTCAAGCATGTATTCATTACTCCTGCTTGAAACGCCAGAGTCCTATCTAAAAATTTCTTAAAACTGCACGCTTTCGCTGAAGGAAAATAAAACCAGCCGGTTCTACGTATATTTTTTTTACATATAAAAAATCTAAAATGAGCATCAAGATTAGATGGGGCCAACCTAAATAAGACTTTGTAGCAAATACATCCAAATTTAAACCACACTCTAGCCTCAAACCATGATATAATGTAAAACAACAAAAATGTATATTGCTTTATGAAACCTCCTCAGTGCAAGGCTATAACTCTTTCAGTTGAGAGAGAGACCACTGAAAAGATAGCTCATTCCAGTGGGTGGCCCTTAAGCAGTGGCGATTTTGCCACAAAACAGTCGTCAGCCCTTATCACCGCTATCCATCCCCCTCTTTTACCAAATGCTAACGTATCCATATAGAATATAATGGACGGGTTAGCATTTAGCACACGCTAAATCCTCTAGCGTGCCTTAGTAAAAGGACCACAGTTTGTGCCAATTTGGTAGTCATTTGCTTACCTCAAGGCTTATTTAACCTCTTGGCAAAAGTTTTTTCTGGCAATGGATGTAAGGGTGGGTGAATGTGGGTTCAAACCTCCAACGCTCTGAGGCTTTTTCTTTCGCTGGTTAATTATTGCTTTGATGCACTAACATTATCTATGGAGTGTGCTTGATTTTGTTTTGGATTATTTTTCCTCCATCACCTGCCATTTGGATTATTTGTATTTTACAAGTTTGATGTTCAGAATGACATAAGTTGAGTTTTGAACACAGAAGATCTCTGGGGGAAAGGAACAAAGGAGATACTCCCAAATATTAACAATGCCAAAACCCTTGTTTGTGAAAGTTCACCCTAACTGAGAAGATCACTTATGTGCTGTTATTGAGATTGCCACATTTTAGAGAGAGCTTCACTATTAGGGGACAAGCAGAGAGTGGGCATAAATGGGAAGTTCTCCGACTGGGAGAAAGTGACTAGTGGTGTACCCCAGGGCTCGGTACTTGGGCCGATCCTTTTTAATATTTATATCAATGATCTGGAGGAAGGAACATCCAGTGAGATCATCAAGTTTGCAGACGATACAAAACTATGCCGGGCGATCAGATCGCATGAGGATAGAGAGAAACTCCAGAGCGACTTGTGTCGGTTAGAAACATGGGCGGAGAAATGGCAGATGAAGTTCAATGTGGAGAAATGCAAGGTAATGCATTTAGGCAATAAGAATAAGGAATACGAGTATACAATGTCAGGTGCAACTCTGGGGAAGAGTGAACAAGAAAAGGACCTGGGTGTACTGATAGATAGGACCCTGAAGCCGTCGGCACAATGCGCGGCAGCGGCAAAGAAGGCAAATAGAATGTTGGGCATGATAAAGAAAGGAATCTCGAGTAGATCGGAGAAAGTTATAATGCCGCTTTATAGGGCAATGGTCAGACCACACTTGGAATACTGCGTCCAACATTGGTCTCCCTACCTAAAGAAGGATATAAAACTGCTGGAGAGGGTGCAGAGACGAGCAACAAAACTGGTGAAGGGTATGGAAAAACTGGAATACGAGGACAGACTTATAACACTAGGATTATTCTCCCTTGAGAAAAGGAGACTGCGTGGGGATATGATCGAGACCTTCAAAATACTGAAAGGAATCGACAAAATAGAGCAGAGAAGATTATTTACATTGTCCAATTTGACACGGACTAGAGGACATGTAATGAAGCTAAGGGGGGACAGGTTCAGGACTAATGTCAGGAAGTTCTGCTTCACTCAGAGAGTGGTTGACACCTGGAATGCCCTCCCAGATGAGATTATTGCGGAATCGACCGTCCTAGGCTTCAAGAGCAAACTAGATGCATATCTCCTTAAGAGAGGCATGTAAGGATATGGTGGACTATAAATTACGACAGGTGTACACCTGGCAGGGCCTCCGCGTGTGCGGATCGCCGGACTTGATGGACCGAAGGTCTGATCCGGAGATGGCATTTCTTATGTTCTTATGTTCTTATGCACTAAGGCATTATACATCCCTACAGAATTTTGTGCAATACGGCCACATGAGAAAATAACACTACTGCGACTTCTAGAAGCAATCTTAAGGTACCTTTCCTAGAGGAAATATAAATGGCCTTATCTGGATAGTGCAAGTAGGTGCATAGATTGGCATATTTTATAATTCATGTGCATAGCTGTAAACTCCAGCCATGTTTTGCCTCTTTATATGCTTACCAGCAAAGTTCTCACATTTATGTCATGGCATCATATTTTATGCCAGTTGATATTCTAAAACATAACAACATAACATTAAATAAAATAAATTTCTAGACCGCATAACCATAAAGTTCTATGCGGTTTACAAAAGATTACATAACCTACAACTGAATCTGGAAGAAAAGACCTAGAACTAGAAAGAGATATCAATTACTCAAATATCTAGAGAACAAATGAGTTTTAAGTTGTTTTCTAAAATGTAAATAAGATATAGAAGTCAGTAACAATTGTTTAAAGCCCTTGTCCCAAATAGCCGCCTGGTAAGAAAGAGCACGCTCATAATATTTTTAAAATTTACAACCTCTGACTTGCGGGAAAACAAAGAGAGCACGAGAGAGCCTTTGAGTCGAAATTAGGAAAGAATCAATTAAATAATGTGGAGCTTGACCCGTAGACACTTTAAGATACCATTACATGCTCATGCTCTGTGAAAATGGTTTAAAGGATCACCCGCTGCATGTTTAATGTGGCAGTAAACACAAGCTAACTGTTAATTTCCCGCTTGAACTATATTTGTGCTCTGCATTAAAAGCTAACATGCATTGAAACTTGTGTTAAATGCTTACCACTCTTTACAAATAGGACCCTAAGTACAACAGAAAGAACCAAGCTGATGGTCACAGATTTGATCTCTTAGGACCGTTAGTGAAATAATAATAATAATAATAACTTTATTCTTGTATACCGCATTACCATGGAAGTTCTATGCGGTTAACAGATGAAGAGACTGTACATTTACAGCGAAGCTACAATTTTGTTAATGTTACATTTACATAATAGACTATACATTTTCAGTCATGTTACATTTACATTTTAGACGGTAACTTTACGGTGAAGTTATTTTTTACAGCTAGGTTATATATACGGAGTAGTTACATTCGCTATAAGTTACATACAGCGGTGTTACAAATGGCAGTATTACATATGGAGGTATAGAGTCTGGGGGTGAGTCGAGGTCAAAGGAGGAGGAAGGTGGAGGGAGGGTAGATCAGAGGAATTTGTCAAAAAGGTAGGTTTTGATTAATTTCCTGAATGTTTGATGGGGGGGGGGGGAATTGGAGATGAGAGTAGAGAGGTATTTGTTCCATTTGCCTGCTTGGAATGCTAGGGATCGGTCGAGGAATCTCAAACTGGGGATGATTCAGTGGCCATTGCACTTCAGGGCTAATAGAATTGGGTCCCCTTTTATCAAGCTGCATTAGGGTTTTTTATTGTGAGTTGCTGTGGTAAAAGCTCTGACGCTCATATGATAAAAAAAAAAAAAGGCCTTAGATAGAGACCCAAGTTATTTATTCTTTTGGCTTCTATTTATACAATGGTAGGGTGTTCACGCCATAACATTCACCCACTCTTTATTAATTAACTGCTTCTCTCTTTGCCCCCTGTGACAGTTCTGATCCTGAACTCTAGAGGTAAATCATAAAATTATAAAATAGATCTGCAAACGCCCTAGTCTATATGAATCTCTTAGACTATAATGCATTGTAGGGGCCTCCATCCCACTTTACAGGGGCTCCATGTTAATATGTATTTATGTCCAGGAGTCATGATAATTCTTGTGTGACTAAACCCAATGTCTTTCATTTTATTAAACTATTTCTTAAATATACTAGACATTGTGAAAGGCACGACTTACTGGCTAAGGCAAAGCTTCAAGACCTATCTTTTGGACTTATTAAGGATGAAAACCAATTAAATTGTAAGGTTGAACAATTGGAAAATTTCAGTTGTCGTTTGAATATTCCTAGGTCCCTGGGGGTTTCTCCTAATGAGATGTTTAAAAAATTAATGTCTGAAATTCTCCCCTGAATGTATCCCACCTGTCAATAGGATATATTATTTACCATCAAAAAAAGAGGAGAGGGTAACCCAGAGGCTGAACAGGTTAACTTAAATGCTGAAGGAGTCTTAAATGTTACAGATCTTTTAGAGAAAACCAAAAAAACTCTGTGGAGTGACGATGTTCCCAAATGGACCCCATTAGAAAGTATCAAAGTTCCAAAGGTACACCAAAATCATCTACATAAAATAATTCCATCCACATAAAAGTAAATCATCCACACAAGAGCCCTAATGGACCCAGTTCGCTAGGGATACAGGACCCAACACGGTCCGCGCCCCGACAAAAAGTCTTCTTCAGGGGTCCCTGGGGGTCCTATAAAGGTGTGTACGTGGGAAACAATTGTGTGGTGAACCGGAAGTGAGACACTGCTTGCATTTGCAATGGAAAGGTCCTGTATCCCTAGCGGACTGGGTCCTTTAGGGCTCTTGTGTGGATGATTTACTTTTATGTGGATGGAATTATTTTATGTGGATGATTTCAGTGTACCTTTGGAACTTTGATACTTTCTAATGGGGTCCATTTGGGAACATCGTCACTCCACAGAGTTTTTTTGGTTTTCTCTGGATTTTCTTCTTTGTGGATATTTTGGGGTCAATTCCTTTTGTTTTTTACAGATCTTTTAGAGTCAATTGTATCTGATACCTCTGAAAGAATGACTTCACTAGTTGTGCTAGTCTTTGAACAAGATGTAAATGCAATTTTTCATTTGTATTTTTGATCTCCACAGTCATTGTTTTATGGAAATTTTTTTTAATATACCCCGATGTAGCTAGACAGACACAGGAACGTAGGAAATTGTTTCTTGTTATGCGACTTGAAATAGTGTCTTTGGGAGGTGCGTTTCTTCTAGCCTACCCCTGTAAATGTCTAGTTAAATATTTAGGGGTTAAATATGTGTTTTATTCTCCTGAACAACTGCGAGCTTTCTTAGATTTGAAGAAATTGGCTACAGGGAATGTTTAGTTATAGTGAACAGTAATTAGTTTAAATGGTTTTTCTTTACTAATTTGGATTTCCTCTCCCACTGTTTCAAATAATTTTGTTTCAATATCGAGAAAATTGTATGGAAATTTTTCCTTGTTTATGTTATGCTGTCTTACTGTCACAAGAGTTTATTTTTGAAATATAATTTGAAATTTGAGAAATAAAATAATAATAAAGGAGAGACCAACAAAGGTAAAGCTGCTCAGTCTCAATGACTGCTTTTTTGAAGCTGCATTTGGCTCATAATCTATGTCCTGTCACAGACAATGTTTTAAAAAGAATGAATTTGATACATTTGGACTATTGCAATGAACCATGTGTAGAACAGTTAACTAAGTTAGTTCATAGAAGCAGTTTTGTTCTAAAATGTGGCTTACAGAATTTTATATGAGGCTGGCAGAAGAGAGTGAATTACTCCTTTTATTAAGAGAATGACATTGGCTCTCAGAACAGGCTCAGGGGAAATTCAAAATTCTGGCTTTAGTAGAGCATTGAAAGAATCTGGTCCAGCATACATAAAAAGTCATTTATGCTAAAAGAAGCAAGCTAGATCACTGCAGTCAACCCAGGAGTTGGCTTTATACATTCTTTCAGTTTAGAATATGGAAGAAAATCCTCCTGCTGTGCCCAAAATAAAAGCTTTGGGCATTGATTGTATTTCAACTATTTCAGCTGTTGAATTTTGTATTGAATATGAAGGTTGTTTAATAAAGTTTCTTTGATGTTTATAATGTCACGATGACAGCACTTTGGAGTCTTTCTTATATGATGCAGGGGCTCCATGTTTGTTTGTGACAAACCTCTTATATAAAGTTCAGCGTCACAGAGTTTGCGTTTAGCAGAATCTTGCAATGCAGTGGAACTAGTGACACATATGAATGCATAGTGAAACGTGGACATATTTAATCCCTGATGAAAATAGCGAAACGAGGTCCCTCATTGGATAGCACTGGAATTCCACTTGTCTATTCACAGGATACGTTTCTGTGATTTTTTTTTTTTTTAAGTTTTTGTGGTTTATGGTGAGTGATTTTTCAGCAATATTTTTGATATTGTGATTTAACCTACATGAGCTGACTTGTGCACCGTTGATCATTTATTAATTTGTTTGTGTATTATGATTTGAGTTACATGATGTAAGTTGTGCGGACAAAAAGAGCTAACTGCGCCATTGTTTTAAATGATGCGCCAGAAGCACATGTATTTCACTGTTACCTCCTCTTATTATCACACATTTTATGCATTGAGGTTACTAGATGTCTGGGAAAACCCAGACATGTCCTATTTTTAAAGCACTGTCCGGGTGCCCAGATGGATTTCTAAAATCTGCCAGTTTGGGTTTTGAAAGGCCCTGAGCTCAGGGTCACATCTGGAGAGCCACTGGGCATGCACAGATGCGAAGCGATAACATCAAACCCGTGCATGACATCATTATATTGCATCCGCACATGCTCGGAGGCCCTCAAGGTGTGGCATGGACTCGAGGAAGAAGAGATGAGGTTTGTGTAGGGATAGGGCTGGAGTGGAACTGGTGGGTCTGGAACAGATTGGGCTGTGGCTGGAGGTGGAATACCGTGTTTCCCCCATTATAGGACCTCCTCCTTTAGTAAGACACCCCCCTTTTTTTCCCCACCTGGGAAATATAAGGCCCCCCCCTGAAAATAAGGCACTATTTGGCAAGCATGTCTTGGTGATCCAGAGTACTGGTACAGTACCGTATGCGTGGTCACACAACTTCCTGCTTCCGCTGTCCAGGAAAACAAGCCCAGGAACAGCCTCTGTACACCGAGGCCCTGATTCTCCAAAAGTGCGTCCCGATTTTAGGCAGCTGTAGACGTCCTACAGCTGTCTAATCAGCCAATCGGGATGCACGTTTTTTTTAAAAAAATGCTCCCCAGGCAGGCTGCCCGGGAGAGGCGTCCTATACTAAATGCCGATTCTGTAACCGGCGTCTTTAGAGAATCGGGTTAAATTAGACGCGGCCGCTATACTTATGGCAGCAAGGGATCTCCCTGCTGCAATATGTATAGTGGCCGCGGTTGTTGCGGCCGCCTGTCCCATCACCGACAGGAGAATGCCTAACTCCTCCTGTCGGAACCCCGAGCCCCCTCCCCCCCAAACTCGTAATCGCCGACAGGAGGATGCCCAACTCCTCCTGTTGGAACCCCGGAACCCCCTCTCCCCCAAACTCGTAATCGCCGACAGGAGGATGCCCAACTCCTCCTGTCGGAACCCCAGAACCCCCTCCCCCCCAAACTTGTAATCGCCGATAGGAGGATGCCCAACTCCTCCTGTCGGAACCCCGGAACCCCCTCCCCCCCCCAAACTCGTAATCGCCGACAGGAGGATGCCCAACTCCTCCTGTCGGAACCCCGGAACCCCCTCCCCCCCAAACTCGTAATCGCCGACAGGAGGATGCCCAACTCCTCCTGCCGGAAAGCCCAATGACCCCCCGCCCCAACTATATCTCCCTCCCCCAACTAACCTTTCAATGTTGGTCAGCTGGACGGGTCTTGCTGCCGTCCAGCCGACGGGTCTGCCTCGTGGAAATGAGACGGCACGCCCCTTCCCGGCCCATCCCCGCTAAATCTTAGGCCTGATTGGCCCAGGCTAGGCACCTTGGCCAATCAGGCCTTAGGATTAGTGGGGATGGGCGGACCCGCTATGCCTAAGGCCTGATTGGTCCAGGCTTCTACGGACCCCAAAATATCCACAAAGAAGAAAATCCAGAGAAAACCAAAAAAACTCTGTGGAGTGACGATGTTCCCAAATGGACCCCATTAGAAATGAATGAAAGAATGCTAGCCAACCTGGACCTCTGTTCCTGGCGTGTGTGTCCCCATGATTCCATCAGCACCTAAAGTATGAATGCTGGTGGTTTCCTGACGAAGCTCTTAGAGAACTATATAAGAGCGAAACGGAGATCTTCCGTCGTAGTTTGTGAAGCTATGCTATGAAGCTAAGTACCCTATTTTCATAAAGTTAATACTCTTCATAAAGTTTAGTCTGGAAAGGGATACATTGGTTATTACTTAAAGGAAGACCGAAGACCAGCGTTGAAAACTGGTTTATAAGAAATAACAAGTTAAATTGACTGATAAGAATTTAATATATTTAAAAATCTAAACATAAAAAAATCTTGAGGAAAGAACTCAGAAAAAAGAGAACAAATAAGATCAATGATAGCTCACAATTGGGTGATTAGTCCGAAAGATACATTGGACTTTTAGCCTGTGAGCACTTGAGATCGGTTGTAGTTCTCTATGGATATATGAACTTGTACTTCAGCCATAAGTTCAAGCAAGTCTTGTGTGTTACTCAAGGTACTCCCAAGAACCAAGACCGATGCATTTCGTCAAACAAGGTTAGTCAACGCTAACAGAAAACCATGTCTTTCATATACACAGAACACAGTTACACCCTCACCCAGTATGGAATAAGTAATCACAAACTAAAAATAGAAATATGTAGATAAAGGTTAAACTGAACCGCCAAGAAGCCAAACTGCAAACAGTGAAACACCACAGAAACAATGACACATAGCCCCCTAATACTCTGAAAAATATAAATATTGCAGATGTAAATTTGAAGACACATTTTGATCACTATTGAAAATAATATCATTTTTCCTACCTTTGTTGTCTGGTGATTTCATGAGTCTCTGGTTGCACTTTCTTCTGACTGTGCATCCTTTTTCTTTCTTCCTCCTGCATGCTTCCTCTCCTCCAGACCTCATCCTAACCAACATCTATCTCTGTCCCTCCTTGAGTCCAACTTTTTTTTCCTCTCTCCCTGCCCCTCCCCTTTCTTTCTTTCTCTCTCCAGCATGACAGGCCCACAAGCCTTCCTGCCCAACGTCAATTCTGACGTCATAGAAGAAGTTCAGGGCCAGCCAATCGCTGCCTGGTTGGCCCAGAACTTCAGAATTAATGTTGGGGGGGGGGAGGTTTGTGGGTCCGCTGCGTTGGAGAAGCAGATGACCATTGCGGCTCAAAAGAGAAGGTAAGGGCCCAGGGCAGCTGCTCTCCTTGCTCCCCCCTAACGCCGGCCCTGCCTACCAATTTAGCCGAGAAGGTAGGAAGGAAAACTGCTGAAAGATGAGGTGTTCTGACAGTACGGGGGGAGGAGGTGAGGCAAGAGATCGCTTCTCCCCTGCAGCCAAAATTGTCCTATTCAGAGGGGCCCCGACACGGCAGCTGTTCTCACTAGCTGCCGACGGCTGCCCTGAAGCTTTCCCTCTGCCGCAACTTCCTGTTTCCGACAGGGAAGATCGCAGCAAAGGGAAAACTTCGGGGCAGCCGCCGTCAGCTAATGAGAACAGCTGCTGTGTCAGGGCCCCTCTGAATAAGACAATGGAGGAGTTCGATCAAGAAGTTCAGACCGCGGGGCCCCCTGGATCTGTTGGGCCCAGGGCTGCTGCCCTGTTTGCTCCTCCCTAACGCCGGCCCTAGGGCCCCCCTGACAATTCCGGGCCCCAGGCACGTGCCTCCTGGGCCTATCCTTTAATCTGGCCCTGATAATGGTTACTGCGGATGGGCAGACTGGATGGGCCATTTGGCTTTTATCTGCCATCATGTTTCTATGGATGCTTTCACTTTTAGTTTGGACTCCTCCACCCTCAATTTTATGTGCAGTTCACTGCAGTGCTCCCTGAGGTGCCCCACTGCTCTGCTGGAATGTCTGTGTGGCCAGTCTGCTTTAAATGTTGGTCCTTCCTATATCACAGTGATTTGTTTTGTGCGTTTTTCTTTGGGGCTTTTTTTTTTTTTAATGGTTTAAAAAAAATAGATGCACAGCTGAAAAAAAAAATTACCATTTTTGAAAAAACATAATAAACGGGTTTTGTGCACCTCCTACAAAACATCCAAACTCAAATTTGGATGTCATGTCAAAAACGCTCCTCCACATTTCATAATAGTTCAGAAATATAAATGTATTTCCAGCTTTTTCCCTATCTTCTTTCAGTTTTCTGGTTTTCTCTCTAATTTGATTTAGTAAATTAAAATCTCACTTCTGAAACGGAGCATAATCTAACTGAATGCCTTGGCCTTTACTGTGAATTTATGTTGTTAAGTTGATCACTTTGGTGATGGCTTTTCTGCATTGCCTTTGATCTGAAAATCCAGTATTCAGGTCGCTCCATTGATAAAATGCTGTTGTATTTTCAGGTTCAACACAGAGTTTCATAGGGAGTATTTTATATTGGTGTTGCCTGGGTAACCACTTAACATCAGAAAAACACTGTGTTTTTGCTACACCTCCATTCTGGTTTCTGAAATGACTGAGGTCTGAGCTGCCTTTATAAGTTAATTGGTTGCTAGGCTTCTCTGACAATATGTTTTTTCCCCCTTGAGTGTATAAGCAATGACCTATCTGGGTGTTTTCTCTGAAGGATTAGGTTTGGTATGTATCCTCTGTGTGATATCGATTGTTGGGGACTTACACACAAATCAATTTGGGAAAAGAGAAGTCATCGGTTTATCTAAAAATAAGATCTGTTTTTTTCTACATCAATTGATTCTTTTGTGTGTGTGTGTGTCTGTATGTGTTCATGTTCATATATTTGTACTGTAATCTCAAAAATTATTATTTACAATTTCTATTTAGTGACTGTATCCTCACTGCGTGGAAACTTTTAAGCATGACATAAGCATAGAGCGTCCCCAGGAATGAAATTGAAGAGGCTAGATATATTTAATTAGACTAGCTTAGGGGTGTATATAAAATAAAAGCTACATATGACATAAACAGCCCCAATTTAGACAGGTCAGCAAAGTTGGAATCGGGGGGGGGGGGGGTAGGGGACATGGCACAAGGGAGGCAAACCATGTATTGGGGGAGACAAATCAAAGCATTACATATTTATATACAGTATGATATATATAAGAACATACAAATTGCCACTGCTGGGTAAGACCGGTGGTCAGGGCCGGATTAATGGATAGGCCCAGGTGGCACATGCCTAGGGCCCGAAATTGTGAGGGGGGCCCACTCACCATCACCTTTCCAATTTTTTTTTTAATGGCCATGACAGCAAGATCGCCTCCCCCCACCCCCCATGACAGCAAGATCGGGCCTCCCCCCCAATGACAGCAAGAGCGGGCCTCCCCCACCTCCGCTCTGATGATAGCAAGATCGGCCCCCCCATGACAGCAAGATCGCCCCTCCCCAATGACAGCAAGAGCGGGCCTCCCCCACCTCTGCTCCGATGACAGCAAGATCGGGCCCCCTCCCCCTGATGACAGCAAGATTGGGCCCCCTCAATGACAGCAAGAGCAGGCCTCCCCCACCTCCGCTCCGATGACAGCAAGATCAGGCCCCCCATGACAGCAAGATCGGGCCCCCCCGATGACAGTAAGATTGCCCTCCAATGACAACAAGATCAGGCCCCACCATGGCATTGACAGCAAGATCAGCCACAGCACCTGCAAGCGGTGCTCAGCCCAAAATTCCCCTCTGACATGTCAGAGGGAATCTTTGGGCTGAGCACCACTTGCAGGTGCTGTGGCTGATCTTTCTACCCGCTAGCTGTGCGAGTGTTCTTCGCCGCATCTAAGGGATGGTCTGAGAAGTCTGTAGAGGGGGTGCAGGGCCTGGATGCAGTGGGGAAGAAGGAGCTGGAGAGGAGTGCGGGCTGCAAGCACCCCGAGGAGCTGAGAGGGAGAAGTGGAGGAGCAGAGGTCGGAAACCCTCGGAGGAACAGGAGAAGGTGGTGGTGGGGAGGGTTACAGGCCGCAAACCCTCCAAAGAATAATGAATAATGTAGGTGGTGACACGCGCAAAGGTGAGGGGAAGGGAGGGAGATGGGCCTAGGATGGAGTGGGAGAGAGAGAGAGAGAGAGAGAGAGAGAAAGGGGCAGTTGGGCAGATGATGGAAGTGGGGAGAAGGGAGAGAGAGAAGAGGACAGACAGATGTCAGTTGAGAGGGGAGAGCAGATGCTGAATGGAAGTGGAAAAAGAGAACACATACTGGATGGAAGGAGGGGAGAAAGAAAAAGGCATATGCTGGATGGGGGAAGAAGAAAGTTAGTGAGATAGTGGAGGGGTGAAGGAAAGGGGTGGCAATCTGTGGGTAGGCACAGTGAAAAGAGGGAAACTGAGGACTGAATAGTAAAAGAGAATTTAATTTAGACAGAAGAAGAAAATAGAGAAGAGAGAGATGCCAGAGCATGGGGGGGGAGAGAAAGGGGGAAGGAGACAGAAATATCAGATCTGAATGGAGGAAATGAGAAGAGAAAGGGAAATGGAAGGAGAGAAATGCAAGACCATGAGGGGAACAGAGGAAGAAGATGGATGCCAGACTAAGGGGGCAGGGGGCAGGGGGAGAGCAGGAGGAAAAATGGAAAGATGGAAGGCGGTTGGCAGACAGTTTCTGAAAGGGGCAGATAGTGGGTGGAAGGAAGAAAATGACAAGATGAGGAAAGTAGAAACTGGGAGACAAAGGTTGTTAGGTGCCATCAACTCATGCTCGAGTCCAAGTCCAATGTTAGATGAATATTGGAGAAGAGCAAAGAACACCAAAACCCTCTATACCTTTGCTTCATTGACTATGTGGATTACAATAAACTATGGAGAACTCTAGTGCAAATGGGAATACCCAAACACATAATTCAGCTGATAGAGAGCCTATATGAAAATCAAGACGACAACGGTAGAAAAAAAAAATTATATTTTTTTATTTTTTTGTTATAGGATAAAGTAGTATTGCAGCTGTGTTGATAAATGTTTATAAATAGAAAATGGAAATACGGTTTTTACTAACTTTTAGAGGCCAAATTCTCCTTCTTCAGATCAGGACAGGATACTGTAACAACAGTATACTTTACTGACCTAAGGAAAGAGGGTTTGACCTCTGAAACCTAATTAAAAAATGTATCAATCCAATAAAATGATATCTTATGTTCCATTTTTTGTTTTATTTGTTAATTTGTAAAGTGATTTGAATCTCTTATTGTCTGCTGATCTTCTTTTGTTCCACATTGGATTCTTTGGTGGATCGCTTGCCTTGTTGTTTTGTTACAAATTAGCATACATGGAGTGGAACGTACCAGAGAGTTACAGATTTGGTTGTTTATACATATGGGTTAAAGTTGGATGACAGAGTGAGGCAGTTGAGACGAGTTGCAAACTTGGTTATTAATATAGACTTATGTTTTAGATAGTATTACTGCTTTACAACGCATTTGAACACTTTTATATAGGTATGGAAAGGATTCAGAGTTAAAGTCCTGGGCAAGTAGGTGGGAAGGGAAGGAAAGGGGGACTTTATCAGAAATGTTTGGGGTTTGCATAGAACTAAAACTACATTGGCACTGGTATGATAATCTTTGTTGTTTGTTTTGAATTTTATAATAAAGAAAAAAGAAATACGAGTGGAAATAAAGAAGTAAATAAATGGGGCGGGATGTGGGCGGGGCACAGGTGTAGGGTGTGGGCAGGTCAGAGCTAGGGGGCCCAGTGTACTTGTGTGCCTAGGGGCCCTCGTAGAATTAATCCTGCCCTGCCAGTGGTTCAGTGGCATACCAAGGGGGGGCAGGGGGCGGTCCGCCCCGGGTGCACGCCCCAATGGGGTGCACAGCTGGCCACCCACTGGGGAATAGACTGCCGTCGGGGAAAGGCTTCCACTGCCGTCATCGGGAACAAGCCGGCCAAGTTCTCCCTTCTTTTCTTCCCTGCAGGGACGACCAACTTTCGCCGCCCGACGTCAATTCTGACGTTGGAGAGGACGTTCTGGGCCAGCCAATTGCTGCCTGGCTGGCAGGGAAAGTCCTCTCCAACGTTAGAATTGACGTCGGGCAGCGAGAGTTGGTCGGCCCTGCGGGGAAGAGAAGCAGGGCGAACTCGGAGCCGGCCTGTTCCTGATGGCAGCAGTGGCAGCCTATTCCCCAGCGGCGGTGGCAGCATTTTCCCAATGGCGGTGGCATGGGGGAGGAGAGGGGAGGGAGAAAGAAAGAAATAGGGGAGGGACAGGGAGCCAGAAAGAAAGGGGGCAGGGTGAAACAAAGAAAAAAAAATGGGCACGGAGAGAGAGAGAGAAAGACAGACAGAGAGAAAGAAAGAGGGCATGGAGAGAGAAAGAAAGAAGGGGGCAGGATAAAAGAAAGAAAAAGTTGGGGGAGGGAATGAGGTCTGGACTGGAGGAGAGGAAGCATACAGGAGGCTGAAAGAAGAGAAGAAATATTGGATGCACAGTCAGAAGAATAAAGTGCAACCAGAGACTGATGAAATTACCAAACAAAGGTAGGAAAATGATTTTATTTTCAATTTAGTGATCAAAATGTGTCCGTTTTGAGAATTTTTTATATGCTGTCTATATTTTGCACTATGGCCCCCTTTTACTAAACTGCAATAGTGTTTTTTAGTGCAGGGAGCTGCATCAGAAGACAGGAGCGGCAGAGGGAAGGACTCAGAGCAGGCCTGTGGGGAATCAGTGTTCCCGCTAAGCTGCGTTGGCCTGCGCTCGCGCACAAAATATTACATCGCAGCGCAAAGTTTCTCTTCACAGCGCACACACGCGTCGGTAAGGTAAGGGGACGCATTGGGGGGATTGCACTTCCCCACAATTGCCATGCTTCGGTTCCTCTTCTTCCTTCCTTCCTCCCCCCCCCCCCCCCGCGGGACCCTGCGGCACCATCAACTCTTACTCCCTCTAATGTCGGCCCTGCAGCTCCAGACTTCCTCGCACCTTCTCCCCTCCCCCTTTGGATCGCTATTATTTTAAATGTTATAGCCGCGGAGCTGTATCCATCAGTGGAGATGTCTAATCTCGGCCTGCCCCGGAACTCTTACTGCAGCAGACGCCCGTCTAGGCAGGAACAGGAAGTCACTGTTGCAGTAAGAGTTCCGGGGCAGGCCGAGATTAGACATCTCCACTGATGGATACAGCTCCGCGGCTATAACATTTAAAATAATAGCGATCCAAAGGGGGAGGGGGGAGGAAGGAAGGAAGAAGAGGAACCGAAGCATGGCAATTGTGGGGAAGTGCAGAGCTGCAGGGAAGAGTGTTGCGGTACCCAGCTGGAGGGAGAAGGAAGATGAGGGAGGGAATTAAAGGAGATGCCAGGGCTTGGAGCGTAGGAGGAAGGTATGCCAGTCTAAGGGAAAAGGAAGGGGGAGATGTGAGAGCATGGAGGGGGAGCGAAAGATGGAAGAAAAGGAAAGGAGAGAGATGCCAGAGAATCAGGGAAGGGGAGATACCAGACTATGAGGAGAGGTGTGGGAGAGGGAAGGCGAGGAGAGAGATGCCAGACCAATGGGGTGAAAGGAGAGATGGAAGGGGGAGGCATACAGTTTCTGGAAGGGGCATAGAAGGAGAGAAGATGCCATATAGGGGAAGAGAGACGGCAGACAGTGGATGGAAGGAAGAGAGTTACAAGAAGATGAGGAAAGGAGAAACCACAGAAGACAAAGGTAGAAAAAAATTTCTATTTATTTATTGCTTTAGGAGACATGTGTCACTGTTTCTGTGAAGCATTGTATGCAGAGTCCAGCTTCTTGCTGGTTCAATTTAACCTTTGTCTATGTATTTTTATTTTATCCCCCCTTTTACAAAACTGTGAAGCGTTTTTAGCACCAGCCTTGGTGGTAGCAGCTCTGATGCTCAGAATTTTATGAGCATCAGAGCTGTTACCTCCGTAGCTAAAATCCACACTACAGTTTTGTAAAAGAGGGAGGGGTTAGTTTGTGATTACATATTCCTTACTAGGCGAAGGTGTTTTCTGTGTTCTGTGTGTTCGAAAGACATGGTTTTCTGTTAGGATTGACGGTGTAGGATTGATCTGTGCTGGTCTGGCTTGTTTAGTTTTACAATGGGTGTATTGATGTACTGCTCACTGCAATATGTAAGATGCTGCCTTTTCCTAGGTACTCATGTGTGACGTGTGGTTTGTTACTAAAAATCATGTTTTTCTTACAGATGGGGGGGGGTGCCAAAAAATGATGGGCCCCGGATGTTACATATGCTAGGTACGCCACTGTATGTAAAGATACCAGAAAGCTGGCGTAGCAAAAACTTCTAAGTTTTGAGTATTTAACCCTCCCACAATCTCACGGGCACTCGTTTCAAGTTTATTGAGATTTTGATTTAAACGCAATATCAAATATTTTCAATGCGTATAACAAAAATAAATTTGGGGAAATAAATAAAACCATTTGAACCAGTGTTCCCGCTAAGCTGCGCTGGCGTGCGCTGGCGCACAAAATATTACATCGCAGCGCACACGTTTCTCGTCACAGCGCACGATCGGAAGAGGCGTACGGCAGATGGCAGGGCGGCGAGAGGAGAATCGGGCGAGTTGGCTCATAACTTGCTGGCGCCCGATATTTTTGGCTCACGGTGAAAAAAGTTTGCTCACAACACCCGCCCGCTTAGAGGGAACACTGGTGGGGATCATTATTGGAGGCTCCAGAAGATATACTGCAGCAGGAGAAAGGCATAGAGATGACAGACTCGCAGGAGTGATAATTGTGTGTTGGTTTTTGGTTTTTTTTTTACTGCGGGAGCAAGGTTTTTTACTTTTTCCATGTGACAATAAAATATTTTGCTCCCCCCCACCCTCAGTTAGTGTGCAAAATCTTTTCAATTATCACACATTTACTGCAGGTCCCCATCCCAGTGCATTCTCTAGCCTGTCAAGTTTATTCAAGAGTCTTCTATTAGGAAGCATATCAAAGGTTTTGCTGAAATCCAAGTTGATTACATCTATCTGGCACATGTCCTTGATCCAATTCTCTGGTCACTATGCCAAAGAATTCAATCAACATGGTAAACCCATGTTGCCTTGGATCTTGTAACACATTGGATTCCAGGAAATTCAGTATCCTTTCTTTCAGCCATGTTTCCATTACTTTTCCAATAACCAAAGTGAGGCTTAGTGGCCTGTAGTTTCTCTTTTCTTCTTCCCTTTTACTACTTTTGGGAAGAAGGACCATATCCCCTATGCTCTAGTCTCATGGAATCTCTCTCATTTCCAAGGATTTATTAAAACGAATCTTTAAGAGGACCCATCGGAACCTCTCTGAGCCCCCTCAACATCCTGCAATTGATCCCGTTCGGTCCTATGGCTTTGCCAACCTTCAGTTTTTCAAGTTGCTTATAAACAACAAATACTATGCTAGTATTTCATGGTATGCTGTTTTATTTCTCTTTTTGTTATCCCAATTAACCTGGCTGATAATTCTCTTCCTCTATTACTTCTGAAGGGCAGCACAAATGTGCCAATTACTTAACAGCTTTGAGCTGCCAACAAATTGGTCCTTCACAGTGGAGAGCTGTTGATAACGAAGGTGATGATGAAGAACAGTGACATACTAATAAGCTGAAGGCTTTTCTATGACAAAGCCTGGCCTTGCCATTATCACTTCCCTTGATGCTAAGTGCATATCTCCGTTCACTGGCAGGTCACAGTATCAATCAGAACATACACAGTTCCTCACACATTGCATCAATGTGTATCATTTTGCAGCACACTCAGCCCATGCGATAGAAGGTCTAATAGTTTAGGCCAGTTATCAAGGGGAAAAGCTTCATGTGATCGAACACAGAAAACAGATAGTTTTATAAAAACTTTCAACTCATTTTTCGATAACGCTTTCATTTTATTAAATTAGATGGGCTTGTTAAAGCAGTGGAATTAGCACGAACAAGCTAAAAATGTTCAGGTTTTTTAAAAAAATTTACCCCCTCCTTTACAAAGCCGCAATAGCGTTTTTAGCACCGGCCACCACAGTAACAGCTCCGACGCTCATAGAATTCCTATAAGTGTCCAAGCTGTTACCGCTATGGCCGGCGCTAAAAAACACTAGTGCGGCTTTGAAAATGAGGGGAGTTAGTGAAGCACATTACCGGCAAGTAGAATTCTGAAGAGTTACTTGTTACTGATATCATCTTTGAAGCTTAGGGGTCCTTTTACAAAGGTGCTCTAGTGGATTTAGCTCATGCTGATCTCATGTTCCCATGTTCCACGAACCGCTTTTAAGAAGCGATTCCCATTCCTGGTTTTTTATCCTCCCCCCTCTTCCCTTTAATTAATTTGTTTTTAATTATTAACTTTCACTTCCCCCTTTCCCCTCAAGCTCATGTTCGTATTTGTAATTTGTCTATATAATGTTCACATTTTCCCCCCCACAAAAATTTATTTTAACCTTTCATTTTTAGCATTGTAAACCAGCCAGGTGCATGTCAATGGTCAATATATTACAATTAATTAAACTTGAAACTTCCACTGCTGCTCCTCGTGATCTTACTAGGTCAGACCAATGGTCCATCAAGCCTACTAGCCCATTCTCACCAAAGCCACAAAAAAGCAGTACACAAGTCCTCCTTGCCTTTCACTTCTGTTTAGGAAAAAAGTATTTACTAATTTATTGTTAATTTATTAATATGTCAATTTTGGAAAATGTGCATCCTTCCCTATTTCATTCCCCCTTCCCCCCCGCCATAGTCCCCACTATCTTGGGAGTGATAGTGCTCTATAACAGTTGTTTACACGATACTTTGCAGCCTGGATGTCAGACAGCCAAAGTTTCTGGACCTCAGCTCCAACTACCTGAGTAGCCCTGATTTATAGTACATGACCAATCTAATTACTCCATTATCTCAAAGCAATTATTTCTCATAACCTAAAAAAAAATTGCTCCAACTGCATCACAGCCCATAAAACATATTCTTTACTTTGAAAAGTAAGTAAACATTTCCTTAATAATATCTCAGGTGACCATAAATATATATATGGACAATTTAAGAAACACAAGGCCTTTGCCCTACTGGCATTCTTCATTTTTAACTTTAAGTGGGTATTATAAGAATCCTTTATTGCTGTGGTTGAAACTGCCTGCAGAGAATAGCCTGCATTTCAGTTGCTAAAACTTGCTTATCCAAAAAAGCTATATTAGAACTACATTAGAAAATTTTTCAACAATTTCCTGGAAAAAAAAAGCAACATTTTGAGACATAACCAATCTGAGCATTTCCTCCATATCATAGTTTAAGTCCCACAAGTCTTTCAGTGTAACTTCTTACATAGCTATCTCTAATTGGGTGGGGACTGCCGAGTATCTATAGCTTGGAAAGCATTAGGCAATTTAGGAAAAGATAGTCTCTGAAAAATTACTTTTTATAATCCCAATGGGAGAAGAGGAGACTATTTGGGATTCCTCACCTGTACTGGAAAGGAGGAGGAGTACATTCAGGAGAACTTAAAGAAACTCCTATAGGACAAACTGAGCCTATAGATTCAGCAGGAATTACATGCTTGTCCATTGGTCCCGCAGCATTCGGCATGGAGATCTTAACCTTAGCCTTCTATTACCATTGAATCTCAAAACTATTGCAAGGATCTCCTTAGCCTTTCTCAATATTTCTTAGCACTCCTAAGGGGCAGAGTCCTTTTGGGCATGCCCCTTCAGCCATGCCTTGTGGTCACATGCCACAAAGGCTTTGTTCTTATGTGAAGAAATGCAAGGCCCCCATTGATGTCAGGAATGTGACCAATGCAGTCCCTGCTGGAAACAACACTGATTCTTCCAGCGAAAGCTCTGATAACATTCCACAAGCTGGAAATCATGGCTGGATAGCTTCTCCACCCCAAGACACCTTCAGGTAATGTCTTCTCTGGTTTTACAGCCGAAGCACTGGCTTTTTTTTACATTAGACCCCCTAATAGGGTCAAGAATGGGACCAACTCTGCATCTGCTGGGAATGGCACTGGTTCTTCCAACATAAGCTCTGCTCACCTTCCATAAACTGGAAATTGCACCTAGATAGTTTCACCCAAAGACACCTCCAGATAATGTCTCCTTCAATGTTACTACTAAAGTGCAGTCTTTTTTAAATGAAACATTAGACCCCTGATGGCATCAGGAATTCAACCAACTCAGAACCAGCTAGAAATGGCACTGGTCTTTCCAACAGAAAGCTCTGCTAATCTTCCACAAACTGGAAAATGTGGCTGGATAGCTTCTCCACTCCAAGTCATCTCCAGGTAAAGTCTCCTCCCACATTCAGATCTTCATATAATATTACTTAGGGCCAGATTACATTACATTACATTAGTGATTTCTATTCCGCCATTACCTTGAGGTTCAAGGCGGATTACATAAGAATTATCATGAAGTTACAAGATATATAGGAGGATTACATAAGAATTGTCGAGAAATTAAGGTAATACATGTTGGGTATTTTGAACTATTTAGATTTGATAGGAGTAGACAGTGTGGTAGGTGGAGCTTGGGGAGGAACTGGTTGTGTTAAATAGTTTTTATGTATTTTTTTGAAGAGTAGAGTTTTTGTTTCTTTTTTGAAGGTTTTGTAGTCAGTGGTTGAAGACAGCAGATTGGTGATTTGTCTGTCTAGTTTTGCTGCTCTGGTGGCCATTAGGTTGTCATATAGTTTTCTTCATTTAACATTTTTGGTTGGCGGGTGTGTGAATAGTGAGTGGGTTCTTCTGTTTCTGGTTGAGGTGGCTTGAATTAGTCGGTTGTTCCAGTAGGTTGGGCTGTCTCCGTTAATAGCTTTGAATAGTAAGCAATAGAATTGGAATTGTACTCTTGCTTGTATTGGGAGCCAGTGTGAGTCATGGTATTCCTCTGTGATGTGGTCATATTTTTTCAATGAGTAGATGAGTCTTAGGGCTGTATTTTATATTGTTTGTAGTTGCTTTATCATGGCCGCTGGGAAGGGGAGGTATAATATTTTGCAGTAGTCTATTAGTCCAAGGATAAGAGATTGTACCAAAAGTTGGAATTGTTTCCAGTCGAAGAATTTTCGAATTTGTCTTAGTTTCTCATAGTTGCGAATGATGCTTTTATTATTTTGTTGATTTGTGGTTGCATGGTACAGCCTCTGTCAATCAATACTCCAAGAAGTTTTAGCGTGGGTTGAATGGGGTATGAGTTTATTACTAGGTTTGTTAAGGTTGGAGTTTTGCTGTTTTTTAGGAGGATGAAGTTTGTTTTGTCAGAGTTAAGTTTTAGTTTATGTTCTGTCATCCATGTTGCTACTGTTTCGAGTGTTCTGTATATTGTGCCTGTCATGGTGGGCTCTGGATGGTCGAAGGGGAGGAGAATGATGATGTCATCTGCATAGCTGTATGAGGTTATGCCGTGTTTGTCTAGGCAGGAGCTGAGCAAAGCTATGTATAGGTTGAATAGTGTGGGAGACAGAGGTGAACCCTGGGGAACTCTGCAGGGGTTGGACCATGTTTCTGATTTGTCTTTCTTTGTTTTAACCCTGTAGGTTCTGGATTGTAGGAAGCTTTTAAACCATGAGAGTACCTTGCCTGAGATTCCTAATGGAGTCTAGTGTTTGTAGGAGGATGTCATGGTCTACCAGGTCGAAGGCTGCGGAGAGGTCTAGTTGTACTGAGATATTGTCTAGCTGTGTCCATGAGTGTTCCTAGTAGGGTCTAAGTGCTGTAGTTAGTTCTGAAGCCAGACTGTGTGGGGTGGAGTAAGTTGTGGTTTTCTAGGTATGAGGTTAGGGTTTTAGCTGCGAGGCCTTCCGTCAGCTTGACATACAGTGGGATTGAGGCTATAGGTCTGTAGTTGGATGGTTGGTCCATTGTTGCTTTGGAGTCTTTTAGTATCAGAGTTATGATGATTTTGCTGAGGTCTTTTGGGAAAAGTCCATCTGTGAGTATAGATTGAATCCATTGTAGGAGCAGGGAGCGGAATAGTGAGGTTTTCAATAGGTATGGGGGCAATGGTTAAGATGCGTGTGCAAATGCAAATTATTGCCAATTAAGACCAATAATTGAGTGTTAGTCCCATTTATTGGCGCTAATTGGCTTATTAGCCAATTTAGCTGCAAATGCATTTCAGAACAGCATACAATTTTGCAAGCATAGATTTAGGCACCATTTATAGAATGGGAGGGTTAATGTGTAGATTTAAGAAAGATTTCTACTTACAGTTCCCTATCCTTTTGTTCATCCCCTTAAATGTTCTCTTTCTTTCTATCAATTGTAGTTCCAATCCCTTCTTCCCTTTTGTTCCCCGTTCGGCTTTGTCCTTAAAAATTGTCTTTTCCCTCGGTTTGTTTTTGATTATATTGCATTTTAATTGGCATATTGTTATGGCGTTTTTGTACACCACCTAGAAGGTTCGAGTGGGTGGTAAAATAAATTTTAAATAAACTTGAAACTTTTAAGTGGTCAGTTTTCAATATACTCATGCGAGTGCACTACTTACATACCTATATGCCAGCTTTTTAAAAACTGAATGTTCAGGGCCAGGGGGAGATTCCAAAGGATCTATGGTATAAATGCAAATGCTAAGATTTTCAATGCCAGAGAGGTCAGCCTGTCCATCCTTATAGTATTTAGCTGACACTCATAAGAACATAAGAAGTGCCTCTGCTGGGTCAGACCAGAGGTCCATCGTGCCCAGCAGTCCGCTCGCGCGGCGGCCCAACAGGTCCAGGACCTGTGTAGTAGTCCTCTATCTATACCCCTCTATCCCATTTTCCTTAAGAAAATTGTCCAAGCCCTTCTTAAACCCTAATACCATACTCTGTCCTATCACGCCCTATGGAAGCTAATTCCAGGTGTCCACCACCCGCTGGGTGAAGAAAAACTTCCTAGCATTGGTTTTGAATCTGTCCCCTTTCAACTTTTCTGAATGCCCTCTCATTCTTGTAGTTTTCGAAAGTTTGAAGAATCTGTCCCTCTCCACTTTCTCTATGCCCTTCATGATCTTGTAGGCCTCTATCATATCCCCTCTAATTCTCATCTTCTCCAGGGAAAAGAGCCCCAGTTTCTCCAGTCTCTCAGTGTATGAAAGGTTCTCCATACCCTTTATCAAATGTGTCACTCTCCTCTGAACCCTCTCGAGTATCGCCACAGTAGGTGCAAGTACCAGTGTCTAGAATTTTGGAAGCATGGGGTCATGGATTTACTATACTGCTTTTCTGTGGTACAATCAAAGTAGTTTCCATTTTTTTTATTATATGCAGGACTTTGACCAAGATTCTTTAAGAGACATCTAAATTAAATGCCTAGATCAGTGCGCCTAGCTGATCCAGGTGTCTAACTTATTTAAAAAGCTTAAACTGCACAGATAACAAGCAATTAGCACCTTATAACTGGCTTAAATTAAAATTAATTGGATGGTAGGCGCCTACCACTTTCAGGTAGGCACTTAGACCAAGGCGCCTACCAGAAAGTAGGTGTGGTTAGGTGTGGATTGTGGGCATGGAAGTGCCTGTTTTGGACTTAGGCCACAGTATTTAGGCTAAGAAAACCCTGGCCTAAATAGGGTGTTTTTAAGGTTAGGAGGCCTACGGACACCTGTCCACTTTAGGCACCACTAGGCACGAATCTATAAACAGTGCCTAACTTAAGAGTAACATGCGCTAAACGCCATGTTCCTTGGAGCCTACGAGGGTGTGCTGAAAAGTTCTCAGCCCAGCCAAGAAGGGAATGATGTGGATGGTTCAATCAATGATCTGAAACAATGTCAAAACATAGAGTTTTGTTTCTGTAAATTGGCACTTCATGAAATAAAGTAGGGTTACCAACATCTGGATTTCCCTGGACATGTCCTCCTTTTGAGGACATGTCTAGGGGTCCGGATGGCTTTTCAAAACCCGGTAGAAATATTTATGCTGTTTTGTTGTCTGTCATTTCTGCTCTATCCGTTGAGTTTTAATTTTGCGATCCGCTTTGTTGTTTAAGTTTTCAAAAAAGCTTCATGTCAAATAAATTAATCATTAAACATATTAAATGGCATCTAGTGCTTTAAACGCAGACTTGCTAGCAGTGGTTTTATGTCATTCCCACAGATTTTTACATTATGCCCAGATGCTGTTCCGCTCGTTGAGGAAGTCACAGCAGGTCCTCACAGCAGGCAGTCTCTTTCCTAAACGAAGGTTTACTGTCACTGCAATGAAGCAACAGTAATTGGCATTTACAGACCGACTCGCTAAGTTGAGCTTCACAAAGTATCATTATGAAAATCTGGCAGGGCTACTGCATCCTACCACCGGATTAAAACTTATAGTTGAAACTCCGCACTGAATAATTAAAGCAAGGTGTAAATCAGGGGTCTTCAAAGTCCCTCCTTGAGGGCCGCAATCCAGTCGGGTTTTCAGGATTTCCCCAATGAATATGCATTGAAAGCAGTGCATGCACATAGATCTCTTTAAATGTGCCTGTTTAGCCTTCAAGATCCTACATGGCATCCTCCCTCCCGTTATCCCACTCTTCTGGAATTCCTCTAACCCTAATTCCACTAGATCCTCCCAAAAACTGAAACTATCATTCCCCTCTACAAAAGGTATATCCCGCGTAGGAAAACTAGGAACATCCCTCCCCTTTAGAACCACAGAACTCTGGAACAACCTCACATCCCCGCTCAGAGTTTCAAGTTCCCTCCAATCCTTCCGCAAACACCTGAAAACTTGGCTCTTTTCAAAAATCTAACACTTCCCGCTGTTAGGTTCCCTGTCCCTCTTTATCTTCCTAGCTCCTTTCCTATAATCCTTCATTGTAGCTCCTTTTCAATCTAACCCTGTAAACCGTGCCGAGCTCTACGCTTGTGGAGATGGCGCGGTATACAAACCTAAGGTTTAGTTTAGTTTAGTTTAGTTTAGTTTAGATCTCATACATATTCTTTGGAGAAATCCTGAAAACCTGACTGGATTGCGGCCCTCAAGGAGGGACTTTGAAGACCCCTGGTGTAAATGCAACGCAAGTCAATGGGAGAGAATGCATATTTTGCTGTTATCATTAGTGTTTAGGTATGGATGTTTGTTGCTTATTCTTTTACTTTTTACCTTAGCTCATATACAGTCAAACCTTAGTTTGCGAGCATAATTCGTTCCAAAAGCATGCTTGTAATCTACAGCACTCGTATATCAAAGTGAATTTCCCCATAGGAAATAATGGAAACTCAGACGATTCATTCCACAACCCAAAAAACTTTAATACAAAATACTATACGTACTTGTATTGCAAGACTTTGCTCATTTAGAACAGTCACTACATTTCCACAGCATTAGAGAGAAGAACCATCGGCTCAGTTGTGACGATGTGACACGTGTATACTGTATGTACTCGTATTGCAAGACCTCGCTCGTTTAGAACAGTCACTTCACTCCTGCAGCGTCAGAGAGAGAAAAACCATCGGCTCAGTTGTGATGTGTGTAAACTGTATGTACTTATATTGCAAGACATTGCTTATATATCAAGCTAAAATTTAATAAAATATTTTGCTTGTCTTGCAAAACACTTGCAAACCAAGTTACTTGCAATCCAAGGTTTTAGTGTATATATATATATATATATATATATATATATATACATATATATATATATATATAAATTTTATATATATATATATATATAATTTTATATATATATACTAGTCTTTAAGCCCATTACATTAACGGGTGCTAGAATAGATGTGTCTGTCTGTCTTTCTTTATCTCTCTCTCCTTGGCCGTTGTCTGTATCCTTCTGTCTCCCCTCCCCCCCGAGCAAAGCTGTCTGCCCCCAGCACTCACCCCCCCCCCAAATGTCCCTCCATGGCCTTCTTCTGTCTTCCCCCCAAGAGCAAAGCTGTCTGTCCCCAGCACTCCTCCCCCCAAAGCAGCCCCCTTTCCCTATCTCTCCATGGCCCCTTCTGTCTCCCCCCAGCACACCCCTCCCCCCAAAGCAACCCCCTTTCCCTCTCCCTGTCTCTCCATGGCCCCTTCTGTCTTCCCCCCCAGAGCAAAGCTGTTTGCCCCAAGCACACCCCTCCCCCCAAAGAAGCCCCCTTTCCATCTCCCACTGACTTTCTCTCTGGCCCCCTTTCTCTGTCTGTCTTTCTGTCCCTCTCCCTGCCCCTGTGTCTTTCTTTCTTTCTGTCTCCCTCCCTCCCGCTGTCTGTCTGTCATTTTTCCCCATTTCCCTGTGCAGCAGCATTTCCATCCCACTTCCCTATGCAGCAGCAACAGCATTTCCCTCCTATCCCCCCTTTCTTGTGCAGAAGCAGTAGCAGCATTTTTGCCCACCCCCCTTTCCCTTCTCTTACCTTCTCTTCCCTGCTCCGTTCGGCCCCTCCCCCTTCTTTTACTGCCCGATCTGGCCTGCTCCTGACCCTCCCACCGCCGACAAACCGCGGGGCTCCAGCCGCGTAGGCAGCAATTTAAACACGCTGCTTCGCGGCCTTCTACTGCCGATTTCCTCTGCCGCGTCTGTCTCCGATGATGTCATCAGAGACGCGGCAGAGGAACTCGGCAGAGAAGGGCGTGAAGCAGCGTGTTTATAGTGCTGCCTACGCTGCTGGAGCCGGGAGGTTTTTGGAGGGTCAACGGCCGGAGCGGGGCTGCTGTCCACCACTCATTTGCTGCCACTGGTGCTGCCTACTCCGCTGAAGCCGGGAGGTTTGTAGAGAGCACAGTCGCGCGCATGCGCCTCCAGCCCCTGCAAGTGCCGTGATGTGTCAATTAGAATGTTGCCACAGAAGCACACCTCACGGCGCCTTTTGGAACAGTGCTTCCACAATGAATAAGCATGAAATAGGTTTGGCATGCACTGTCTCCTTGGTATGCAAATCTATCTTATGCATATTTATTGTGCAGGTCCTGAAAAGCTGACTGGCTAGGGTGCCCTGAAGGAGAAGCACCAATTAAAAGGGCCAGGTGTCTTCCTTGACAGACCATAGGAAGAGAGGCTGAAGGAGACCAAAGTAGCTCAATGATTTTCCTTATGGCTGCTAGGCCATGTTAAATAGTGAGTACCTTTATCCCTAAGCCAGCTAGGCCTAACTGAAACTAAGTCCTGAAGAAAAGGAGGAGGTGAAAGAGATCCAGAGAGGTTCAGGCTGGAAGAGCAGCCTAGGGAAAATCCCAGGCACTGAAAATACTGTACCAAAAAGAACTTATCTTAGGAGTATCAGAAGGTCCATCAGTAGGGTTATCAGATTTTACAACATTAAAATCTGGTCACGTGACCCTGCCCCCAGCACTGCCCAGTTCTACCCAGCCCTGCCCTGTTCTGCCCAAGTCACACCCTGTTCTGCCCCTGACCCCCAAACCTCTTCTCCTGAAGCTCAGAGCCATGTTTGCAGGGCCTCTGAGCATATGTGGGTGTGATGCGATGTCACACGCATGCATGTGACATCACCATGTTGCATTTGAACATGTGCAGGTGCCCTCTAGATGTGGCCCTGAGCTCAAAACTTTTCAAAACCTGGACAAAGTGCAGGGTTTTGAAAAGCCGTCTGGAAGCCTGGACAGTCCTCTAAAAAAAGGACATGTTCGGGTAAATCCGGACATTTAGTAACCCTATCCATCAGCCCTAGGATCTATATTACTAAGTAGAGATGCTAAGTCACTCAGTTCCAAGCTGGAGATTTTAGGACAGTCCTGGATTTTTGATCATCTCATTATGATGAATTATGGGACTTGCAGCAATGATTTCAGTGGGAAGGATCAGGCAATGTAAATCCTACACTGCTTTGAGATGTACGTTCAAAACCAGGACTGGGTATTTGGTATCTCTGGAGTAAGTGAGGGGAAGCAATCAGGTACATCTCATCTCTAACAACTGAGAAGCTCAGAGCTAAGGTGGCAGGGATTAGTTTTCCCAGTACATCCCACTTTATTCAAAGAAGATTTTGCGATTTAAGCAGCTTTACATTTCTACTTTAACTCACTTGGGGAAGAGGGAAAAGTTTACCTGTTTTATATCACCAGTTAGGGAATACAATGCAGAAAGCGATTTGGGGGTTTTGTGGAGTTGTTCAGAGCAAAGTCATTGATCGAACCCTCTTGAGATTGAGAGTAGCGCAAGGAGAATTACATTCAGGTACACTAGGTATTTCCCTGTGCCTGGACTACTTACGATCTAAGTTGATGCAATGGAAGGTTAAGTGACTTGCCTAAGCTTAGAAGGAGCAGTCACCAGTGTTATTTGAACTATGCTTCCTTTGTCTTCAGCCTAGTGCTCTAACCACTAGGCTATTCTTCTGCTCTGCCTTATGTTTTCTGATTTTCCATATTGTTTTATCCTGCTTTTGTGTTCTACAGATTTAATTCTGAGGATCACCAATAAAAGTTAGTATTTGAAGACAAAAAGACACTTGGGTGCCAAAGTTAAGAGCTACTGAGGTTCCCCCCCCCACACTACAGGTTAGGCCTTGAGATTTAACCTCCCCCTTACCACCAAGACCCTTTATTTTGTTGCTCTGGTAAACCTTCTTCTATTCTAATCCTTGTACTAATGCCCTTTTCTTCTATGTAGTACTTATGAAGATACCCTCAACTTCTTTAGCAAGTGGCCCCTTACAGTAGAAAGCCTATGGCCTGATATTTAAAAAGACTTATATTGTAAATGCCAGTGCTGATCACATATATCTTTTTTTATTACATTTTTTTTACATTCATGTGCATAATTTTATACTTAGACCATGCCTTCATGGGCTCTATGCATAAAAAGTATGCTGAAACTGGGAGGTGAGGTTTGTAGTTTTTCTAGAATTTCAGACCCTTAAGCACAAAGGTAGGAGCTGAACTCCTTATCTTTCCTCCTAAACCTACCTCTTCCCTTCCTCTGTTCTTTATTTATGTGGATAACGCTCTAATCCTCTCTGTCTCATCGGCATGCAACCTTGAGGTCATCTTTGACTCATCTCTTTGCTTCTCTTTGTATATCCAACGAACCGCCAAAACTTATCACTTCTAGTTTTATATAATGTCACTAAAATCTGGACTTTCCTTTCTAAGCACGCTGCCAGGACCCTCAGCCATGCTCTCTTCACTTCTTGCCTGGATTACTGCAACTTGCTTCTCACAGGTCTTCCACTAAACCATCTCTCTCCCCTTCAATCTGTTAAGAATTCTGCTGCATACCTAACGTGACCATACATCTCGTTTTGAACGGAACCATCCCGTTTTTAGGTAGCCTGTCTAGTAGCTCTCTTTCTGAAAACAGGACATTTTGGCGCAGAGGCTACGTGAGTTGATCGCAGAGCCTCGGTTCTCTCCCTCCTCCCTGCTGAAGCCTCCGCAAGGAAGGGCCAGGTTTGTGCAGCGATTGCACGCTGCGGCCCACAAGCCTTCCACCCAATGTCAATTCTGACGATTGGCTGATATGGAACTTCATCTCCAACGTCAGAATTGACGTCAGGTGGAAGGCTTGTGGGCCACAGCATGCAATTGCTGCACACGCCTGGACTGGCCCTGTTGCTGCATCTGCGGCAGCGGTGGGGAAACAGGGAGAAATCGGCGGCGGTGGCTTGAGGGGCAAGGAGGGAGAGAAAAAGTGAATGGGGAAGTTGGAGCTGGAAACAATTTGAGGAGTTCAGTGTGGCAAAAAGATGGCAAGGATTGGAGCCAAGAAAGAGTTTATCAAATTGATGTAGTTGTCAAGAAAGTCAAGGCAGGAAGAGAGAAAGAAAGAAAGAAAAAGTTGGGTTAGGGAATGGAGTGTGTCAGGTGGCGGGGGGCAGGCAGGAAGAGAGGAAGAAAAAGTTGGACTCATGGAGGGACAGAGAGAGATGTTGGTTGGGGAATGGAATGAGGTCTGGAGGAGAGGAAGCATGCAGGAGGCAGAAAGAAAGAAAGGCAGAAATAAATAAATAAATATTGGATTTACAGTCAGAAGAAGAAAGTGCAACCAGAGACTCATGAAATCACTAGACAGCAAAGGTAGGAAAAATGATTTTATTTTCAATTTAGTGATCAAAATGTGTCTGTTTTGAGAATTTATATCTGCTGTCTATACTTTGCACCTTGGCCCCCTTTTACCAAACCGTGATAGCAGTTTTTAGTGCTAGGAGCTGCGCTAAATGCCCTGCACAGCTCCCGATGCTCATAGAGTTCCTATGAGTGTCGGGAGCAGCGCGGGGCATTCAGCGCAGCTTCCTGCGCTAAAAAACAAAACAAGAAGTTGCAACCGAAAAGAGGAAGTAGATATCCCATTTTGAGGGAAAAATAAATGGTCAGGTTATGCATGCCTCATTTTCTGCCAGCATTGTTATGCTCACATTACCCCTCTCCTCTTCTACATGCAGTTCAAACTCCTCTTACTGACCTATTCACTCTGTGGCTCCTCAATATCTCTCTTCTCTCTCCCTATACTCTTCCCTGTGAACTCTATTCATTAGGCAAGTCTCTCTTGTCTGTTCCCTTCTCCTCTACTGCCAACTCCCGACTCTGTCCTTTCTGCCTTGCTATGCTATATGCCTGGAACAACCTGCTTGACATGGTACATTGGGCTCTATCGCTGGCAGTATTCAAATCCAGGCTAAAACCCACTTTTTTGAAGCTGCATTTAAGCCCTAACCCCACTGACTTGTATTTATTTATTTTTAGTATTTATATACCACTTATAAACTAAATAGTTTACATTCAGGTACTCAAGCATTTTCCCCTATCAGTCCCAGTAGGCTCTCACTCTAACTGATATACCTGGGGCAATGGGGGGCAATTAAGCATGGGATTTGAACCCACAACCTCAGGGTGCTGAGGCTGTATCTCTAACCACTGTGCCACACCCACCCACTGCACCATATTTATCTGTCATTCCCTCTGTGATCCCTTACTCTCTCTACCTCTTCATTCCTTTGAATTTTCCTATATATTTATTCACCATTTTTGTCCTGTGTGTATGTCATAATTTCAAGCATGGACCATCTTTTTGCATGTTTAATGTACAGTGCTGTAGTGCTATAGAAATAATAAATAGTACTAGTATCCTGGAAAAGAGATGGTGTAAATCTTGTATGGATGAAGAGAAGCTACACTGTAGAGAATACATGACAAAAACTATATTTTGCATAATGCATGGAACAGGCTGTCAATTCAACCAAGCACCTATTTAGCATAGAAACTGTTTTACTACAGCCTGCCCATTCAAGAGAGGCCTGCAATGATTTTGCTGTCTACTTTGCAAATGTAGGAAGTTGTGGGATTTTGCACAAACAATGTGCATAGAAAAGTCTCTTGGGCTACTTTAAGAAGTATGATGGCATCAGTGGTGACTAGGAGAAAATATATTTTAGTGATCTCAACGACTCTAGCTTATTGAAAGGAAATGGGGAGTGTCATAGCATTCTGTTTGTAGAAATTCTAAAAATAGGAGGAGAATGAAATCTGGAGGAAGATCCTTTCCCTGGTCGGTGACTCATAACATGGATCCCTGCATCACATAGGTAAAGTTCGGGTTCCTCTTTCCCATATCCATCACTTTGCACTTGCTCACATTAAACATCATCTGCCATTTTGATGTGCAGTCTCTCAGTCATGCAATTTTTCACAAACCTCTTGTGATTTAACAACTTTATGTCATCAGCAAATTTATGCTGGATTTTACTAAAACGCGGTAGAGCTTCTTACTATGAGCTGGCGAGGTAAATGCTCTGACACTCATAGGAATTGAATGAGCATTGGAACATTCACCTCTCTGGCCTGCGGTAAAAAGCTCTACCATGGTTTAGTGAAAGGAGCCCTTAATCTTACTAGTTATTCCCATCTCTAGATCATTGATAAATGATGGGAGGCTCTTGGGGGTTGGGATGGGGGCATCTGGATCAGAGGGCGGCCTATGGAACTCACAGCCATGACCATCAGGCTATGGCTTGTTGGCCTGATGTTCTAGGCCACTAGAATAATGCAGCTTGGTTGGTTGTCCTCAAACAGTGTCATTCATTTACCACAGTAGTCGGCAACCTACAGGACTTGTATCACAGATTGATGACTCCCACAGTAAATCAAGATGTGGTAAAAGCCCCCTATATGACTAACATATACATCCTTAATTTGTATAAAATATGTAACAAAATATGCACAGTCAAATGAAAGATTAAATAAATAACAAAGAAGGTGATTATTTTAGAAGCTCTATTTGTGTTTTAGATGTTTGAAAACCGCATTTAGACATCCATATTGCATGGACATCCAAATCCTGATTTTATAAAGTTAGGATGCTGGCATCTAAAACTTCAGAATGCTTATTTACCAAAGGGGCATGGTCTGTTTTGGGTCTGGAATCAGGGGGATCCCTTACCTGCCATCATTTATATGTAACCCACTGAGCAATAAAATAATATAAGTAGGGTATGCTACTTATTAATACCACAACATAGAGGGATTTCAATTACATAGGACACCTTTTATCAAACCACAATAGAGCTTTAACTGCGGGCCGGTGAGGTAAATGCTCCGATGTTCATAGGGACTGAATGAGTGTAAAAGCATTTATATCGCCAGCCTGCAGTAAAAAGTACACTACCACAATATGATAAAAGGGGCCCATAATCTCGCAAAATTTCAGCCTCAGGCATGGACTAACGAATTGGGGGGGGGGGAGGGGGGAGCCACTGCTTGCCCTGGATCAGTAGCATGGAATGTTGCTACTTCCTTGGGTTTTGGCCAGGTACTAGTGACCTGGATTGGCCTTTAAGGAGCTGCACAGTTTTAGTTAACAGGAAGGTAAGCAAATGGTGGTATTCTAGTCATAAGCACACATAAGTGTACTAGAAGAACATAAGAATAGCCCAAAGGTCCATCTAGCCCAGTACTGGGCTAGATGGACCTTTGGGCTATTTCTATGTTCATATAATCCACTTATGTGTGCTTACGACTAGAATACCACCATTTGCTTACCTTCCTGCTAACTAAAACTATGCAGCTCCTTAAAGGACTACCCTCCTTATTAGTAGATGTTAAGTATCAACCGTAGAAATTTCTTGTTGTTTCTTTCAATTGTCAGCAGACCTTTGCTGCACAAAAATTACTTTGCTGACTTCCTGGGTATTTGTGCTACTACGATAGGAAGTTGAAACAGGCTCACAGTTCTTATGCTTAATGGGCACAACAGCCCAAGAATGGAAATTGATGCTATATTGGAGAAGCTACAGCATTATATGTCAGTGAAAGGAAAGATTACTAGTTTTCAAATAACATAAAGCTGTCTAATGATAGACACGCATTAACTGCTGCTACAAATGTCTTTCCTCTCATGTTGTGATTCAATAAATTATGAGTATCCCTCTCTGTTGCCAAGATTCATTAGATAAGCCATATTGTTTACTTCATGTAAGTGATGTTGAATGCTGCTAATTAATTGGTTTCTTTTGTAATGAATACAGGTCCCCAGCAAAAGTGGTTAAGGTTGAAGGACATTGGATTCAATTTGGAGGCTTGTTTTTACTTCATTCAGTATTCTTTCTCTGCAATCCTCTCAGTATAAATATTTTATTACGAGAACTTTTTTTTTTTAACGCTTACACTGGAAGATCAATCATGGAATAAGATGGTTACGGGATTGGGGGAGTTGCCATACAATAAAAGGCTAGAGAAATTGGGCCTTTTCTCCCTTGAAAAGAGAAGACTGAGAGGGAACATGATCGAAACATTCAAGATATTGAAGAGAATTGACTTAGTAGAGAGAGAGATTTTTCACTATCTCCAAGGTGGAGAGAACAAGAGAGCACTGGCTAAAGTTAGAAGGGAAAAAATTTCGTACAAACGTAAGGAAATTCTTCTTCACCCAAAGAGAGTGGTAGAAATCTGGAACGCTCTTCCGGAAGCTGTTATAGGGGAAAGCACCCTTCAGGGATTCAAGACAAGGTTGGATAAGTTCCTACTGGAAAAGGACATGCGCAAGTAAGGCTAGACTCAAATAGGGCACTGGTCTTTGACCTAAGAGCCGCCGCATGAGCAGACTGCTGGGCACAATGGACCACTGGTCTGACCCAGCAGCGGCACACACACACTTGTATCAGGGGCTGCTTTAGATGTAAATTGTAGGTAGGAAATAAACAGTCTATAAGAAAAAAAAACTTTCTTTAGTGGCAGTGATGCACTGTCTAGCAGTCAAGGGGCTAAGGAGGTGGCCCAGTGATGAATAGGATTGAAAGCTGTACTGGGCCATTGAGAAAGAGGTGGCCAGAAGAACTTTTTCTTGCACTCCAAAGGTGGGCTGGAAAAAAGGAAGGTGGAGCTTGATTGTGGCTGGTCCTGTATTCTGTGAATGTGGAATTGAGACATAGTATACCATGGGAAACAGGAAAGCAGAGCTAACAGAGGCAGACAAGTGCCACTGTGGTGGACACAGCATGGGAGAACTTGAGAAGGAAATCACAGGTGGGTCACGGGATGCAGAATAATGCAGCTGAAACCATGGGGATGCTGTCACTGCTGTGAAGGAAGCTGCAAGGGCAAGAATAGAGCAATAACGGTCCCATAATGATGCAATGAATAATGGGCTCAGAGGGAAACAGAACCATGGTACATCAGTAAAAGAAGTCCTCCACAGGAACACTTCTGACACAGGAAGTGGGAACGGGCTGGACATTGAAAAGGGCAGAACCCACTATGGAGACTGATGATGTGGGGTATTTTAGTGTTATATTTTTGGAGGGAAAATGTAAAAAACCACTGGGGTTGTAAAGGCAAAAAAATATTTTATTTAGATTCCTGTGTTGTTTGCAGACTTCTTCATTTTGTTTCCTTTTGTTTTTAGGCAGACACAAAGATAGATTTTCTTTTAGGGCAGGGATCCCTAACCACCAGGTTTTGGACCTGTACCAGGTTGTGGGTTGTGCCGAACTGGGCTGCACAAAAAAAATCTTTAAATTTACATTACAAACAGTCCCCATATTCTGGCCAGCTCCCTCCTCCCAGCCACACTTCTCTTCACAAAACTGCGAGCAGCGGCTCCTATATGTTGACCACAGCTGATCTGGAAGCCTTCCCTGCAGGCTTCCGAGTCAGCTGCAGGCCACATGTAGGAACTGAAGCCGCAGCTTTGTGATGAGAAGTGCAGTTGGGAGGAGGGAGCTGGCAAGAACAGGTAAACATCCGCGGAAGGGGGGCACGAACTTGGGACACAGAATAGAGGGAGGGAAGGACGAACAGGAGTACGTTGGAACATGAGAGAGAGGAGGTGCGTTGAGACAAAGAGGGAAGGAAGAGAGCACAAACTTCAAACAAAGCATGGAAGGAGGGAGGGGGCACGAACTTGGGACACAGAATGGAGGGAGGGAGGGGAGCATGAACTTGGGACATAGGATGGAAGAATGGAGGGAGTAATGGAAAGATATGCTGAGGTGAGGGTGGAATAGAAAGGGAGAATTGTTGGGCATGGGTATCTGAGTGAGAGGGAAAGAGAGATGGTGCACATGAGGAAATTAAAGAGGAGAATTGTTGGGCATAGGGAGAGAGACAGAGAATTATTGGACATGGTGGTGGGAGGGAGTGAGGTACAGATGCTTGGGGAAGAGAGAGATGAGAGGGAAAAATGTTGGATGTGGTGATGGAGAGGGAACAGTGGGACGGGTGGAAAGGGATCCACAAGGGGCCTCAAGGAGGTGGAGAAGGTGGGAAGAATAATAGGGATCAGACTTTGGGAGGGAAAAAAGTTGCTCAGAGGGAAGGATTCCAGGCTAGCCATGGGCAGCATGGTGGGAGGGAGGGAAGAATGTTGGACATGGTGGTGGAGGCATTGGAGGGAGAGATGTAGAAAGGTGATATAAGGAGAAATATTAAGTATGGGGCTAGTAGGCAGGGGTGAAAGATGCTGCACATGGTAATAATAATAGAAATAAAGTGCATAATAAAATGTAATGATTAGATTATATATTATGCACTTTATTGATTATGCATATAATAACAACAGAGAATAAAATAAATACAGTAATAGGATGATGGGCAGAATGTGTAATAGAACTTATATGCAATATCCTAATAAATTACTTCATAAAAAGCCCAAAAACAAATGCCACTTTGTTTTTTGTCTTTTTATGAAGTAAATTTTTAGGCGTGGCCAGGGGAGGGGTGTGGATGGATCATGGGCGCTCCTAGAATTTATGCGTACTGTTCTAGAATACGCAATGTGCACTTAAGTTAGGCACAGGGATTTAGGCCTGGTTTTCCTTGACCTATATGGGTGCACCTAAAAGATGTGATGTGCACTGGCACTTAGCGTGACTCTATAAGGTGCCACCATCTTTTATAGAATTCCATTAAGTGCAGTTCTAGTCAGTGCCGATTTTTATGGCGCCATATATAGAGTTGCACCCTAAATGTATAGCCTACCACCTAGTGCCTAACCAGCACTTATATGTGTCACTGTAACAATCTCGTGGGTAAGTAACTTATATGTATGCTCAGTGTGCAAATGTTGGTGTTGATTTATAGAATGAGGGGGCTAGTTAGTAAAAAGGCCTCATAGAGAACAGAGGGGCTTATGGTATGCAACATTGAATTACATTGAACTAATGTGCATGAACACGCTAATGCAGGTTAGTACATGGTGCCTTCGAAATGCAAACGTCCCTCAGTTTTATCAGTGCCTTAGTGAGTGCTTTTAGAAACTGTGTGTGTGTGTTATCAGGGGGGGGGAAATAAATATTCAAAGCTAATTATGTGAAGAGCACTACCTGCTACACACATATTTAGTGCTCACTGGGTCAAGACAATTACAGTGCTCCCCCGCGAATTTGTGGTCCGCAGTTCCGGTCATTCGCGGAATTTTCCAACCGCAAAGGGGAGGCAGGAGAGGGCAGCTGGAGCGCCAGCGAATGAAAGAAATCACTCACAGTATGCTCCGACCGCCTCTTCCTGTGCTAAAGTCGGGCCTCACCAATCAGAAGCTGCGTGATTGGTGAGGCCTGACTTTAGTACAGGAAGAGGCGGCTGCAGCATACCACGAGTAATTTCCTTCACTCACCGGCACTCCAGCTGCCCTCTCCTGCCTCCCCTGCCTAAAAACCATATTTGTGGTTTTTCAACATTCGCAGAGGTTCCTGGAACGGAACCCCCGCAAATATCGGGGGAGTACTGTATAATTAGTAGTAGTATCTGGATATCATGGTTATCTCAGCTTATCCGAGTAATTCCAGAGCAGTCTGGAAGCAGAGCTAATACATAGCTAGAAGTTATTCAGGTATCACTAGTACTCTGATATGGCTCAGTGCTGAATTTCTAGGTACATTATAAAACTGACAGCAACCGCTGTTTAAAAAGATGCAGAGTACCATGGGTTAAAATTTACCCCTTTGGTTTTTGCAGAGTTTAATCTTCCTTGGGCAGCTTCAAATTCTCTTATCAGGTTTTGTTTACTAGGCTTTTTCCTGTCTCAGCTGCTGCTGCTTTAGCAATTTACTGTTTTGGGCTATAAAATCTCCCACCTGTGCCCAAGATGATATCGCCATGGTCCCAATACACATAAACCTCATTCCAGCTTGTATGCTTCTTTAGAGAGTCCAAGACATCAGCTTCACTCCATGTTTTGACCCCTTAAATCATCTTTTTTAGTTACACTGTGCTGAAGAAGAAGAGTGAGCGAGTTCAGGAATTTATCCATAGTGTCAACTTTTTTTCATTTCTTTTTCTAGGACAAGGATGGTGTAGTGACTTTTTTTTTTTTTTTCAAGTTCTAGTCCCAGAGTGAAGGCAGCTTCTCTGAGCTTTTCTCAGAATGATAAATGTCTGCCTATCTTGTGTCTGTATCTGAATGCTGAAAAGTAGAAAATGTATCCTTCAGAGGATTTTTCAAACAGCCCATATCCTGTTGTTTAAAAGAGAATGGGTACATTTATCACATATATTTTCAAAGAGAAATTATAGTGCTTGGGTAGTTGCTTATGGAGTGTTAGTTAGCATGATGTGTGCTTGCCAGATTGCCATTGGTGCTGGTATACTTTGCAGGTGGCTGAAAGGGACTTATGCATTAGGTGCAACTGTTTGTACAGGTAGTTGGGGGGAAATAATGTACATACTGTGGAAAATGCAAAAAACCAAAAGTGCACACTAAAAAAGAAAAAAAAAACATATTACATTTTGTGTTTCCAAACTAAAAAATCCCTTATTCAGTCATCACACATTCCTTATTCATACATCAAATGACCCATCAGGCTGCATAAGGGGTTGACATATATACATCAATGCCATATAACAAATTTTCTTCCCAAATGTAAATCACATTCATTCAAAATCACAGGTTAACATATCTCCCCCCCCCCCCTTTATATCAAGCTGTGCTAGACGTTTTTAGAGCGGGCCAGTGAGGTAAGTGCTCTGATGCTCATAGTAATTCTATGAGCATTGGAGCATTTACCGTGCCGGCTCGCACTACAACCCTCTAACGCAGCTTGATAACAGGGGCTCATAATTTTCCTATAGCAACAGGAACACCATTCATCTAATGTATATTTTTTGACAAAGAATCCATGGGGTTTAAAAGAAAACTTAATTCAGGTCTCTTTTAAGTGCCCCCTGGGAGCATCATGTCCTATTTTAGCAGAAGCAGGAAGAAGGTGCAGGTATGAAGATCTCTATTTCACTAAGGCTTTCTCAAGAGTATAGCAGAAAGGGAACAAAAAAAATAGAAGAACAGTCCTCCAAATGATGCACAAGAAAAAAACCCCAAACAAACAATGGAGATAACAAAATGCCAAAAGTAGAAATTCACAGATTCTTTATTGGAGTCTTCTCTGATGGACACAGGTTGTGTTTGGCACAGGTTGTGTTTGGGTCTAAAACACAAATTTAAAAGATCCACAATAATTAAACTGAACACACAGGGATACACATACTGAACAAATGTAAAATATCAGATACAAGTAAATGAGTCATTAGTATAGAGGTGATGATGAAAGCCAGGGAAAAGATTAGAGCAGTGTTTCTCAACAGGTGGTACGGGTACCCTTAGGAGTTGGCGAGCCGCTTGCTGGGGGTAGGCACTGCCGAGGATATTGCCTGCCGGCCCGCTGAAGCCACCACCGGAGATCCCTCCTTTCTGCCTTCCACCTGTCCGCCGAAGTCATCGCTGGGGATCCCTCCTTCCTGCCCTCCACCTGCCCGCTGAAGCCATCACCGGGGATCCCTCCTTCCTGCCCGCAGCAGCCGATCCAGAGGGCGTACCTCTGATGTCAGAGCTGATAAAAAAATATAGAAACATGATGGCAGATAAAAGCCAAATGGCCCATCTAGTTTGCCCATCCGCAGTAATCATTATCTCTTTCTCTGAGAGATCCCACGTGCCTATCCCAGACCCTCTTGAATTCAGACACAATGTCTGTTTCCACTACCTCTTCTGGGAGACTGTTCCACACATCTACCACACTTTCTGTAAAAAAATATTTCCTCAGATTACTCCGGGGCCTATCACCTCTTAACTTCATCCTATGCCCTCTCATTGCAGAGTTTCCTTTCAAATGAAAGAGACTCGACTCATGCGCATTTATATTTCGTAGTTATTTAAACGTCTCTATCATATCTCCCCTCTCCCACCTTTCCTCCAAAGTATACAGATTGAGATCTTTAAGTCTGTCCCCATACGTCTTATCATGAAGACCATGCACCATTTTAGTTGCCTTCCTCTGGTCTGACTCCATCCTTTTTATATTTTTTTGAAGGTGTGGCCTCCATAATTGTATACAATATTCTAAATGAGGTCTCACCAAAGTCTTATACAGAGGCATCAATACCTCCTTTTTCCTACTGGTCATGCCTCTCCCTATGCAATCTAGCATCCTTCTAGTTTTCGCCATCATCTTCCAACCTGTTTGCCACCTTAAGATCATCACATACAATCACACCCAAGTCCCGCTCTTCCGTCGTGCACATAAGTTCTTCACCCCCTAAACTGTACCGTTCCCTTTGGTTTTTGTAGCCCAAATGTATGACCTCTTAGCATTAAATTTTAGCTGCCAAATTTCAGACCATTTTTCATGTTATTCACACCATCCGGCGTGTTTATTGCAGGTTTTCATATCATCCGCAAGGAGGTAAATCTTACCCGACAACCCTTCAGCAATATCGTTTATAAAAATGTTAAAAAGAACAGGCCCAAAAATAGAACCTTGAGACACACCACTGGTAACATTCCTGCCTCAGAATGATCTCTATTGATTACTACCCTCTGTCGCCTTCCACTCAACTAGTTCCTG
The DNA here is from genome assembly GCF_902459505.1 of Geotrypetes seraphini. NCBI lineage: Eukaryota > Metazoa > Chordata > Amphibia > Gymnophiona > Dermophiidae > Geotrypetes > Geotrypetes seraphini. The sequence goes on along the minus strand of NC_047084.1, from coordinate 174,039,268 downwards.
ATCCAGCCCAACACTTTGGGGCCCATCTCGAGGGCATTCAGTTTATTTATTAGACGTCTATGTGGAGCACTGTCAAAGGCTTTGCTAAAATCTAAATACACCACATCTAGCACACATCTTCTATCCATGGGATGCCATTGGATGTTCCAATTAGAAGTGGAAGAAAAAAGAGAACAGAAAACTCTTGATGGTAAAACAGACATTAAAAATGAATTTTAGAAGTCATATTTTCAGTGCATAGCCAGTGAAGTGTAATGCAGGAACAATTGCATTAATTGCAATAGGCTGATGAATTTTCCTTTCCCAGCTGATTCATGAGCAAGATTTTACTGGCTGTAGAACAGGGATATGATGAATGCTGATCAGAAGCAACACATCTCTAGGGGTTAAGAATCTCCACTCAGTAAGTCATTACCTGCAACACAGAAAGAGAATGGATCCGATTTTTCAATTTATTCTTCAGTTTTATGACTGAGATTTTGGTCGTTTCATTTTTAGGAACTCCCCTGAAGCAATCCCTAAAATTAAAAATTGCCTTGCAGCATTCATCATTCAGGTTTGCTAAAATTGTAACAGATAAAATGTTTACGGTTATATTTGTTTAAATGATTATTGAGCCACTTGTCATACTGTCTTTCATGCACAGGCAATCATAGCAGTTTACGTGCAAGACAGAAAAGGAAGGGAGCTAAAACAAATCAAAAGGAAAGACAAGATTTAAGAGAAGAAAGTAGAGTCATTACTGCAAAAGCCAGGCCCTACATAAAATTGGGGAGGCCTCAGCCGGGTCATCCTGCTCCTGCCCCTCCCCCTTCCCTCTTTTTCTCCTCCTCCCGATGTGCTGTCCTAAAGATGGGTGATGTGCCATTTTAAAGTGAGGCCCGCTGTTCGCCTTGCCCCACCCCCTTGCCTATTGGCTCCTCTGCTCCTTCCTCCTTCCCCCTCTGCTCTTTTATCCGTCCCGACCCGGGAGGCCCCTCCTTTTGTAGCAGGCCTCGCTAGTTGCTCCGGCCTGCTTCTCGTCAGCCAAGCCCTGCTTTAAATTTTGCATAGGATAATTCCAAAGGGAAGGGGCCAGCTAAAAATGATACACTCTGCCTAGTTGAGGCAAACTGACTACAGTACACAGAGGCAATAGTCAGCTGGAATGCATTCAGTTTGTCTTCAGATCTTTCTTTACCTCCATTTCATTGATTTCCATTGAAATTTATGAAGCAGTTTTGTGTTTAGGTTCCAACTACTGAAGTATCCGTCGAAGCTTATTCTAGCCTGTTTAAACCATCCCAGCTGTCAAAGTCCTCCCCAGTCCATCCTCAATTGAATGGCTATATGTGGGACACAGACCGTGCAAGTCTGCCCAGTACCAGCCTTAGTTCTTCAATAAATATCCTTTTTCTTATTAGAGATCCTCTGTGTTCATCCCATTCTTTTTTTGAATTCTGTCACTGTTTTTCTCTCTACTACCTCCTTCGGGAGGTCATTCCAGGCATCAACTACCCTCTCCATAACATTATTCTTAAGTCTATCACTCCTCAACCTCAAATTATTCCCTCTGGTTTTACCATTTTCATTTCTCTGAAAAGATTTTGTTCTATGTTAATACCTTTCAAGTATTTGAATGTTTAAATCATATTTTCCCTATCCCTCCTGTCTTCTAGAGCAGTGGTCCCCAACCCTGTCCTGGAGGACCACCAGGCCAATCGGGTTTTAAGGATAACCCTAATGAATATGCATGGAGCAGATTTGCATGTCTACACGTCCATTATATGCAAATCTCTCTCATGCATATTCATGAGGGTTGGGGACCACTGCTCTAGAGAATACATACTATATTCAGGGCTTCCAGTCTCTCCTCATGTCTTTTGGTGCAAATCCCCTACCATTTTCATTGCCTTCTCTTGACCACTTCAAGTCTTCTTATATCTTTTGCCAGACATGGTCTCCAAAATTGAACCCAGTACTCTAAGCGGGGCCTCACTAATTACCTGTACAGGGGCATCAACACCTTTTTTCTTTTACTGTTTATGCCTCTCTATACAGCCAATCATCCTTCTGGCAATAGAAACACTGTTTCTTTGCCTTTAGATCTTTGGACACTATCACCCCAAGGTCCATCTCCCCTTCTGTGTATATCAGCCTCTCACCTCCCAGCCCATATGGCTCCTAATATTTCTAATCCCCAAATGCATCACTCTGCATTTCTTTTCATTAAATTTTAGTTGCCAAACAATAGACCATTCTTCTAACTTTTGCAGATCCTTTTTTGTTTTCCACTCCTCCCTTGATGTCTACTATGTTACAAATCTTGGAATCATCCACAAAAAGGCAAACCTTTCCTTCTAACCCTTTGGCAATGTCGCTTACAAACATAATGATTGGCCCCAGCACAGATCCTTGAGGCACTACTACTCACCTTTCATGCTTCCAAGCAAATTCCATTAACCACCACCCTCTGGCATCTGTCTCTCAACCAGTTTCTAATCCAGCTCACCACTTTAGATCCTAACTTCAGCCCTTCAAATTTATTCAAGAGCCTTCTATGAGGAACCGTGTCAAAGGCTTTGCTGAAATCTAAGTAAATTATATCCAATTCTCTGGTCACCCAATCAAAGAATTCAATCAGATTTGTTTAGCATGATTTACCTTTTGTAAAACCATGCTGCCTCAGATAGAGTAACCCATTAGATTCTAGGAATTTTACTATCCTTTCCTTCAACAATGCTTCCGTTATTTTTCCAATAATCAAAGTGAGGCATACCTGACTGTAGTTTCCCCGCTTCATCTCTGCAACCTATTTTATGAATAGGGACCACATCCGCTCTTCTCCAACCCCCCAGGAACCACTCCTAACTCCAAAGATTTGTTCAACAAATCTTTAATAGGACCTGCCAAAACTTCTCTGAGCTCCTTCAATATCCTGGGATGGATCCTGTCCGGTCCCATTGCTTTGTCCACCTTCAGTTTTTCAAGTTGTTCATAAACACTTTCCTCCATGAACATTGTAGTATCCACTCCATTCTCATGTGTGTCTTTGCTAGACAATCTCAGTCCTTCTCTAGGATTTTCTTCCATAAACACAGAGCAGAAGTGTTTGTTTAGCATGTTTGCTTTTTCCTCATCACTCTCCACATATCGGTTCATAGCATATTTTAGTTTCGCAATTCTATTTTGTGTCTTCCTCCATTCACTAATATATGTGGAAAAAAAATTATCTCCCTGTTTACATTTCTAGTCAATTGCTCATCTGCTTTTGCTTTTGACAGACGTATCTCTCTCTTGGCTGCTTTCAGTTTCATCTTGTATTCCTTTCTGTACTCCTCTTCTTGTGTCTTTATGGTTCACAAACGCCATCCCTTTTGCCTTTATTTTCTTTATTGCTGTGGTTGTCAGCTGCTACTTACTCATACAGGGTTTTTTGGTACTCTCAGCCAGGCAGATCATTCACTAAGGAATACAGAGATATAAAGTTTCTAAGTTAAATTTATTCTCCTTCAGAGCTATAAAGGAAAATTTAATAAATTTATATATGCTTAAAACCAGCAACTGTTAAAAGCACTACTGGTATTCTATCTTACTTTCAAAACTGGACTTCTCTTTTATGAAATTTTCCAAACCTTTTTTAGACCCTGCTAAGCTGATTTTACCACATTCTCCAGCAACAAATTCCAGTTTAATTTAAATCTACTACTTAGGGCTCCTTTAACAAAGCCGCATTAGCGGTTTAACGTGCGTAATAGCGCGTGCTAATTTGCCGGCCACGCTAGCCGCTACCGCCTCCTCTTAAGCAGGCGGTAGTTTTTCGGCTAGCGCGCGCTAAAAAGTTGCGTGTGAAAAAGCTGCTAACTCAGCTTCATAAAAGGAGCCCTTAGTAGCTTCATTGCATGCCGCCTATTCCTAGTATTTTTGGAAAGAATAAACAAGTGATTCATAGAAGAAATTCAGTTAAACGTTTCTCTTTTAAATAAATTGAATCCTGCTATTTCACTTCCTACCCTTTCTTCTAATCCACGTTCATCAAATTTTTGTTTATTTATTTCAAAATCCTCTTGTATTCCTCACAGTAATCTTTTCTCTCAGAAACAAACAGTGCAGTTTCTCACTCTTCCGTGTCTTCAGTTGTCCTCCTCCCGCAATGACTGGCTGTGGCAGATTCCCTTCTGAATTTGTGCAGTCAATCATTATTTATCTCCAAACACTATCACATTCCATCACATTAATTCTTAATAAAATTAATAAATCTGAACTTCATTTTTGGTTCTCATTCAAAAAATTCAAGTGTACTGTCATCAAAATTCCCTTTTATCAAAATTTCCAAACGTTTAACTTCTTTCATTTTTATTTTTGACTGACCATTTTCTGCAGTTTCCAAGCTTCTGCCAACAGCTTAAAAGTCTCCTAGCACCTTTATAGATCACTTTAAACATTTCAAAATTATAAACACTGAATTTTTATATTTTTCATAAGGAGCTGATTGGTCTCTGTGTCAGTTTCCCATAATCCCATTGCATATGCATGAATTTTTACACTGTTCTGGCACTATAATGGGCTTTCCTGGCCACTTATCCTCCCAGCATCATCTGGGCCATTTTTCAGAAAAGCACACATTTTCACATATACACAAATGCATTAATAATGCGAATTGCATAAGAAAAAAGGAGGCTCAGGGGTGATATGATAGAGACCTTCAAGATCATGAGGGGCATAGAGAGGGTGGATAGGGACAGATTCTTCAGGCTGAAGGGGACAACAGGTACGAGGGGGCATTCGGAGAAACTGAAGGGAGATAGGTTCAAAACGAATGCAAGGAAGTTTTTTTTCACCCAAAGGGTCGTGGACACTTGGAATGCGCTACCGGAGGACGTGATTGGGCAGAGTACGGTACAAGGATTCAAACAGAGACTGGACGGATTCCTGAGGGATAAAGGGATCATGGGATACTGAGAAAGCTAACCAGAAAATAAGTATAGAAACCCGACCAGGTCGTGCATGTGCAAGACCGGAGGGCTAGGACTTTGATGGGAAGATAGGACGCAATAGGAAACCAAGGTGGCATGGGGGCCCCTTCTGGTGATTTGGACAGGTCGTGACCTGTTTGGGCCGCCGCGGGAGCGGACTGCTGGGCAGGATGGACCTATGGTCTGACCCGGCGGAGGCACTGCTTATGTTCTTATGTTCTTATAAAACATCTCCAAACTAAAAAACCACTCTGGATCTCAGCTGGTATAACTGACAATTTTAAATTTGATTCCAAATTTCCAAGTTTATATACTACATTGGCAAAATGTCTATGCAGTTTACATTTAGTAAAAGTATTTAAAAATTAAAATTAAATAAAATCAGAAAATTGAACTTAAAAATCAACAGTAAAGAAAAGATTTAAAACTGATTGTGTGCTCAAAAATTCAGATTGATCCTCACAAGGCCTGCACTGATCAAAGTCATTGGTCTGTCAGCCGAATACATCCATGAATAAAAATGTTTTTTAAAAAATTTTAAATCGTTCAAGATTGTATTCCATTCGAATATGATTTGGAAGAGCATTCCAGAGTTATGAACCATTTACTGAAACGATACGGCTTTGGATAGATGCATATGTAATGTCTATTAGATGAAATTGTAAGAGGATTCTGTTGAGAGTGACGTGTACGAGATTGTAAATACGGAATTAGATAGTTTTCTATATATGAAGGGGATCGATTAACTTGTGTTTTAAAAACTAAAAACAGGATCTTATATGTTAAATAGTATTTGATAGGCAACCAGTAAGCTGGGGCTTTTATTAATCTCCAAGATTTCCCTGGAATTTGCTGGCCTTCCCCTGATTACCTCACCTCACATGCATGAAGTGGCCACTGATATCAATGTATCACCATATCTTAAAGATCTCAATCTGTATACTTTAGAGGAAAGGCGTGAGAGAGGAGATATGATAGAGATGTTTAAATACCTATGTGGTGTAAATGCGCATGAGTCGAGTCTCTTTCAATTGAAAGGAAGCTCTGGAATGAGAGGGCATAGGATGAAGTTAAGAGGTGATAGGCTCTGGAGTACCGTAATCTAAGGAAATACTTTTTTACAGAAAGGGTGGTAGATGCGTAGAACAGTCTCCCAGAAGAAGTGGTGGAGACAGAGACTGTGTCTGATTTCAAGAAAGCCTGAGATAGGCACGTGGGATCTCTTAGAGAGAGGAAGAGATAATGGTTATTGCAGATGGGCAGACTGGATGGGCCACTTGGCCTTTATCTGCCATCATGTTTCTTTGTTTTTATATCATTGTGCAGCAGCCTGGCAAAGGCTCAGATTCAATCTGGGCCTTGACTGCTCCTCTGTCCTGGGTCCCCTGCTGCTTCCAGTGGCTCACAACGGCTGAAATTGCTCCAGCACCTGCGTCGGGACAGCAAATAACATGAGCCTGACCTGTGGCTACTACTTGATGCCTCCTTGTCTCTCTAAAGTAAAATTTTAACCATTGGATGCATTAGGCTCATTTTATTGACTACTTATTTATGTATATTTAACTTGTACCTTTTTATTTCAGACCGATGCATCCTTACAATATTTTTATATTTGTTGTACTGCTAGTAAGAGGCATTCTAACTCATTTTAAAATTATTTTAAACTTCTGAGATGGACAATGACCCAGGTAAGTAAGTAAATCACATTCACTCTCTTGTTTTAACTTGTAAATACATACTGGTTCAGTAAAATGTCAGCGGGCATTCCTGAAGTTTGTTGTTCTGAGCAGCTGGAATTTTAGGCAAAAACAATGAATCTACTTGCCTAAGTCTCCTTGGTTTTTATGGATAACAAGAGGGAGGAAAATTAGGGCTACCATATGGCTCCAGAAAAAGGAGTTTTACTTCCACTGAAAACAATGGAAGTAAGGAGGACTGATTGAAACATCTGGGTTTTACTTCCATTGAAAGCTATGGAAGTAAAACCCGGATGTCATAATCTGCCCTTCTTTTTCTAAGAACAAGCACTGCTTAAGATAAGTAGCTTTTTTGTCAATTCTTTTCAACATGTTGGATAAGTGCATGCTAACAAATTGATGAAGAGATTAGTGAAGAGATTAGTTGAGAAAATATTGTTGAAAAAATATCAAAAAATTTTTTTATTTGAGAAGTTAAAAACCTAACAACTTATATAAAGAAAAAAAAGAAAAAATGAAAAAAATGAGTAACAACATCAGGTCCTTTGGCCAATGATTGGAGCAAGGAATAATAACACTACGCTGATCACTTCAGTTTGTGATATTAAAACTGTGCGTAGGCTCCAACTCTGAGGCCTTTAAAAGAATACCTGTAAAACTAGCTGAAACATGATAGATGTACTTCTCTGAATGAGTGGTGGGTAATATATTTTGCAATTTTGCTTCTTTTTCTAAAGCCATATAATAACCCTACAGTGAATCATCCCCAGGCAGTGATAGGCCCCAGAAATATAATTCGCCTATTGGTAGGCCTTGGCCTGTGAAAGCTGCAACCCAAGATTTCTCCCAAACCTAGTCACTGCAGCGATCCTTACTGAAAGATCACATATCAGGACTCCATTTGGTACCCTGCATTTCTGCGACCCGCTCCCCCAGGTGCTCTGAATGCTGTTTATACAGCATCCCAAGTTTCAGTCAGCCAGCGGAATGGAGGGTTGTGAATATATTACAGAGCTCCTAATAAGGTATCCACTGAGAATACATGAAACAAAGAGATTTAAAAAGTAAACCAGTTAAATGATGTGATTATGCATCCCATCAAAAAGAGATGCAAACAATATTGTGACTCCGACCTTTGAAAAATTGTATATTACAGATTCTTACATCTGCTTTGATTTAATCCTCCTTGGAATTGTGTCTCGCCTCTTGACTTCTGCCTTTCTTAAGTTGGCTTCTCATCCATATACATTTTAGCAGTATTAGCTTATTCTTTAAACCTGATTATTACTTATTATTTACAATGTACTTTCTCATGCTAGGCTTCCTATTTTGAAGCATTACTTTTACATAATTGTTGTACTACTTGAAAATTCAATACAATTTGCTGAACTAAAAAAGAGATGCAGACAAAAAGAAATGAATTTTCCAGGATCAATTAAGCTTCTTTGCCTAATCTTAAGAAGAATGGCATACTGCATTACATTATGCTACTATGAGAAACAGACCACAGATAAAGAAAAATAATTAAAGCTTCTCAGAAAACTGAGCCTTTTAGACCCTCCAAATTGTATGTAACTCTCTATTATTGGTACTACCCTGGCTGTAGTAAATTTTAAAATCACATTTTTATGCATTAATATTCCTTTCCTTCAAATTGAAATGCTGTTAGAGTGGCTTCGTTCTCTGAAAGCAGAACTCTCAAGTGTAGGTCAAATGTATCAGAAAGAGAAAGCGCTTGCAATTCACTCTTTTGAGTGTCAACAGAATGAAAGCTTGTCCTTGTAATTATCTGGCAAAAATCAGGCATCAAAAGACTGAAAAGCTGGATTGTTTTCTCTCATGGAAAACTGTTATTCATGCCAGAAGAAATGTTTGATGTGATGCATGTAAACAGGGACAGGGCCCACGCCAATTAGTGAGAGCTGGCGCAGGGGATCAAACAAGAAGCAAGGGAGAAGGAGAGGTAGAGGAAAGAGGGGGATGACCTAGAGAGGGTCAGATGGGACAACTAGAGAGGCTCAGGTGGGGATACAGTAGGAGAGGCACATGTTAAAATACTTGTCACCCTACCCTGGCACCATTGCTTGCAGCTGCATCAGAGAAGGTTTGTAACGCTGCCCTTCCCATCCCTAAATAGGACCCTAACAGGGATAGCTTAGAAGTTGCTTATTGGATCAGGTCCCCTTGTGGCACAAAGGGGTCTTTTTATTAAGTTGCGCTATCCGATTTAGCGCGTGCTAAATGCTACGACACCCATAGAATATAATGGATGCCTTAGCATTTAGCGTGTGCTTAATAAAAGGACCCCTAAAAGAGAAAAAAACACAAAGAGTCAGCATAAGAACATAAGAACATAAGCAGTGCCTCCGCCAGGTCAGACCATAGGTCCATCCCGCCCAGCAGTCCGCTCCCGCGGCGGCCCAAGCAGGTCACGACCTGTCTGAATCACCAGAAGGGGCTCCCTTGCCACCTTGGTTTCTCATTGAAGTCCTATCTTCCCATCGAAGTCCTAACCCTCCGGTCTTGCACATGCACGACCTGATTGGGTTTCTATACTTATTACCTGGTTAGCTTTCTATACTTGTGTTACATCCCAGCACCTCTCTCAGTATCCCACGATCCCTTTATCCCTCAGAAATCCGTCCAATCCCTGTTTGAATCCCTGTACCGTACTCTGCCTGATCACTTCCTCTGGTAGCGCATTCAAAGTGTCCACGACCCTCTGTGTGAAAAAAAACTTCCTTGCATTTGTTTTGAACCTATCTCCCTTCAGTTTCTCCGAATGCCCCCTCGTACCTGTTGTCCCCTTCAGCCTGAAGAATCTGTCCCTATCCACCCTCTCTATGCCCCTCATGATCTTGAAGGTCTCTATCATATCTCCCCTGAGCCTCCTTTTTTCCAGAGAGAAGAGCCCCAGCCTATCCAACCTCTCAGCGTAAGGGCAGTGTTCCAGCCCTCTTACCAATTTCGTTGCTCTCCTTTGGACTCTCTCAAGTACTGCCATGTCCTTCTTGAGGTACGGCGACCAATATTGAACGCAGTATTCCAGATGTGGACGCACAATCGCTCGATACAATGGCATGATGACTTCCCGCGTCCTGGTTGTTATGCCCCTCTTTATGATGCCCAGCATCCTGTTGGCTTTTTTTGAGGCTGCTGCGCACTGTGCAGATGGCTTCAGTGATGCATCCACCAGCACACCCAAGTCTCTCTCAAGACTGCTGTCTCCCAACAATGCCCCCCCAATTTGTAGTTGAACAACGGGTTCTTTTTCCCTATATGCATGACCTTGCATTTTTCCACGTTAAAGCGCATTTGCCATTTGTTTGCCCATTCTTCCAGTTTGTCCAGGTCCCTTTGTAGGTCCTCACACTCCTCCCTGGACCTAACTCTGCCGCACAGTTTGGTATCGTCAGCAAATTTTATAACCTCGCACTTTGCCTCCTTTTCCAGGTCATTGATAAATATGTTGAAGAGTAACGGCCCCAGCACCGATCCCTGTGGCACACCGCTCGTGACTCCCCGCCAGTCAGAATATTGCCCCTTTACTCCGACCCTCTGCAGTCTACCCGACAACCAGTGCTCGATCCATCTGTGCACATCCCCTCCCACCCCGTGGTTCCACAGCTTCCTAAGCAGCCTTTCATGTGGCACCTTGTCGAAAGCCTTTTGAAAATCGAGGTAGATGATGTCTATAGGTTCCCCATTGTCCACCCGACTGCTTATTCCCTCAAAGAAGTACAGAAGGTTCGTTAAGCATGACCTTCCCTTACAGAATCCATGCTGGCTTGTTCTCAGTAGGCCATTTCCCTCGATGTGCTCGCAAATACTGTCCTTGATCATAGCTTCCACCATCTTCCCTATAATTGAAGTCAGGCTCACCGGCCTGTAGTTCCCGGGGTCACCCCTCGATCCCTTCTTGAAGATAGGTGTGACATTCGCCAATTTCCAGTCCTCTGGTACCTCTCCAGTTTTCAAGGATAGATTGCAAACATGCTGGATTGTGCCCGCTATTTCTTGTCTTAGTTCCTTTAGAACCCTTGGGTGGATCCCGTCTGGGCCCGGCGATTTGCCGCATTTTAACCTGTCTATCTGTTTGAGGACATCCTCCTTACTTACCTCTATGTGTTCCAATTTTTCAGCCTGTTCCCCACTCATGAGCTCCTCTGAGTCCGGTATATTAGATGTGTCTTCTCTCGTGAAAAACGACGAGAAGAACGTGTTCAACCTCTCAGCTACCTCTTTATCCTCCTTAATCACTCCCTTCCTATCCCCATCGTCCAACGGCCCCACCTCCTCTCTCGCTGGTCGCTTCCCCTTTACGTAACTGAAGAATGCCTTGAAGTTTTTCGCCTCCCTGGCCAGCCCCTCTTCGTATTTCCCTTTTGCTTTTCTAACCTCTCGGTGGCATTCCTTTTGGCATTTCCTGTGCGCCTGGTGATTTTCCTCCGTTGGGTCCTTTTTCCATCTCCGGAAGGATACTTTTTTGTCATTTATTGCCCTCTTTACTTCTGTTGAGATCCAAACCGGGTCCTTTGACCGCATGTTCTTGCCGCCTTTCCTGAAACTGGGGACGTACATTCTTTGTGCTTCCTGCAGGGTGTCCCTGAATAGGGTCCAGGCGCTTCCTACAGTCTCCATCCTAAGGATGTTTCTGAGCTTCCTCCCCACCATTTCTCTCATAGCAACATAGTTCCCTTTCCTGAAGTTGAGCGCAGTTGTTGCGGTCCTCCTTACTGTGGGTATCCCCCTTTCTAATGTGAATCTGATCGCGTTGTGGTCACTGTTGCCTAGTGGTCCTCCCACTTCTACCCCTCTTGCAGGCCCCCCTAATCCGTTTAGGATGAGGTCAAGAGTAGAACTCCCTCGCGTCGGTTCCCTGACTAGTTGCTCCATGAAGCAGTCCCTCACAGCTTCTACAAATCCTGTTTCCCTAGTGCAGTTGGAGTGACCCATACTCCAGTCAATCCCCGGGTAGTTGAAGTCCCCCATCACTGTTACACTTCCAGTCCTGCATTCTTGTCTCAGTTCAGCTTCCAAGTCGTGTCCGACTCCTTCTGGCGTACCAGGTGGGTGATAGTACAGCCCCAGTTTTATGCCTGCACCCTTGTTTCCCGGCAATTTGACCCATAGCGATTCCAGCCCCTCTGCCTTCTTTGCCATATCCATCCCGACCGAGTAGATAGAGTTCTTTATATATAGTGCTATGCCTCCCCCCTTCTTGTGGGTCCTGTCCCTCCTGTAGAGCTTGTACCCCGGCAGCGCCACATCCCATTGATTCTCCTCTGTCTACCATGTTTCTGTAATTCCAATTATGTCCAGGTCTTCCCCCTTGGCCACGACCTCTAGTTCACCCATCTTGGCCATGAGGATTCTTGCATTTGCGTACAAGCACCGCAGGTCCCATCGTTTTTCCTCCACCTCTGTATTTACTTGGGCCGCCTCCCCTTGAACTTCGGGCAGTTCTCCTGTTCCCTGTGCTTCTGCTTTGCCCTCAGCCTTTACCCTCGTAGCTTTCGGTTTCCCCACATTCCCGCCACCCCACTTCCCCGCTTTTCCTCTGGGTTTTCTAGCCCTACCGGCCCCCTCCTGGGCTATCATCCCTTGAGCCTCCGTTTGATCCCCCTCGCCTTGTGGCACCCTTATATTGCCCTCAGCTTTCGCCCTCGTGCCACCCAGTCCCCTTGTGTCTCCATGCCCCTTAGTCTCCTCCCAGCAAGCTCCTTTTACCTGATGTTTCCCTCGCTGTCTGATCATAAGATCCACCGGTCTCTCTACTTCCTCCTTGCAGTCAGCCCATTCAGCATCTGTTCTGGATACTGTTGTCCGAAGCGTCAACATCAGATCAGCTGTCGGCTTTCCCCCTCTCCTCAGTTTAAAGCCCTCTTGATCTCCTTCCTCACATTGGCTGCCAGTAGTCTAGTTCCCGCTGTGCTCAGGTGCAGGCCGTCCCGCCGGTAGAGCTTACTCTTTCCCCAGAAGGACGTCCAGTTCCTCACAAAGTGGAAGCCTTCCTCCTGGCACCATCTCCTCAACCATGCATTCACAGCCTGGAGGTCTGCCTGCCTCTTTGCATCTGCTCTCGGTACAGGCAGGATCTCTGAGAATGCTATCCTCCGGGTACTCCGCTTCAGCTTTCGTCCCAGGACCCTGAACTGGTCAGTCAGTGTGGCCATGCTGAAGTTCCTCCGGCTCACATCATTCGTTCCGACGTGGATTATCACCGCAGTCTCCTGTCTCTGCTCCGTCCAGGATCCTCTCGATCCTATCAGTGACGTCTCGTGTCTTGGCCCCTGGGAGACAAGTCACCAGCCGGTCCTCCCTTCCTCCAGCTACGTGACTATCAACCTCTCTCAAGATCGAGTCTCCCACCACAATAGCAGACTTCCCTTTCCTCAGCAGTAGTAGAGAGTCATTCAAAGTATGTTACAAGATGCCCTCTAGAGTGGAGAATGTTTGCTCAGGTCAAAATCTGGTGGCCATCCCCTCTTGCATGGAGAGGTGTGCTCAAATGCAAAAGTAATAGAAGCAAGAACTTAGAGACAGCCACATAATTTCACCTGGCTTGGATGGTTCTAAAGACAGGAGTGACAGCAGCAGAGTCCTGGTATGTGAAGTTCACTATAAGGCCTTCTAGGGTGTCCCACTGCTCTGCTGGAATGTCTGTGTGGCCAGTCTACTAAAAATGCTGACCCCCCTCCTACGACTCAATGGCTTGTTTTGTGTCAAAAATAATTCAAAAAGATAGATGCACATCTGAAAATGGTCATTTTCGAAACAAACGCCACAAAATAGACAATTTGCAGTTTTGCAAATGGGCATATTTGGTGATGGAATTTTGTAGACGTTACACAAAGGCCCCAATTCTGCGCCCCGATTGTAGGCAGCTACAGGCGTCCTACAGCATTTTGCTGGCCTACTTTGTGCAAGTCTCCCACTGGCCTAGGGCGACACGTACGTCCACCTAGGTTCGCCTAAGGCTATGCCTAGCCTTAGGCGGACTTGGAGGCCTCCCTAGGCTCCCGGAGGAGCCTTCAATATAGGCGGCCTGCCTGGGGAGCATTTTTTGTTTAAAATGTGCATCCCGATTGGCTAGTTCAGGTTGGTTACTGCGAATGGGCAGACTAGATGGGCCATTTGGCCTTTATCTGCCATCAGGTTTCTATGTTTCAGTCAGGCTACTGTTAAACCTAGAACATAATGCTAGATACGATTCAAAGGGCCATGCTGATCTGCTGAATTTCACTGTTGGTCAAGTGCTTCTGACTCCTGTTGTTCTCTTCACTTCTTTGCGACTAAGGACCCTATCTGGCAATCCCCACCGCCTCCACTGGAAAGCTGCTCTGTCTTCACCATTTCCATGAAGATTTCTCCTGTCTCTACCCATTCTGAGTCTCACTGCTTTATGTTCTAGAATTTTTCCTCTGCAAATGGTTTGCTTCTTGTGCATTATTTATGCCTTTGAGGCATTAAAGGCCTTTTATCCTGCAACTGTCCCTGATGCTTACAAACATGCCGTTGTCGCACCATTACTCAAGGAACCCTCACTGGACTACCCTGTTTCCCCAAAAATAAGACCTATCCCAAAAATAATCCCTAGTGAAGATTGACTCTCAAAGCCCCTCCTGAATGTCCCTGACATTCCCTGACTCCATCCCTGACACTAGTGCTGCTTGATTTGCCGAAAAAAATCAGACTCGTCAATTCAGCGACCCCCCACCCCGGTGAGACCTGATATACCTCCGCTCCGAGGCTTCCTAATGCAGCGGTAGTGGCAGCACTCTGAACAGGCTGCTTCGTAGTTTTTTGTGCTGGGGCTTTCTCTCGACAACGTCACAGTGGGGTTCTGCTGCACAGGGAGGTAGGAGGGAGGGGTAGAAAGATGCTGCAGAGAGATGACCTGGCCCCGGCAGGGAAGATTGTGAAGCAGCCTGTTCAAAGCACTGCCGCCGCTGCTGTTTTTGGATGCTTCGGAGCAGAGGTATATCAGTCTCATGGTGGGAGGGTCGGTGGGGTTCTGCTGCACAGGGGGATGGGAGGGAGGGATAGGAAGATGCTACACAAGGGGATGGGTGAGAGGAGAGGAAAGATGCTGTACATGGAGGGGGGAATAAAGGAAAGAGGAAGAATTGGGGTGGAGGAGAGGAAGGGAAAGATGATTGTTGTACATGAAAAAAAATAAGACATTCCCCAAAAATAAGACAGTGTCTTATATTAATTTGGAGTCCAAAATATGCATTAGGGCTTATTTTTGGGGAAACATGGTATTATCTTCCTCCCAATTATATCAGTGGCTGGGCTCACGTTCATACTTTCAGTCCTGATTAGCTCTTAAGGAGGTGGCCACATACATGAACAATGTTAAATAAAGCAATTCAAGAGTGTCCAAAAATCCTGAAGAGCATTCAAATTTTCTACCACTCTCTGGGTGAAGAAGAACTTCCTTACGTTCATACAGAATCTATCCCCTTTCAATTTTAGAGAGTGCCCTCTCATTCTCCCTTGGAGAGGGTGAACAACCTGTCTTTATCTACTAAGTCTATTCCCTTCAGTATTTTGAATGTTTCAATCATGTCCCCTCTCAATCTCCTCTTTTCGAGGGTGAAGAGGCCCAGTTTCTCTAATCTCTCGCTGTACGGCAACTCCTCCAGCCCCTTAACCATTTTAGTCGCTCTTCTCTGGACCCTTTCATGTAGTACCGTGTCCTTCTTCATGTATGGCGACCAGTGCTGGACACAGTATTCCAGGTGAGGGTGCACCATGGCCCGGTACAGCGGCATGATAACCTTCGCTGATCTGTTCGTGATCCCCTTCTTTATCATTCCTAGCATTCTGTTCACCCTTTTTGCTGCCGCCGCACATTACGTGGACGGCTTCATCGATTTGTCAATCAGAACTCCCAAGTCTCTTTCCTGTGAGGTGTATCCAAGTACCGCCCCGGACATCCTGTATTCGTTGATGAGATTTTTTGCTACCGACATGCATCACTTTACACTTATCCACTTTGAACCTCATCTGCCATGTCGATGTCCATTTCTCGAGCCTGATTATGTCACGTTGCAGATCTTCGCAATCCCCCTGTGTCTTCACTACTCTGAATAACTTCGTATCATCCACAAATTTAATCACCTCACTCATCGTACCAATGTCCAGATCATTTATAAAGATGTTGAAGAACACGGATCCAAGCAGTGAGCCCTGCGGCACCCCACTGGTGACGCTTTTCCAGTCCGAGTATTGTCCATTTACCCCCACTCTCTGTTTCCTATGCTCCAGCCAGTTTTTAATCCACGTGAGTATTTTACCCTTGATTCCATGGCTTGTAATTTTCCAAAGTAGTCGTTCATGTGGAACCTTGTCAAATGCCTTCTGAAAATCTAGATATACAATGTTGACCGGGTCGCCCTTATCTATCTGCCTGTTTACTCCCTCAAAGAAGTGCAGCAAGTTCCTCAAACAAGATCTGCCTTTGCTGAAACCGTGCTGGCTGGTCCTCATCAGCCCGTTTCCAGCAAGGTGATCAATAATGCGGTCCTTTATCAGCACCTCTACCAACTTTCCCGGTACCGAGGTCAGACTCATCAGTCTATAGTTTCCTGGGTCTCCCCTCAAACCTTTTTTGAAGATCGGTGTAACATTCACCACCTTCCTGCGCTCCGGAATCTTTCCCGATTTGATCGACAGGTTGGCTACTAGTTGAAGCAGTTCAGCTATAGTCCCTTTCAGTTCCTTGATGACCCTTGGATGGATGCCATCTGGTCTCGGGGATTTATCGCTCTTAAGCCTATCTATCTGCCTGCATACCTCTTCTAGACTGACCGTCAACCCTGTCAGTTTCACGTCTTTGTTTCCATCATATAGCCTGATGGGTTTCGGTATGCTGTGTATATCCTGTTCGGTAAATACAGATGCAAAAAATGTGTTCAGTTTGTCGGCGATTGCTTTGTCCTTATTTTGTACTTCCTTCATTCCACGATCATCCAATGGTCCCACCGCTTCCTTCGCGGGTCGTTTCCCCTTAATATATCGAAAGAACGGCTTGAAGATTTTTTGCCTCCTTGGCTATTTTATCCACGTAGTCTCTTTTGGCCCCTTTTATCACCTTATGGCACCTGCGTTGATGTTGTTTGTGTTTATTCCAGTTTTCATCCGTTTTTGACCTTTTTCATTCCTTAAATGAAGTTTTCTTGTATCTGATCACTTTCTTCACCTCTGCAGTGAGCCATGCCGGTTCTTTGTTCTTTTTCTTCTTGGATCCCTTGTTGATACGCGGTATATATATATTGCACCTCGGTGACTGTGTCCTTAAAAAGGGACCAATCTTGCTCTAGTGTTTTTACAGTGCTTATCCTCTTCTTAATCTTCTTCCCTACCATGTGTCTCATCTCTTCATAATTCCCTTTTTGGAAGTTCAGTGCTATTGCAGTTTTGTAAAAATGGGGGTATATTACATTCCTAAAACTAATGAATTATGCCCTATTAGAAACCATAGGCGGGACCTACCTAGAAACTACCAGGTCTACCCACTGCACTCATACAAAGACCCACTCATTCACTTAACACACAAAAAACAAGAAAAAAAAAGTGGAGGAAAAGCCTCAGTTCATCTTCATATGGCAAAAAACTCCACTTATAAACAACCATTAAGCAAGGTCCAAAATGTATCAGTTCATCTCAAAAAAAAATCTAGCACGCCAAATTACAAAACTTCAAAAAATGTGAGTAAAGCAAGCAGCACATATAGGAGTCTCAAACACAGTCAGTGGTAAGTAAGCAGGGATAAACAAACAATCACTTAGCTGCAGATGGTGTCCAGGCTGTCTTCCATGCATCCAAAAAGTGCAAGCCTGCCTGGCCCCGCAAGAGTGAGAAAGAGTGGTTGCGGGGCCAGGCATGGAAGACAGCCTGGACACCATCTGCAGCTAAGTGATTGTTTTTCCCTGCTTACCACTGACTGTGTTTTTAGACTCATATATGTGCTGCTTGCTTTACTCACATTTTTGAAGTTTTGTTATTTGGCGTGCTAGATTTTTTTTTTAGATGGTTCCTACGAGGGCTACTATAGTGTTTCTCACTGCTGAGTGAATGATACATTTTAGACCTTGCTTAATGGTTGTTTATAAGTGGAGTTTTTTGCCATATGAAGATGAACTGAGACTTTTTTTCCTTTTTTTTCTTGTTTTTTGTGTGTTAAGTGAATGAGTGCAGTGGGTAGACCTGGTAGTGTCTAGGTAGGTCCCTCCTATGGTTTCCAATAGGGCATAATTCATTAGTTATAGGAGTTTTATATGTCCTTCCTGAGATTTTTTGGGGTATATTACATTCCCCTTCAAAATGAGGAATGCATTGCGGGGTGGGGGGGGGGGTTTGCTCCACTCTTGTCCATCCCGTACCATACCCAGACAATAGTCTCTTACCACATACACATTTTTTCAGGTTTAAAAATGTATATCCAAGCATTGTAAAATTGAGATTTAACCGAATCATATATTTCTAAAATACTCAAAGTGCTTCTAAAGAAAAAAAAAGCATCCTATTGTTCTTGACATTCCCATCTTTATTTTTCACTGGCACTCCAACAGTTCTGATATTGGATCTCCTGGCAGAGACTTCCCTCTTTGTTCATTTTTTTTTTTTTCTAGCATACTTAGAAATATGCAGTTGTGTCAATCTGTTCTCCAATATTAATTTAGTTTTTGAGTGACTCTCTTAAATCCTTCAGCTTACCTTTCTGTTCAGCCACAGCTGTAGAAATTTCTGATCTTAGTAATTTAAACTCATGCATTAAAGTCATAAAATCAGCTTTAATGACAGCTGCCTCCAGATTTCCTCTGCCCTTTCCTGAACCTTTTGCCACCTTTGTGGAAGCCATTTTAGAATCTGAGTTAAGCTGATTACTTGGATTAATTCCAAATTTAGCAAATGCTGCTGCACTGCTCGGGTTTGGAGACAGCTGTGGTTTTTTTTTGTTTTTCCTGTTTATGTATTTCTCATCATCCTGTGGCGTGCGTCCCCAAGTGTCATATATGCTTTATAATCTTATTTCCATTTTTTGCTTTGGATCTCCATGCTTACGTATTTTTGTATTGTGGGGAGAGTGTAGTTCATTGTGAATTTAGTTATGCTTCTCTGCTGTCTCCATCCCTCTCTTTTACAAAGGTGTGCTATGGTTTTTAGCGCGAGCTAACCATGCACTAAATGCATGTTATCTTATGGACACGTTAGCATTTAGTGCACTCTAAACACGTGCTAAAACGCTTAGCACGCCTTTGTAAAAGGACCCCCATGTCTTCATTTTCTGCACTTTTATAATACGTTATTTTAGAAGGCTTATTATATTGGGCTCTTGAAATGCTGTTTTTACTTGAATATATTTCTTATTGCCAGTGGCGTACCAAGGGGGGGGGCGGGGGGGCGGTCCGCCCCGGGTACCAATCCCTGAGGGGGTGCTCCCGGTCCGGTCCAGTTACCCCCCCCCCTGCGCCGGGTGTCGCGTCTGGAAACAGCCTGCAGCAAGATCGCGATGCCAGAGATCTTTGCCTGCTTCGACTGTTTCCTCCGCCACGGTCCTGCCCCTCCTCTGATGTCAGCGGAGGGGCGGGACCGCGGCGGAGGAAACAGCCGAAGCAGGCAAAAATCTCTGGCATCGCGCGATCTTGTTGCAGGCTGTTTCCCCAGGGCAGTAGCGTACCAAGGGGGGCGAGGGGGAGGTCCATCCCGGGTGCCGCCTTAGGGGGGGGTGCACAGCTGGCCCGGTCCCTATCGCGCTCCTACCCTCCCAGCGAAAGCAGCATCGGCGCCATTATCGAAAAAGGTAATGGCGCCAGGCCTTGGAGCACCAAGGCAGACCGCTTCTCCCCCCTCCCAGCCGAAACCCCGCTGACCATCCTATCTCTCCCCCCCCCCCCAAGTGAACCTTTCCGACCCTCCCAGCGAAAGCAGCAAACCTCCCTCCAATAGCGTCGGCTTTATCCTCCCTCTGCCGCATCACTGATGACGTCATCAGTAACGCGGCAGAGGGAGGAGAAAGCCGCGAAGGAGGTTTGCTGCTCTCGCTGGGAAGGTCGGAAAGGTTCACGGGGGGGAGAGATAGGAGGGTCAGCGGGGTTTCGGCTGGGAGGGGGGAGAAGCGGACTGCCTCGGTGCTCCATTACCTTCTTCGGGCAGCAGCAGCGTTTACAATTCGCTGCTGTTGCCGGCTTCAGGCCTTGTTCTCTGCCGGGTCCTGCCTACTTCCAGTTTTCATGAAGACAGGACCCGACAGAGAGGAAGGCCTGAAGCGGGCAACATCAGTGAATTGTGAATGCTGCTGCTGCCCGATGAAGTTCAGGACATCGGGGAAGGAGCAGGGAGAAATCGGCTGCTGGCTTGGGGGTGAGGGTAGGGAAAGAATCGTGGAAGTGGAGAAATCGGCACGATGGCTTTGTGCAGGCTAGGGGGAGAGAGAAAGAAAGGCAGAAAGAAAGAGGGGGACCAAGGGGAGAGAAAGAAAGGCAGAAATAAAGAGGGGGACCAAGGGGAGAGAAAGAAAGGCAGAAATAAAGAGGGGGTCAAGGGGGAGAGAAAGAAAGGCAGAAAGAAAGAGGAGGGCCAGGGGGAGAGAGAAAGAAAGGCAGAAAGAAAGAGGGGGACCAAGGGGAGAGAAAGAAAGGCAGAAATAAAGAGGGGGGTCAAGGGGGAGAGAAAGAAAGGCAGAAAGAAAGAGGGGGGCCAGGAGGAGAGAGAAAGAAAGGCAGAAATAAAGAGGGGAGCCAGGGGGAGAGAGAAAGAAGAAGGATCAGAAGAAGGACCAGAGACTCATGAAATCACCAGACAAAAAAGTAGGAAAAATGATTTTATTTTCAACTTAGTGATCAAAATGTGTCCGTTTTGAAAATTTATATCTGCTGTCTATATTTTGCACTATGGCCCCCTTTTACTAAACCGCAATAGAGTTTTTTAGCGCAGGGAGCCTATGAGCGTCGAGAGCAGCGTGGGGCATTCAGCGCAGCTCCCTACGCTAAAAACCGCTATCGCAGTTTAGTAAAAAGGGAGGGGGAATATTTGTCTATTTTTGTATAGTTGTTACTGAGGTGACATTGCATAAAGTCATCTGCCTTGACCTCTTTGAAAACCCGCGGAATATAAATGATAATTAACATTTTCTCTGCGTACAGCGTGCTTTGTGTTTTTAAAATTTTATTGTTGGTAGATCATTTTGACTTGGCCACAAAGGTAAGGGGGAGGGAGGGAGGGGAACTGCTAAAAGACATCTAATAATCCTTGCAGGCTTGACTGCAGGGAATTATTTTTGTAAAATCATGTTTTGTTATGTGACTGGCATTATCTAGACTTTAATTTCTATGAATGAATAGAATGAAAATGATATAAAATTACTTGCTTGTTTTTATGTGCGTGCGCTGAAGGAAAGTGGAGAGAGAGTGGGCTGAGGATGCTGAAGGGAAATGGGGAAGAGAGTGGGGAGAAGACGCTGATTTATAAATTGACAATTGTACAGAATATTGTTTCTTTTTATACTTTAATATAAACAATTCAAGGCTTGTGTGGATGGAATCAGGTGGTTTGCGGGGATGGGGACCGAGCTTACGGGGATTAGTCCAATAAAATTGTATTTTTTTTATATCTCATTATTTGTTTTATTTTTATTTGTTAATTTATAAAGTGGTGATTGTTATGTATCAGTTTTTTCAAATTTACATCTACTGTCTTTATATTTTGCACTGTATTAGAGGACATGTGTTACTGTTTTTTGTGGTGTTGCATTGTATCCAGGGTCTGGTTTCTTGGCGGATCAGTTTAACTTTTGTCTACATATTTCTATTTTTAGTTTGTGATTATTCCATTTTGGGCGAGGGTGTATCTCTGTTCTGTGTGTATGAAAAAGACATAGTTTTCAGTTGGCATTGACTACAGGACCAATTGACTGTGCGGGATCTGGCTTGTTTAGTTTTACAATGTATGTGTTGGTGTTCTAGTGCTCACTGCAGTGTTTAAGATGCAGCCTTTTCCTAGGTACACTCTTGTGGTGCGATATGTAGATTGGTACTAAAAATCATATTTTTCATATAGATGGGGGGGGTGTCAAAAAATGATGGGCCCTGGGTGCCACATACCCTAAGTACGCCACTGCCTGCAACTACTCCATATGTACTTCTAATGTCATGACAATTTA
This sequence comes from Geotrypetes seraphini, assembly GCF_902459505.1. Taxonomy (NCBI): domain Eukaryota; kingdom Metazoa; phylum Chordata; class Amphibia; order Gymnophiona; family Dermophiidae; genus Geotrypetes; species Geotrypetes seraphini. Next base: position 174,017,444 of record NC_047084.1, on the reverse strand, counting down.
GACATAATTTATGTTTTGTTATGTTTGGAATAATGGTTACATATATGAGGTTCAATAAAAGAAAATTTTCACTGCCTGTTTCTATTCTGACCATTTATTCCATTTCATGGTTATTGCAAAAAAAAAAAAAAAAATTTTTACATGGGGGGGGGGGGGGTGTCAAAAAATGATGGGCCCCGGGTGCCACATACCCTAGGTACGCCACTGCTTATTGCACAGCGCTTTTACGTTGGACAAAAGGTGGTTAATGAAATATGTTTAACATTAAGGTGGCAATTCCATAAGAGGGTGCTTCTGTTTATTGATAATAATAATAATAGCTTTATTTATATCCCATCATACCTTTCAGTTCAAGACAGATTATAACAAGAGAGATCATATAATATGCAGCAAAAATACATCAGTAGCATGAAGTAGGAACATTCAAGTAGACGTAGAGCAATGCATACATTTTATAAGGACACTAGTATGCTCAAGTATTCCTTTTTTTTTTTTTTTTTTTTTTAGTGTTTTTAGAATTCTTAACGAATTCAACCTTACATCTACATCAGAGTACCTAAATGTAAGCATGCCTATTTATTCTAGGTCTATGACAGGTATGAATGGCGTGCCTTAATACAGCAAGTAAAAATGAAGCTTCTGGGTTAGTTATAATTATCTACAAGCTATTGCACACTTTTCTTGAAATGAAATGAAACATGCCAAGAAAAGTGTGCAATAACTTGTAAATTTCATGGCTTCATCCACACCTGGTTCGGCTGAGAACTTTTTAGTGGCCCCTTGTAAAGAGGTGCTTTCTCTGTCCCTAGTGGTCTCTCAGTCAATGGGGGGGGGGGGGGGGAAGGTTTGTAACTGTTGTAATGGAGGGTTAAGGGAGTTGCAGTGGGAATTGAATCCAGTTCTCCAGGCTCTCAGTCTACTGTACTAACCATTAGTAACAAAGTAAATCAGGAGATCTTAATCTGGAGTCCATGAGGGTCAGATAAAAATTAACATTTGCATTCCCTATACAGCCCAATACTGTTGATTTTTCTCGCAGATAACGAGAGAGTAGATGTAGTCGTAATAGTAGATCTGTTTTAATTTGCACAAGAGGATTGTAGTTCATAATTAAAAGTGGCCATTACTTTTTGCATAAAAATGGAGTGTTTTTTAAATAGATTGTTTACTTTAAAGTTTAATAATACTTTGGGCTCCTTTTACGAAGCCGCGGTAGCAGCTTTAACGCGTGCGACTTTTCATCGTGTGCTAACCCCCGTGCTAGAAGGAAAATTACCGCCTGCGCAAGAGGAGATGGTAGCGGCTAGCGCGGCCGGCGGTTTAGCGCGCGCTATTATGCGTGTTAAAGTGCTATCGCGCCTTTGTAAAAGGAGCCCTTTGTGTATGTCATACATGTATGAGACGATCAGACCTCAATAAATAAAATACGTGTATGTTCATTGCATGCAAAGTTGTGTTTATGTGAATATTTCTGGGGAAGGGGGTCCATAGCTTTCATCAGATTCTTAAAGGGGTCCCTGACTCAAAAAAGGTTAAGAATCACTATAGCAAATGATGGCAGATAAAGACCTGTGTGGTCCATCCTATTAGAGAATGACACGGGGAGAGATCCCCGCAGTGAGCCGCAGGGAGCCTGCGGTTTGGCTGCGGGCTTCAGAGACTCTATACTCAAATCGCCGCAGACACGGGGAAAAAAGTTTTCACCGCCCGCAGGCGCAGGTGAAAAGATTTGTCCCCGCAGGCCAATGTACCCCCTTCAAAGAACCGCTATTTACCGTGTCTTCACCGTGAGTCTTTGGTCGTGACCGGGTGTCATTTTTTTCCCGGCGGCCATGTTTGTCTTCGCGTGGTCTGTCTCCTCAACCCGACTTGCACGTTGCCGCATTGACTCCGCCCCCTAAGAAGAGGACCAATCGCTACTGCCACACCTGTAATTAAACCTCCTTCGCGGCTTTCTCCTCCCTCTGACGCATCACTGATGACGCTACTGTTGGGAGGTTTGCTGCTTTCGCTGGGAAAGTCGGAAAGGTTCGGCGGGGGTTCGGCTGGGAGGAGGTTCGGGGGTTCGGTCTGCCTTGGTGCTCCAAGGCCTGGCGCCATTACCTTTTTCGCCCCTCCCGCCCCCCCCCCCCCCTTGGTACGCTACTGCTCTCCAGCTTTCCTTAGTTTGCCGGTTTTCTTTTTCGGCCTTGTTCTCTGCCGGGTCCTGCCTACTTCCTGTTTTCATGAAGACAGGACCCGACAGAGAGGAAGGCCTGAAGCGGGCAACAGAAGTGAATTGTGAATGCTGCTGGCAGGACATCGAGGAAGGAGCAGGGTGAAATCGGCTGCTGGCTTGGGGGTGAGTGTAGGGAAAGAATCGTGGAAGTGGAGAAATTGGCACGATGAATTTTGCTTCACCTATATTCGTGTTTTTGTATAGTTATTAACTAATATTTAACTAAGTTTTAAAGTTTTACAGAATGTTTCCTTTATACGTAAATAAAGAAAAGTATATAAAATCGTACCCGTTTGAGGCTTTTATGTATGCAGCAGTGGCGGTGACGGGGCGGTGAATGGGATGGCAGTGGCGGTGACGGGGCGGTGAAGGGAATGGCGGTGACGGGGCGGTGCAGAGGATGGTGAGACGGGGACGGGGCGGTGACGGGGACCAATTTTTTCACCGTGTCATTCTCTACATCCTATCTACCCAACCATCATATTTATTTTTTAGGCAATGTTAAACCAACAATCCAGCAATTATTAATTAAACTTGCTAAGTTCCACTATATTGTAAAAAGTTTTTACCTTCTCCCCTGATATAGGCAAGACTTGTACTCTGACTATATGAATGTGGTAAAAATGTGCATTCTTGCTTCTGATCCATATTGTTGTACACAAGACACAGGCTATAGAAACCCACCTGGCATCGGCCATACTGCCCCACTCCTGGAGTCACCATCCAAACTATCTCCATTAGGATAGTCAGGTTCTTGACAGTGTTAAAGTGTTTCATAATTCTTCTTGTCCTTTAAATGTTTGAGTACCTGAATGTAAACCATGTGAGGCTATAAGTGGTATATAAATTCTATAAATAAATGCTCTATTATGTGTAGATTGAAAGATTGCAAGCTCAATATCTACATTGGTAAATAAGCCATTCATAGAAGGTGGTATTCCTAAAGCTCCAAAAAGAGCCTCAGTGTGGCTGTTACTGAAGAAATCAACTTTGGATCGCAAAGTTTTTGAAAATTCCTGACCCATCTATTTACTACCTTTTTTTAATCCAAAATTTGTTGTTGTTAAGAAACTGATGGAATATATAAAATTCTTTAAAAAAATATATCTTTATTCATTTTAAAGCCAAAAATAAGTGCAACATATTCTACAGACATTTTACACTTTAACAGCACTTAAATTCTTTCAAATTATATTTATGACGAATACATATACCATCCCCCACTTTATACATATCCAACAATTGCATTCTAATTAAAAGTATCTTCCCACCCACCCTGGACGTGTATGATCAAAGGGCAAAATCAACAATCACTCTTTGCAGAATTCTGTCAATGGCTCCCAAACATCCATAAATTTCTTATAATGTCCCTGTTGTATGGCCATCATACGCCCCATTTTAAAAATGTGGCATAGAGATTCCCTACAAGATAGTGAAGATGAAAACATGAGGCAAATTGGAAAATCTCACAATGAATATGGACCTCACAGGTTAGGGTTCAATTTCAGAATGGCACAGGAGCCCTCAATAAATCAACTCATTATAGTTATTCTTCTTGGGCTCATATCCTAGCCTTCTGGTTTAAAATTACACCAATCAGGGAACCCTTTCGGAATGGCTTGCTTCAACTGCAACCACTTATAAATTTGAGACTTTGAAATACCAAAAGATTGATGCAGTCGTGAAAAATAAAGCATTTTCCCATTTGAAATAACATTATCTAGTGTACGTATGCTTGCCTTCATCCAATGCTTCCAGATGACCTTAAACCCGCCAATTTGAATCTTGGAGTTCAGCCAAAGGGACTGACACATGGATTTATGAATTGGAATAGGGAATAAATCATTAATAAATTTTAATGTCTGCCATGTGTCTAATAAAATTCTATTGTCCTTATACAGCCTAGGTAACTTGATACTCAAGATGTGACCCAATCTCAATGGATACAGGAGTTGCCATTCCAACCATAACCAATCTGGAAGATTTTCCATGAGTTTAGGGAGGATCCAATACATACCCTGACGCATTATATAGGCTTGATGGTACCTATAAAAGTTGGAAAAATTTACCCCACCCGCCGCAATTGGTTTTTGTAAAGATACTAAAGCAATTCTCGCAGTTTTACCCAGCCAAATAAATTTAGTAAGAATACTATTTAATTTCTTGTAAAAATACCCTGGAAAAACACTGGTAACATGCCCATTTGGTAGCAAACCACAGACAAAATCATCATCTTAACCGTTTGAACTCTCCCCCACCAAGACAAATGTAATGGGTTCCATTGCTCACACATTTCTGTGACCTTCAGCAATAAAGATTTTTCATTTACTTTCATCGTTTCTTCCAATGTTTTTTGTATCCAAATACCTAAATATTTTATACACTGTTCCTTCCAAAGAAAAGGGAATGTATCAAATAATCCTTTTGGACAATGTACATTTAGTGGCAGAACCTCCGATTTACTCCAATTTATTTTATAACCAGAAAATTTGCCAAATCTGTCAATCAAATCTAGTAAATGTGGGATGGTAGATTCAGGATTCCTCAAATGAAGCAAAATATCATCTGCATAAGCAGAGACCTTATATTCCCAACCTGCATAAGGAATACCCTGTATCTCCCTTGCCTGTTGAATAGCCAATAGCCATTCATAGAAGATGGTATTCCTAAAGCTCCGAAAAGAGCCTTGTGAGCAAGGGACATCGACGCCTTTGTGAAAGCTTCAGGTTTGAAAATAATAACACATGCAAAATGACACCAGCGCAAGGTTTTAAAAATTAATTAACATTTATTGAATTATTGTTTCTATTTTTCCATTATGAGATCAAAAGCGTCAGCATAATTGCTTAACAGTTGCGCTAATGGGAGATCGTTAGAGTTGCCAAATGCTAGCCTTCTCATAATGATGTAATGTAATGTAATGTAATTTATTTCTTATATATCTCGTCTTAATAGCTCCAGATTTTCTATTATATACTGTTGGCTCATTATGACATCATCAAGTTTGACAACCAATAACATTTCACCAAAGAGGTGGTCTTAAAAGTTGGACACAGGAAAATTCCTCCACGTTTAAAAGTTAGCCAAAGTTTTAGAACAGTACATTTGTTTTCTGAATTAACATTATAACGTATTCAAGAGAATCTACAATTATTAACATGGTGCTGAGAAATTCTCAGCCCTTCCATGCTGACAAGTTCTTAGCCTTAAAGGAAAAAACTCTCGGGCTGCCTGAGCTAACAGTCTCACACACAGCAGTAGGTCGTGTGTCATATTATCAGGTAATAAGCTTTTGCCTACTATGTTGCAAAGTTTGGCGGCGTCGGCGAACAGTGATACCCTTCCTTTAAGTCCTTGCGTCATATCTCTTATGAATAAGTTAAATAGAATTGGGCCCAGGACTGAGCCCTGCGGCACTCCACTGATCACGTCCGACGCTTCGGATGGGGTACCGTTCACCACCACCCTCTGAAGTCTACCGCTCAGCCAATCCCCAACCCATGTAGTTAGAGTGTCTCCTAATCCTATCGATTTCAGCTTGTTCAATAACCTTTGGTGCGGGACGCTATCGAATGCTTTACTGAAGTCCAAATATACCATGTCCAGTGACTCTCTGGCATCCAGTTGTCTAGTAACCCAGTCAAAAAAGCTAATCAGATTAGGATCTTCCCTGGGTGAACCCGTGTTGGTGTGGATCACATAGGTTTTCTTCATCTAGGATTGTGTCAAGATTCCGTTTGATCAGTGTTTCCATGAGTTTACACACTATAGACGCGAGACTCACTGGTCTGTAGTTTGCTGTCTCTGTCTTGCAGCCCTTTTTGTGGAGTGGGATTACGTCGGCGGTTTTCCAGTCCAAGGGGACCCTTCCTGTGCGTAGGGAAAGATTGAAAAGAACAGATAATGGTTCTGCCAGGACTTCACTTAACTCCCTGAGCACCCTGGGGTGTAGGTTGTCCGGACCCATGGCTTTGTTTACTTTGAGTCTTGATAGTTCGTTGTAGACGCTACTGGGCGTAAATTCAAAATCTTGAAATGGGTCTTTCTGGTTATCTCCCATCTGTAGCTGTGGACCAGCTCCCGGCGCTTCACGGGTGAAGACTGAACAGAAGTATTCGTTTAGTAGTTCTGCCTTGGCCAAATCTGATTCCGCAAAGTTGCCGTCCGATTGCTTCAGGCGTTCTATCCCATCTTTGTTTCTTTTCCTGTCACTAATATAGCTAAAGAAAGATTTATCCCCTTTCTTAATTTTCCGTGCTAGCTCTTCCTCCATTCGGAGTTTGGCCTCTCTGACTGCTTTTTTGACAGCTTTAGATCTGTCTAGATAGTCCTTTTGCGCCCCCAGTTTTCCTAAGTGTTTGTAGGCGATAAATGCATCTTTTTTCTGTTTAACTAGGTCTGAAATTTCTTTACTGAACCATTGGGGTCTTTTGTTTCTCCTGCGTTTACTTACTGTCCTTATATATCGGTTTGTTGCTTCGTGTAGGATGGACTTCAGAGACGACCACATATCCTCCACATTGTCAGATTTTGCTTGTTTATGTAGCTCCTGATGGACAAAATTTCCCATGCGGTTGAAGTCTGTGCCTCTAAAGTTGAGAACCCTTGTTGCTGTGTTTGTCTTAGGGAAACCTTTCTTGAGGTTGAGCCATACCATATTATGGTCGCTGGAGACCAGTGTGTAACCTACTGAGACTTCCGTGACGCTAGCTCCGTTGGTGAGTACTAGGTCTAGTATCGCCTGGTCCCTGGTGGGCTCCAATACCAATTGCTTAAGACGTGCACCCTTTATGGAGGTTAATATTCTTTTGCTGCTACCCGTAGTCGCGGAGAGTGTGTTCCAATCTGCATCTGGCATGTTGAAGTCTCCTAGCATTACTGTGTCCCCGCGCAGTGTGATGGTCTCTATGTCCTCGATTAATTCCATGTCTTTGTCCTCTTGTTGCTTGGGAGGTCTATATATCACACCAAGGTATAGGCATTTCTCATTCCCTCTGGCCAGGTTCACCCAGAGGGATTCTCCGGTGTATCTAACATCTGTGATTCTGGTAGTTTTGATGCTTTCCTTAGTGTACAGCACTACACCTCCTCCCAATTTACCCTCTCGGTCGCAACGAAGTAGGTTGTACCCTGGTATAACCATATCCCACCCATGCGAATCCGGAAAGATGGTCAACTACTTGGCAACTAGGCTTCAATGCTAAAAAATGCAAGATAATGCACCTGGGTAAGAGAAACCCGCGTAGAACTTATGTACTAAATGGTGAGACCTTGGTTAGGACCACGGCGGAACGAGATCTAGGGGTGATCATTAGCGAGGACATGAAGGCTGCCAGTCAAGTGGAGAAGGCTTCCTCCAGGGCAAGACAAATGATGGGATGTATCCGCAGAGGTTTCGTCAGCAGGAGTCCTGAAGTCATGATGCCGTTATACAGATCCATGGTGAGGCCTCACTTGGAGTACTGTGTTCAGTTTTGGAGACCACTCTACCGAAAGGACGTGCTGAGGATCGAGTCGGTTCAGCAAACAGCCACCAGGATGGTCTTGGGGCTCAAGGATCTCACGTATGAAGAAAGACTAAAAAAATTGAGACTGTACTCACTTGAGGAAAGAAGAGAACGGGGAGACATGGTTGAAACATATAAGTACATCACGGGTCGTATAGAGTCGGAAGATATCTTCTGGCCCATGGGACCCTCGACCACCAGAGGGCATCCACTGAAGATCAGGGGAGGGAAGTTTCATGGCGACTCCAGGAAGTACTTCTTCACCGAAAGAGTGGTGGATCATTGGAACAGACTCCCACAGCAGGTGATTGAGGCCAGCAGCGTGACGGATTTTAAGAGAAAATGGGATACTCACGTGGGATCTTTAAGGGAGTGAATTCAGGGGGGGGGGGATACTTGGAATGGGCAGACTTGGTGGGCTATAGCCCTTTTCTGCCGCTTTTTTCTATGTTTCTATGTTTAAAGAGCAAGAGTCTCTGACTTAATTACTTCCAGATGCTGTTTTAGGATTTCTTTAGATTGCAAAAATATATATAATTATGTTTTTCAAAACTCATTCCTTTGTTCAATACACAGTCATACACAAATCACTCCAGGCACACAAATCACTCCAGGGGCCCCATTCATTCATAACTCGGTCATTCATACTTAATGCATTTTATATCTTAGTTTAGGACACGTTATCTTCCTAGCCAGTCTACAGCACATGTGGTATTAATTACCACCACGCTGCTGGGAACAAAGACCTGGAAACCCAAAATGGCTTCCGAAGGACAGAAAATATAGCAAAGACAGAGAACCAAGATGGATTCCATGTAACCCCCATGATTTGGCTCAACAGCAAAGTACACAAGAAAACACCATTCTTTCCCTTATTTTAATCTATAGTGTGTTTTTCTTCTGGCCTTAGCTACATATTATTCAGAATTTTATTCACCCTTTTTTTGTACGCTTCTATTTGGGCGTAGTCCTTAACTGACACAGATGTTTGTCTAACTAGAATTACCCAGAATCATACGAAAAACAGGCGCTTTTGTAGAAAAACTCCACAAAAAATACTGCACCATCATGTTCTGACATCCATTCCCATTACCGTCCCATAACCATCACCCCCTGCTGGCCACGAGCCACTACTCCTCACTTGGTGTGATTGTTACTGAAGAAATCAACTTTGGATCGCAAAGTTTTTGAAAATTCATGACCCATCTATTTAATAATAATAATAATAATACCCTTTTTAATCCAATTTTTAGAATATGTTGTTGTTAAGAAACTGATGGAATATATAAAAATTCAAAATATTCTTAATCCTTTTCAATTTGGATTTAGGCCTTATCATGGAGTTGAAATTTTATTGCTCTCTTCATTGGATAAAAGTCAGATTGGGGTTTGAGAAAGTCAATCAATATTTTTTAGAGTTACTATGAAGGGCCATTGAAAAGTTCTTTGCCCAACCAAGAAGAGAATGATGTGGAGCCATGAAACTTACAAGTTATGAAATGAAAAGTGTGGAATAACTTGGTTGGGCTGAGAACTTTTCAGCAGCCCTTTGTATTGTATTGTGATGTCATAGTGCCTCGTTCTACCAATGCCTAAGAGCCAACCTCATTGGTGATGTCAGAATGACTTGGTGTCCCTATACTTGTGTTCATTTGCTAGATGCATTTGCCTCATTGAAAAGAAAAGTGTGGAATAACTTGTAAGTTTCATGGCTCCACATCATTCTCTTCTTGGTTGGGCTAAGAACTTTTCAGTGGCTCCTGTAGTTTCAATCATATATTTCTGATCACGAGTTTCAAGTTTGTTACATTGACTTCTCTTCCTCTTGGATACCAGTACTTTAGGAGAGCATCAAGGTTCATCTCTTTCACCTATTTTATTTAATTTTTAATTTTCAATCAATTTGTAAAGTATCGATGGTGCTTCAGGTACAATATAGAATATATGCTGATGATTTACTGTTTTTGCTTCCAGTACAAAATTCATTGGATAAAATGACAAGTTATTGAACTTTTGTATTCAAACAATTATTTTTGAATAAAAGCAAACAAGTTATTCCACACTTTTCTTAACGCTTTTTGTTTCAATGATATGAAATGAAAAATGTCAAGAAAAGTGTGGAATAACTAGTAAGTTTCATGGCACCATATCATTCTCTTCTGAGTTGGGCTGAGAACTTTCAGCAGCCTCTTGTATAATAATAGTGGGTGTATCAAGAATAATGTATCAACACAAATGGTGAAAAGACATGCTTATTGTTTATTTTACATTTACTATGGGCTCCTTTTACAAAGGTGCATTAAGGCCTTAACGTGTGGAATAGCGCATGCTAATTTGCCGTGCGCACTAGGCCTTAACGCCAGCATTGAGCTGGCATTAGTTCTAGAAGCGTAGCGCGTGCTTAGCACGTGCTAAAATCCTGCGTGCGCTAAAAACACTTGCACACCTTAGTAAAAGGAGCCCTATATTGCTCCTCATTTGGTGCAAACAGTAATATGATATCTGCATAATAGCTCTGTCATTCTATAGGCCTAAGGGTGCTGCCCTTTTCTATGTATATACTGTATACTCTTGCACTATAAACCAGTATTGATTGTTAATACCTTTCTAGGGGAAAAGAGCATTTATACTGCAATGATATAAAATTCTGATATGAACTTCTGATCATTCCCCATTAGGAAACAACTTTATCCTTGTCTTTTTCCTAGATCGGTCATTTGATGCATCATAAGTTGGTTTTTTTTTTTCTGAAAGCATAGTCTTGATTGGGCTATGCTTTCAATTTGGGATCCAGTTATGAAAATCAGACCCATGCCAAGCTTGACAGAATGGTCAGAACATTGGTTGTTTTCCCAAGGTACATACAGTACCATCTGCTGAAAATTAGCACATATTTTTACCAGACCAAAGGATTTGCTATGGCTGGCTATAGTTCCACCTGTTTCAGAGTACAGAACAGTTATTTTGCCCTATTTCACTCTGTGCTGAATGAATATACAGGTGCTGTAGCTAAACTCTAGTTCAGCTTCATATATGAAAGTAGCTGCAGTTCTAAAAAAAATGTCAAATCTATACTGAATAAAATCAGCTCAGAAACAGAACTTACTGTGCAGAAGGAACAGAAATAATAATTATCTCAATCTCTGAATGAATCAGTGTGCAAAAATGATGTTTCTATATCAGTGGTTCCCAAACCCTGTCCTGGGGGACCCTCAGCCAGTCGGGTTTTCAAGATATCCCTAATGAATATGCATGAGAGAGATTTGCATATAACGGAAGCGACAGGTATGCAAATCTTTCTCATGCATATTCATTAGGGATATCTTGAAAACCCGACTGGCTGGGGGTCCCCCAGGACAGGGTTTGGGAACCACTGCTCTATATGTTCTGTGCGAGAGACATATGGTATGTAGAGATGTTGACGGAAAAGAGAGGGTCCACACACAGGGAATTAAATTTCCCAGAACACATCCCAAAATTTTCTAAGTGATGTTTGTTGCAGTTTTCTGCATCTTGTCACATCAGGGCAGGTATTAAAATGCATATTATGGTGTGGTGCAGTGATTAAAGCTACAGCCTCAGGTTCACACCCATACTACTCCTTGTAACCCTGGGCAAGTCACTTAGGGCTCCTTTTACTAAGCCGCGTTAGGGCATTAACGCGTGGAATAGCGCGCGCTAAATTGCTGCCCACGCTAGACGCTAATGCCAGCGTTGAGCTGGCATTAGTTCTAGCCGCGTAGTGTGGGTTTAGCGCACACTAAAATGCTGCATGCGCTAAAAACGCTAACGCAAATTGGTAAAAGGAGCCCTTAATCTCCCTATTGCCCCAAGTTCATTAGATATATTGTGAGCCTACCAGGACAGACAGGGAAAAATGCTTGAGTATCTGAATAAATTCATGTAAACTGTTCTGAGCTCCCTTGGGAGAACGTTCCAGAAAATAAATAATGTGGTCATAGATTCTGCAGTCATGTAAATGAAAAATAAATGTTTTTCCCATGCATTATGCATGTGAAACTATATATATCTGGGAATGTATAGAAGGGTTGGCTGAAAGCAGTGCGTGCCTTGCGACACCCCCTTTCTTGCTCCAACCCAACCACCCAGCTTCAGATAGCTTTCCACAATAGCCCCCTCCTGACCTAACTCCCTATTTCCCTTGATATTAAAAGATGTACCCTGGTACTCTAGTGATCCACTCTTCTGACATGAAACCCCCTTTCCCCCGATATAAAAAGTACCCCGGTAATCTAGTGACCCTCCCCAATCTTACCAGCTTCTCCTACTACAAAAAAACCCCCCACATCTTGCTCCCCTCCCCTTGCAAAAATGTTCCTAGTATCTAGTGGCACCTACTCAGCCACTCACCAGCCTGATGACTTGAAAAAGCCTCCCTGGTGTCTAATGATACCCATCCTCTATTCCATGACCACCAGGCCCAGGCCCCACCTCCAGACCCTGTACCTTAAACGAGGCAGGAGATCCTGCCTCAGGCTCCATCATCTTCAAAACGGTGATGCTCTGCTACAAGCAGTGCATTCTGGGATGCTCTCAGTGGATCCAGTCTGCTAAATAAGGGGCAGGAAGGGTAACATTTCACAACGAACTGTCAGCTACCACCACAGTTTTAATGTGGCACTAATTTACATAGAAACATAGAAAATTACATCAGATAAAGGCCACATTGCATATTCAGTCTGCCCATCCATATGATCCTCTATCTCTTCCTCCCTCTAAGAGATCCCTTGTCCTGAAGAGGTGATAAGGGGAAGAAAAACTTCATTGGAATATCTTATCTGCTGGCATTTAGACTTGAGAAAAAGTAAATTTGGGTTTCAGTAGGTTATTTCATTATCTTTCTTTTTCACCTTTTTAGTTCAGTACTCTGCTTTTGCAGCAAAGTCAGTTTAGGTAATAGTGTAGCCTTTAGAGTCTCTGTTAGGGTTTTATATAAAAAGCATTTTAGTCTAGATTAGTATTTTAGATTGCATTTCAGAGCATAAGATAAAATCAGATTAGAGAACATAGCAAATAGCATATAGTAAATGATGGTAGATAAAGACCTAAACGGTCCATCCAGTCTGCCCATTATTTATTCTCATTAAAAATGCATGATTAAATTAATGTGTCTCTTCTTTGATATTTCTAGGCCATAGACTAAAGTCCACCTGGTATTGTCCTAGGTTGAGAAAAGACTCTGTTTAGTGTTTTAATTCCCTTCCACTCTCCCCAGCTCCCACCCATCCCAAAGCTGATCTTTTGATTTATAGGGTTTTCAGCCAATTAGGAACAGAACATTACTGTGGACTTCTGCTTTTTATACTTTTTCTTCAGGAGTGAGTACTTCTGCAACCACTGTAAGGCTGGGAAACATTGTGTCACCAAAATTATTGCTCAGGTTACAGCTTCTGTCTCTGTGCAGATAGAGAATGTTACCTAAGCAGAGGGAATGGTTCCATGTACAAACTGTCTTCAGCACGATTCCCTCATGAATGAAGTAAAGGAACTGAGAGAGGAGATGGCAAGGCTGAGAAGCACCCATAAGAATGAGAGGTACATCGATAAAATACTTCATGAGGCATCAAAGATTTCCAGCAGTGGGGAAAAAGAGGCCATACTGAGGGAGGAAAGCTGAACTCAGATTAAAGAACCCTGAAGAATCAATACTGTAACTCCACCTGCTTTTGAACTGAAGAACTGATATGCAGCCCTGGAAGTGATCACTGGCCCCCCTCTCACACTGCCACAAATATCAGAATAAAAAAGTACATATGTGTCTCCGGAACATCAGCACCTGCTATAGGAAAGTCTAGTAGAGCTGCATAGAGGTGTCTTAAGTAGCCTGGGGGGTAGGCTAGTGAATCATAGAGAGGAGAACCCAGGCCCATTAAACCACTCTAACCACTACATTCATGGCGGAAAATGTGAGCCTACCAAAAAAACTCCCAAACCCTACTGTACTGCCATATACAGTAGGTGCCACCTGCAGCCATACAGGCTATTGGGGTTGTAGACAGGTGGATATAGAGTGTTTGAGGAGTGTTTGGGGGGACTGACCATGTCCTATAAGGGAGTTCTGGTGAGATGTTTATGTGGCACCCTTTTTGTGAAGTTCACAGCAGTGCCCTGTAAGGTGTCCCACAGCTCTGTTGCCATGTCTGGGTGGCCAGTTCATCACAATGCTGGCCCCTCCCACATCCAAATGGTCTTGTTCTGGGCGCTTGGGACTTAGACAAATTTTGGTCGAAAATGTGGTATAAAGATAGACGTACTGGTGGTTTGGACGATCAATGACCTGGATGTCCAGAAAGACGATTTTCGGAAAAAAACAAAACAAAGCCATTGTAGTCGCATTTTTTGAGAATGGACATTTTACCACTGCCATATGTCCAAATTGAACAAAGACGTTTTTTTTTAATTATACCCCTCCACGGATACAACCGCCTAAACAAGCATCAGTTTTTGACGTGACTGGTCCTTGAAAACTAACATTAAGTAATTCTAGTTTTATTTTTTTATTTTTATGCACTAGTTATCCTAACTTGAGCAACAAAGCAATCAAGATTTTGTTACCATTTGGATCTTCTTATCTTTGCAAACTTGGATTTGCAACTCTAACAGAACAAAAAAATATATATATAAAAAAAGAGAACGACTGCAGATGGTGGATGACGTAATGCATAAAGTACTTTAAATAAATAACTCTCAAATTTAATTTTTTGTTAGTTTTCAATTTTATAATTTCAATTTTAATGTGCCGTGGAAAACATTTGCTCCATTTAGGGCTCCTTTTACCCAGGTGCGCTACCGTTTTTACCGGGCGCTGCATTGCCACACGTGCTAACCCCGCGCTATATGCCAAGAACTAACACCAGCTCAATGCTGGCATTAGCGTCTAGCACGTGCGCTAAAACTGCTAGCACAGCGTAGTAAAAGGAGCCCTTAGTGTGCCGTGAAAAACATTTGCTCCATTTAGTATGCCAGAGCTAAAAAAACGTTTGAGAGACACTGCTTTACAGACGCTTTTTCCAAAGCTGTTTTCAACTCCTAACTCCTACTCACCGTAAAATACCTGTGTCAATCCTGTTATTTTCTCTGCAAGAAACTCCCCAACCCCTATCTGTCCCATTTGTTTTGTCTGTCCTAATTAGATTGTAAGCTCTTCTGAGCAGGGACCGCCAATTACACGTTGAATGTACAGTGCTGTGTATGCCTTTCAGTGCTATAGAATAGTAGCAATAATAGCTCCTAACAATACTTTGACAGCATTAAACTTTAGGGGGACGTTATTAACATGAGTTACTGTTAAGGCATGTGGTTTTACAAGTCATGCTATTATAGCATGCGGTCCCATTTTATGCCGTGAGAACCTATGCTAAAATAGCACGGCTTGCGGTAAAATTATCCATATTAATGGTAGTCCACATTGATAGCTCCCCAGCCCCCCTTGGGGGATATTATTTATGAGCTTTTCTTTCTCGCTTTGGCTTTACTGTTTCCCCTTCTGCATGAATAAATTCTCACTCAGATAATATTAGTGGTCTGTTGGATTCGGATGCAAATCTGATGAATTTAATAAAAAAATATATAGCTCTGCCTGAGGTCTTGATATATGTTTGCTTTGGATTTACTGTTATGCACAGCTGAAATAACTTGAGTCAATTTATCTGTTTTAATTTTTGGATCCTGTTGTAGAAACCAATATAGAGAGGTCTTTTGAGAGGGCAGAAAGATTAGCCCAAACAACTTCAGGGAGAGGTGAAGATGTTAATCACATTACTTAAAAGTGGTTTGATATGACAGAACTCATTTTTAGGTTTTGTAACCTTTGACCTTTAATTTTATTAAATGGTCAGATGTGATTTAGTAACTCTCCATGGCCTCTCTCCCGTATTTTCTAAATCTTTGAACAGGATACTAGCTAGCATGTTTTGGTATTATTCAATAGCATCATAGCAGATTCTGCTATGGAGCTACACAAGATAATTATGAAAAGCAGCTTGTGGGTTTGCACAGTTAATTAGTTGAAACACTTTTTTTCCGCAGATAGGATTTTTATTTTTATTTTTTTTCATTTTTAATTATGCTCTGCTATGCCATATTTCCTGAGGAGTCAAAAGGGAGAGCGGAAATGCTTCATCAGTTCATCAGCACAGTTCTAATGAAAACTGCCTATCAAAAATAGCCATGTATTTTTGCTTGGAATGCTGTTTGAAATGCTGTCTGGAATGCTTGGAATGATGTCTGGAATGCTCAGAATGCTGTCCAAAATGCTTCCTTTTTAATGACGCCTTTGGAAATCAATTTAAACTTAAAATTTACATATTTTCCATTGTTAACTAATACTGAGGAATAAGCTTTTGGTTACCAGCAACCTGATGGTTTCCCCCCTACTCATAAGAACATAAGAACATAAGTATGAGTATGAGTACAAGATGTTGGAGGTGAAATTAGTAAAAAGCGAGCAGGAAAGGGATTTGGGGGTACTGATTGACAGTACCCTAAAACCATCGGCACAATGTGCGGCAGCGGCGAAGAAAGCGAACAGGATGTTGGGCATAATTAAGAGGGGGATTACGAGTAGAACGGAAGAGGTCATAATGCCACTTTATAGAACAAGGGTCCGACCGCACTTAGAATACTGTGTCCAACACTGGTCTCCATACCTTAAAAAAGATATAACTCTGCTGGAAAAAGTGCAGAGGCGAGCCACAAAACTTATCAAAGGAATGGAAAATTTGACTTACAAAGATCGACTCAGCAAGCTGGGGCTGTTTACCCTTGAGAAGAGAAGACTACGAGGAGATTTGATAGAGACTTTTAAAATATTAAAAGGATTTGATAAAATAGACCAAAAAGAAGCATTACTGAAATATTCTGATGTGACAAGGACAAGAGGACATAGACTGAAACTGAGTGGCAGCAGTTTTAGGACAAATGTCAGGAAATTCTGTTTCACACAGCGCGTGGTGGGTGCTTGGAATGCACTCCCAGAGGAGGTTGTGGAGGAGACTACTGTACTGGGATTCAAGCGCAAGTTGGATGCACACCTTCTTGCATATCATATTGAGGGATACGGTAAATCCGGGTCTCCAAAAAGGAGTACCTAAATGGGCCGCCGCATGTGCGGATCGCCGGACTAGATGGACCTCGGTCTGATCCGGTGAGGGCGTTTCTTATGTTCTTATGTTCTTAAATGAGACAATATTCAGCCATGGTAGTCAACAGGTCTGTCAACATCAGCTGCAGTATTAAAAAAAAAAATATCCTATATGAAGTATTATACATTTTGAGGAGACGATAAACTGCAGCTTGTCAATCAAGAGGCCAAGATTGATGAATCAACTATCAAATTATGTCAGAATTTAAACAGATACAACGGTGCTTAAAAAGCGACCGAAAAAGCACCTCTTTTGTTCGGCACATGGTAAAGTGGGGATGACCAAGGCTGATAATAGATACAGTATTGAGTCTACTTGAAATTTTTGCTTGATACAAGTTCTGCAATGGATGTGTTAGTACTGGATTATTTATGAATGTTATGCACTTTGTTCAGAGGTTTTAATTTAGGCCCTCTTTTACTAAGAAGCGGTAGAGGTTTCTATTGTGGCCCAGAGCGCTAAATGCTCTGACGTTGCTCTGATGCTCATAAGAAGTCTATAAGCGATGTGGCAGCATCGGAGCATTTAACACTCCGAGTTGTGGTAGAAACCTCTACCGCAGCTTAGTAAAAGGGGGGTTTAATTTGTATATTGTGGCCAGGCCAGGCCCCAGGTGAGTGAGAAACCCCGGCTCGGACCGCAGGTAAGATTTTCAGTGCGCCTTTTATATGGCTGGTGTAAGGAAAACCCGGACACTGGATTTCATATAAACAAAACTTCACCGGGTTTATTAAGACAAAAGAAAAAAGTCCCCAAAACAGACAGTTGTTTCTCACAGGCACCAATTATGCAGTTCCTTCCACTTAAGTCCAGTGCACTCTATCTGTGCTCAAGTCCAGGGACTGAGCACAGCAAAAAGGATAAACCAAAATCAGCAAAAAGGATAAACCAAAATCAAATCTCTCAAATGCCCCAATCCTCCCTCCTTAGGGCAGCTGGCTTCTATTATCACCAGTTCTTGCCAGCACTGGCTGAGTACGGCAGGTGCCAGCCCTTCTTGCAAATACTTCCAAGGACTTTCACAGCCCTGCTTTGCAGGCTGTGTGGAGCAAGCCTCCCTTTTCACCAAGGTCTTCAGAACCTCCCAAAAATGCCCCCTAAAAGTCCTTCAGCGTGGTTCTTTGGAGACTGCTAGGTGAGGTTTTAAACCCACTTGGAAACTCAGGCAATCCTGCATTGTTATTACCCGTAACGTCAATTAGGCTTAGATTTCTTTGGCCAAGACTTTTCCTTTACTCTGTAAGGCATGAAGCAGCTTCTCAAGGGTCATTCACATGTCCATGCCTTCCTCTAGCACACATTCCCCTGGGTCAGTCTCACTGTATCTTCCCCATCCTGTATCACTGGGGCTATAGTCCATTAGGTCTCCTGTTTCACTTTCCACCTCCCATCCCCCTTCCTGGGTGTATGGGACAGATTCAAAGGAGTATTCTTCCTGGCTGGAACTATCCTCTAGCCCTACCTCCCAAGGATTATATGGGGTATTACCATACCTCTCTGAAGGGAATATTCCTGCCCTTCTTTCCTGACCTGGAACCAAACTCCTGGTTTGTGGAGCAGGGAAGTTTTCTGCTCTCCTCCTGTGCCTGCCTTCCTCATTAGAGTCAGCTGAGGGTAATTTATTCACCTGACTCCCTCCTGCTTGAGGCTTATTGACTGCATAGCCTCATAGCAAACTCCACCCCCCTCTGTGTTGACTCTCTGTTTCTCCTTAGCTCTGGGAAAGGAATAATAGGGGATAGACTGTGTTTTCTGTGCCCTCCCTGCCTGAATTTCTGGCTGTGACATCAACTGCCTTTTCTCCCTTCCTTCTTGCTGTATTAAACTAGTGCTTTTAGCAGGGTGTACAGGCTTTATCTTAGGGATTGCAGGTTTAAGGGCTGTACTTTTAACTGGGTAGTAGTCTTTTTAACCGTGACAGGAGCTTCCCTGTCACAATATGTACAGCGGCATAGCGAGGGAGGTGCTTGGGAAGCTGGTGCCCAACATCGCTTTGCCATGTGTTTCTGTATTCTTTCCCACCATGCCCCCCCCCCCGCATACCTCTTGAAATCTTGACTAGCAACGAGCAGCATCTCCTACCTGTTGCTCGTACTAGCCTCAACACCAAAACGTCCAAATCGTTATTTTCAAAACCCATTTTTAAGATGATTTTCTATGCAGTTTGCATGCAGTGCATCTAAATCTCGAGGAGGTGTGTTTAGGGCTACCAGATTGTTGGGAACGAAAATCTGGACCCGTGGCCCTACCCCAGGCTCACTTGAGTGACGCCCCATTCTGCCCCCAGCCCTGCCCCCTCGACTCGGCCTCTTGTCGGGAAGGCATCTGTGCACGTGATGAAGGTGCACGCATGCGCGCAATGTCACCGCGATGCATCCAACTACCGCCCCCCAACGCCGCTGCTAGCCGGAAAGTTTTTCAAAACTGGGGCAAAGTGCTGGGTTTTGAAAAGCTGTCCGGGGAAATCCGGACGTCTGGTAACCCTAGGTGTGTTGGAGATGTGTTTTGGGCAGGAGCAGGGTGGGCTTATGATTTAGACATGCGCTAATTGTTTGCAGGAGTGAGAGTCAGGAATATGCAACATGATCCAGCATAGATACTCTCACAGAGAACATATCCGCATGTATAATGAACCTCCATTCCTGGGCACATTCTGTACAAATGAAATTGAATGAGTCTAAAACAAAATTACTTTGGCTCGGCCCAATATTAGATCATTTACCCACCTCCATCCCATTATATTCCGGCTCCACTCTTCAGCTTGAGTTTTCAAGCAAAGTCCTTGGCATCATCATTGACTCCTCTCTCTCCTTCAATGACCACCTCAACTTCTTGGTAAAAAAATGTTTCTTTAGTCTTCATATGTTGAGGAAAGTGAGATCATACTTTCATCATTCTCACTTCACACTGCACAACAAAGTTTTTGCTTCCTGAACACTGCTGGGTGTTTCTTATAGAATTTTGGGTGCTGATCATGAATATTACATCAAAAATTACCCATCACGTACCATTTCAGAGAAATCTTCAATTTTGTCGTGATTTTTTCTTATATTTGGATGCAAACAATTTTTTCTCCCATAAGTGTCTTATCAACAACGGTTTGTGCCGCCTGGGTATGTCCATGCATAAAATCTAGCCAGGTTGGAAGCTGTTTTATGGAAGATGACATCCTGGGCATGTCTGGGCAGGTCTGAACGAGCTTGCGCTGTCTCACCATGCTATAATGGTGGCTTCCATACACCGATCCTGCTCATTTGGTTAATATAGATAGTCCGTGTGTGTATATAGTATCAGTATAGTAAAGTATAGTAGTATAGTAGCTGTAGCAATATAACAGTAAGTAAGCTTGATGCTATAGACGTTTTGGTGTCGGGCAATATGTCTCGTCGGTGTCGTAACAGCCGCGACACATTCTGCTATATCTGTGGGGAATATACACTTACGCCTCAGAGACGTTCGATGACTGCCCTTGTAAAGAAAGCCTATCATCTGTATTTTGGCTGCAAAATAGGTGATCAAGACAAGCAATGGGCGCCTCACATTTGCTGTGCGACATGTGCTGTTAGTCTGAGAGCCTGGCTCAGAGGTACTCGAAAGACGATGCCATTTGCTGTTCCGATGATATGGCGAGAACAGAAAGACCATGTGACGGACTGTTATTTCTGTTTGACTAATGTGTCTGGTTTCTCTGCCAAAAACAAGAAGTCAATTGAATATCCTAATCTGCCTTCAGCAATGAGACCCATGCCACATGACGACAGTCTTCCAGTTCCGAAACCACCAGAGGATTGGACCTTAGACGAACCAGATGAAGAAACTGCAGTGCAGGGTTCTAACAGTGACATTGACCCGGATTTTGAACCATCCTCATCAGGCGATCCACATCTGATAACACAGTCCGAATTGAACGATTTGGTCAGAGATTTGGGTCTGTCAAAAGCAAAAGCTGAGCTGCTAGGTTCGAGACTGCAGGAATGGTGTTTGCTATCACCAGGTACGAAAATTTCTGTGTTTCGAGACCGGCATCATGATATAACCAAATTTTTTGCACAAGTCGACAGTCTCTGTTTCTGTTGTGACATTGAAGGATTGTTCTCGGTCTTTGGTTGTGATCACAACCCGGAAGAGTGGCGTCTTTTCATTGATTCGTCAATGTTAAGCCTGAAAGCTGTTCTGTTGCACAATGGCAACGTTTATCCTTCAGTACCTGTTGGCTATGCAGCACATATGAAAGAAACATATGAGAATATGGAAATGTTACTAAAGTATGTCCAGTATACCAGGTATAACTGGAATATCTGTGGAGACCTCAAAGTCGTTGCTCTGTTACTAGGACTGCAGCTTGGCTATACAAAGTACTGCTGTTTCATCTGCGAATGGGACAGCCGAGACAGAGAGTCGCACTATTCTAGAAAGAACTGGCCACTCCGTAAAAAGTTAGTTCCAGGACAGAAAAATGTAGCACATGAATCGCTTGTTGACCCGACAAAGATATTTTTGCCTCCTCTTCACATTAAACTGGGATTCATGAAGAATTTTGTGAAAGCAATGAACAAGGAAGGGGAAGGTTTTCGTTATTTAAGACAGATGTTCCCAAGAATAACTGATGCCAAGATCAAAGAGGGTATTTTTGTTGGCCCCCAGATCAGACATGTTATGAGTGACAAGCGATTTGAAGATCTGTTAGTTGGGCCGGAAAAAATTGGCTGGAAAGCCTTGAAAGACGTTGTTGACAATTTTCTGGGCAATTACAGAGCCCCAAACTACATTCAGCTGGTAGACAAACTTCTCAAAGCATACAAGAGAATGAAGTGCAATATGTCACTCAAGATTCATTTCCTCCATTCACACTTGGACTTCTTCCCCGCAAATCTCGGTGCTGTGAGTGACGAGCACGGTGAAAGGTTTCATCAAGACATAGCTACGATGGAGAAACGATACCAGGGCAATTGGAATCCGTCAATGCTTGCCGACTATTGTTGGATGCTACAACGTGATGCACCAGACACTGAATATAAAAGAAACTCGGGAGCAAAACACTTTTAATTCTGTTTCATTTAGTCGCTTGTGCGAAACGTAAACTTGACTATATATTTTATTGTCAGTAAACATAAAAATGTCTATTTCTCATAGTTCTTACGTGATGCAGTAAAACCAAAACCATATTTGAGCATACCAAGTTGGTACCTGTCATAATCACCAAAAACTTTTCAGGAATCAAGACTTAACCAAAAAATTGTTGTGCAGTGTCATCATCCTTGTTCAATCCACCATCCTCTCTAGACTGGATTATTGCAACTCCATCTATTTAAGCCTAACTAAAAATAAACTCCATAGACTTCAGCTAATCCAGAACGCTGCGGCCAAGCTTATTTTCGCAAAAGGCAAGTTCGACCACGTCTCCCCACTCCTGTCCAAACTTCATTGGCTCCCAGTTCACTCCAGAGTCCTCTTTAAATGTGCCTGTTTAGTCTTCAAGATCCTACATGGCATCCTCCCTTCCGTTATCCCACTCTTCTGGAATTCCTCTAACCCTAATTCCACTAGATCCTCCCAAAAACTGAAACTATCATTCCCCTCTACAAAAGGTATATCCCGCATAGGAAAACTAGGAACATCCCTCCCCTTTAGAACCACAGAACTCTGGAATAACCTCACATCCCCGCTCAGAATTTCAAGTTCCCTCCAATCCTTCCGCAAACACCTGAAAACTTGGCTCTTTTCAAAAATTTAACACTTCCCACTTTTTGGTTCCCTGTCCCTCTTTATCTTCCTAGCTCCTTTCCTATAACCCTTCATTGTAGTTCCTTTTCAACCTAACCCTGTAAACCATGCCGAGCTCTAAGCTTGTGGAGATGGCGCGGTATACAAACCTAAGGTTTAGTTTAGTTTAGTTTAGATACAAATAAGTTTTTTTTCCACAGAAATTATATTGTATCAAATATGGACTTATGGAAATAGTTTTTGAGTTTTTCACATAAATTGTGTATTTTGGTTGGTGTAAGTGGAAAGGTAACATGATTAAATACTGTCCTCTTGGCTGGGATCTGGAATAACTGTTTTATAAGAGGAAACCAATTTACAAATTGCCTTTGGGTTTAGTGCGATGTGCTTTGATTAAAGACTGTTCTGCAGTGAAATCTTATGCAGACATACTTCTTCTGTTAATTCTATATCGGTATAGAAGCTTTAGACTCCTCAGGCAGGCTTTTGAAGCCAAAACATGATATGTGTGGAGTCAAATGTGTCAAAGTTTAAGAGTTCTTTGGTCATGGCTGTTTCTTTGACTTCTGCTGTTTCTTCTATTTGCACATGCTAATTCCTTCATTTGTGTGTGGCCATTATTTATTTATTTTTCTATACCATTCTCCCAGAGAAGCTCAAACATCTACTCAAAGCATTTCTCCCTGTCTGTTCTGGCAGGGTCACAATCTATCCGATGTACCTGGGGCAATGGGGGGGGGGGATTAAGTGACTTGCCCAGGGTCACAAGGAGCAGCGTGGGTTTGAACCCGCAATCTCAGGGTGCTGAGGCTGTAGCTTTAACTAGCGTGCCACTCTCTCTCCCGTTCATCAATAGATAAACGCAGTGTGTTCTCTGATCTTAAGGATCATCAGGGCTGATGTTATGTCACAGCATGTGAAAGATACTATGGTATCCCTCGGTAAATTGCTTGAAAAATCAATACCAACACCTTAAACTCTACTCGAGATTTAAAAGGTAGCCCATGCAATTTTTGTAGTAAAGATGTCACATGCTCAAATTTACTGCCACCAAAGATTAAAGGCACTGCAGCATTCCGAACCACTTGTAACCACATTTGGATGATGACGTACCCCAAAACAGTGCTTTACAATAATCCAACCTTTCCAACCCAACACTCTGAACTACAAGATGAAAATCACATGGGGACAGCGTTGGTTTGAATCTACTCAAAAAGCCACACCTGAAAGGAAGCAGATTTAATGACAGAGCATTTAAAGTTAAATGCTATTGTACTGGATTTCCTGTGTGAACTTATTCCAGGGCTTAAATCAAATCTGATCATGTTATGATCACTGTTATCAAGAGGCTCTAGCGCCATTGCCTCGCGCACCAATTCCTGCGCTCCATTAAGAACTAGGACTAGAATTGCTTCGCCTCTTGTCAGTTCCTGAAGCAGCTGCTCCATAAAGCAGCCCTTGATTTCATCAAGGAATTTTATCTCCCTAGCATGCCACTTGCCAACCTATTTTCTAGGCTCTAAGGGATCCCACGGTAATCTCAAACTAATCAGTTGGCACACAGCAATGTATCTGTGCTAAGTGATTAATGCCTACTCTCCACCCCATAAATCTATATATATATAAAATCGGAGGTATGTATGTGTGTATGTGCCGCGATCACGCAAAAACGGCTTGACCGATTTGAACGAAACTTGGTATGCAGATCCCTCACTACCTGGGATGATATGTTCTGGGGGTCTCGCGGCCCACCTGCACACGTGGGCGGAGCTACAAACAGAAAATCAGATTTCACCCATTCATGTCAATGGAAAAAAATGTAAAAAGCTGCCATTCTCACAGTAATTCACAAACGGCTTGACCGATTTGAACGAAACTTGGTATGCAGATCCCTCACTACCTGGGGTGATATGTTCTGGGGGTCTCGTGGCCCACAACTCTATGGTGCTTGCTCAAGGAGGTGAAACTAAAATGTTGTTTATAATCACGTTTTGCGTTAGTTGTATTGTATTCATTTTGTCAAATATTTCACATTATTATTTGAATATTGTACTTTTTATAAAGCTGTAACAAAATAATTTCATTCACCACTATAAAGTATCTTTATTTGAATCCATTTACAGTGTTATTGCTATAATTAAATACCCGTGCAACGCCGGGGCATCAGCTAGTATCAAATAAAGAACTGGATATCAAAGTTTCTATTTATGTTTCTATTTATTGGCCTCAGACCCACCACTCCACAGCCTAGCAAGAACTTTTAGCGGAGAGAATTACATGGCTCTCCATCATAGGCCCAACAAATTATATCCTTCAGCCTAATCCTTACGCATACTTTAAATTTTGTAATAAATTCAGTAAGTTAATAATATTTAATGAAAGCTCAAAAGACTTCGCTTAGCTTAATATATGCAACCGGGGAGGGAATGACTCAACATGTTTCGCACCAAGCATGCCCCCAGCATGTCCCCAGATTAAAACGGTTAGGGCTCCTCAGCTTGGAAAAGAGACGGCTGAGGGGAGATATGATTGAAGTCTACAAAATCCTGAGTGGAGTAGAACAGGCACAAGTGGATCAATTTTTCACTCCGTCCAAAATTACAAAGACTAGGGGAAGACCAGAGAAGGAAAGGGAAGAGAGAGGAGAGAGAGATGCCAGAGATCGGGGAAGGAGACAGAGATATCAGATCTGAGTGGAGGAAATGAGAATAGAGAAATGCTAAAAACCACAGGGAGGAGGGAAAGAAAGATGAAAGGAGAAAGATGCCAGACCATGAGGGAACAGAGGGAAGATGATGGATGCCAGACCAAAGGGGTGGGGGGTCTAGAGGAGAGATGGAAGGGGGAGGCATTCAGTTCCTGGAAGGGGCATAGAAGGAGAGAAGATGCCATATAGGGAGGGGCAGAGAGATGACAGACAGTGGATGGAAGGAAGACAGTAACAAGAAGACGAGGAAAGCAGAAACCAGAGAAGACAAAGGTAGAACAAATATTTTCTATTTATTTATTGCTTTAGGAGACATATGTCACTGTTTCTGTGGTGTTGAATTTTATGCAGAGTCCAGCTTCTTGCTGGTTCAATTTAACCTTTGTCTTTGTATTTCTATTTTATCCCGCCTTTTTCAAAACTGTGGAGCGTTTTTTAGCACCAGCTGTGGTGGTAGCAGCTCTGATGCTCAGAATTCTATGAGCGTCAGAGCTGTTACCACCGTGGCTAAAATTCACACTACAGTTTTGTAAAAGGGGGAGAGGTTAGTTTGTGATGACATATTCCATACTAGGTGAAGGTGTTTTCTATGTTCTGTGTGTTCGAAAGACATGGTTTTCTGTTAGGATTGACGGTGTAGGATTGATCTGTACTGGTCTGGCTTGTTTAGTTTTACAATGGGTGTATTGATGTACTGCTCACTGCAATATGTAAGATGCTGCCTTTTCCTAGGTACTCATGTGTGACGTGTGGCTTGTTACTAAAAATCATGTTTTTCATACAGATGGGGGGGGAGGGTGCCAAAAAGTGATGGGCCCCGGGTGTCACATATGCTAGGTACGCCACTGCTGCTGAGCTACCCATTCTATACCTACGGGCAGCTTGGCATTTAGCATGCACTGCTCGGCAGCGCACCTGTGTGAAAGCCCACCTTAATTGATAAATTGCCTTTTATTTTTTTATATACCATATAAACTGAGATTTTGGGGTCCAAAAATGAGGGGTTTCGGTTTATATTTGGGTCTACACTTGAGTACTTCTCCAACTACTGTAGTTAAAAAATATATACTGTATAACAAAATTTAAACCTACCGGGGGTCTGGCTGTGGGGAATAGAGTCGCAGGTCAGGGTCAGGCTGGACATGCAGGCAGGTAGCTGATTTTACCCGGCGGTGTCCATGGTAGTTCTTCATGCTGTTTGCTGAGAGGAGGAGAGAGCTAGGAGTAGGCCACACATCCGGATTGCGAGTAGCCCTATTTTCAGTCCTAATCCTGCTAAACCCTCCACCTCCATAAAAAATCTCTCCCTATCACCTTTTATCACTTGCTTCTTCCAACACTACCTATCTGGGGCTCTGGGGAATGGAGTTGTGGGTCAGGGGCAAGTCCAACATGCAGGGAGGTAGGCAGGTGATTCCTTCTGGTTGTGGCTGTGGCAGTCCTCCATGCTGTTTGCCAGCTGCTGGGAGGAAGGAAGAGTGAAGAGTCAGTGACACATCCGGATTGCGAGCAGCGCAGGGCTTCAGTCCCATCCCGTTAAACCTGCTGGCAATAATGAAGCCAGATTCCGCGGGGGCTTTCCCTTTTGCCAAATCGCTATAGGTTCTGCTGGTCTCGATCCCACACCCCTCTGAAGTTACTTCCTGATTTCGAGGTGTGGGATAGAGACAAATTATTCTCCTTCTGTGTTCTTTGTTCTCTCTGCCCTCTATCCCCCACCCCCATCCCTATGGGGCTCCTCCCACTTTCCTCTGCCTCCTACTAGACCTAAACTAAGTGCATATTTCTTCAACAAAACAGCTCGAGCATTTTAAACAGTGTTGCTTTAGGCTCTTAGTGACTGTGTGGTGCAGTGGTTAGAGCTACAGCCTCGGCACCCTGAAGTTGTGGGTTCAAATCCCACATTGCTCCTTGTGACCCTGGGCAAGTCACTTAATCCCCCGTTGCCCCAGGTACATTAGACAGAGTGGGGAAAATGCTTAAGTACCTGAATAATTTGTAATCTGCATAGAATTGTAGCTTATGTGGAATATAAAAAATGAACAGTCATTATTCCCTATTTAGTCTCCATACCAGTTCAGGCTTCTGGTGGTGGTAATCATCCATGAAGATACAGGCTGCTTATGGTAGCAATCAGCTGCATTCTGCCCCACCTCATTTCTGTGTGGATTTGGATTCCTCAAAGATGTGATCTTCCTTTCTTGGCATGGGCAGCAGCAACCTTAAAATAGATATAGAGACTGAGATGGGGACAAATTTGTCCCTGTCCCTGCAGGATCTATCTCCATCCCCGAGAGTTCTGTCTCTGTCCCTGCAAGCTCTGTCCTCATCTGCATAGTCCTCGACTACGTTTGATTTTAAAATGTTCGAGGCTTGTGCAGATGAGGACAGAGCTTGCAGGGATGGGGCAGGGACATGGACAGAACTCGTGGGGACGGGACGGGGATGGAGATAGATCCCACGGGGACTGGGAACAATTTGTCCCTGTATCATTCTCTAAAATAGAGCTCCTCAGAGATGAGGTTAGACAGCTGTTTTTCACTGCAGCTGTGTTTTTGTCTCCTTTCTTGTGAACCCTCTGTGATGGTCGCATGATCCGAGTTTGCGAACCTGGGGCATAGCCAGGGCCGGATTTTCCTATAGGCTAACTAGGCTTCAGCCTAGGACCTCAAGATCAAGAGGGGCCTACATTCAAATTGTTAGCAAAATTAAAATTACACTATTCTAAAAACAGTAAACACTAAAACACTGAACCGAAAATAAGGAGAAATTCTACGCTTCGGGATCGGAACCGGCTCCAGCTGCAATGGGGCGCCGACTCGGCTTCTCCCTTTCTTTTTCGCACCCTGGGAGGAGGATCGGGGAGGGAAAGACATCAGTCCGGAAATAGCTGGGCAAAGCCCAGCCCCGCGGGGAGAGAGGCAAAACGTGGATCCGTCAGGACAGGGCGGCCCAGACTGGCATCAGGGGGGGGGGTTCAGTGGAAGGGGGATGGGAGGCAGGCAGGCTGGCATCAAAGGGGTGGGGGGATTTAATGGAAGGCAGGCAGGCAGGATGGCATGGGGTGTTCAATGGAAGGGGGATGGGAGGCAGGCGGGCATCGAAGGGGGGGGTGAGGTGAGGAAGGACGCACTGGGGGCACTATGGACATAGGAAGGGGCAATGTTGTGTGTTATGTTTGATTAGTTATTGTTATAAGTACTATATATGGTGCTGAGAATAAATATCCAAATAAATGTTCTCGACTTTTTTTTATTTATTATCCATGTCACATTTTTTATAAAGGTTAGTACCAATAACAACATGTTTCATTTAACATATTGATATATATCACAGTAATGATGTATTTTATTATCTCTCATGTAATTTACAAACTTAAAAATGGGAGGTGAAAGGGCCTCATAAGTGGAATAGCCTAGGGCCTCTTTTCATCTAAATCCGGCTCTGGACATAGCATATGCCGATGCCGAGTCTTTAAACTGAATGTATGCTTTCAAATGCGCAGGTCAGTGGTTCTTAAGCCTGCTCTAGAGGTAAACCTAATTAGTCTAGTTCTGAGGCTAACCACAATGAAAATGCGTGGAATTTATATATACTGTGTCTCTGGTGTATACACATTTATCTCATGAATATTTGCCATGGATATCCTGAAAGTAGATCAGTTAGGTGTGCTTCCAAGAAAGGGTTGAGAATGTGTGGTCTAGGTATTTCAAGAGCAGAGAGAGGTCAATAAGTATTGGATCCCATTAAGAAAAGAACTGCAATTAACTTTCTAAATTAACAAAGGACTTTGTTAATCAGATCAGTAATTGTACATGCTTTTGTTCTGCTCTTTTCCCATTAGTTTATACTGGAGAATGTCTGCCTATTGGTTTCATTATGTCCAATAAATAGAGCCCATAATTATGCTAGTATGGAAATTTGTCTCCTATCTTGTTCCTATCTGACAGCCCCAGAACGTATAATGTGTCAAATCAATATCCCTAATGTCTCCTGGCATACACAAGTCATTCATTTCTGTTCACTGTGTTCGGAGTTCAGTAGCTTTCTTCAGATGGAAAAGTCATCATTAAATATTGCTGTCTATGATGGTGGTGGGGTGTGGGGGTGGGGATAAAGTTTAGTAAATTGAATTCCAAATATCATATTCACTAAGGCCCAGGGCAGGATTAACTAATAGGCCAAGTAGGCACATGCCTAGGACCCGAAATGGTCAGGGGGGCCGGATGAAGGAGAGCATCAACATTGTTTTTTCCAAACGGCGATGGGCCCCTCCAGCATTGATCAGCAATGCGGCCCCCCTCCCCCGATCGGCAACACAGGCCCCCAAATCGGCAACGCAGCCCCCATTGATGGAAAGTAAGACAAGCAAGCAATGCAGGTAAGAAAGGCAACGGGAACTGTAATTTTGCAAGCGGTGCTGCTTGCCCAAAGCTTCCCTCTGATGTAGCTTCCTGTTTCCGCCTGGGTGCATGGTGGGGTGGGGCGGGGTAGGGGGCCCAGCATATCTGTGTGCCTAGGGGCCCTCGCTGAATTAATCCTGCCCAGCTAAGGCCTCATGTGTTTGAAAAATCTATGCGACTGAGATCTTCATGTGCCAGTGCAAATTTTAAAAATGTAAATTTGATGTTTTGAAAACTTGTCCCAGTATTGTGGATCTGGCCCTCTTCATACTAATCTGATTTACACAGCTTGCATGCTATCGTTGGTCTCATTTCTCCTAGATATATTTTTCTCTCTATTAATGCTATTCCTCCTTGCATAAACTTTCAGCAGCATTTCATATTCCCGAAAGAGCACTGAAAGGAAAAAGCCATGTATGCCTCAAATAGTAACATCACTCCAGACTTGCTACACAAGCCTGTTAACGAGGCTGTCTCCTCCTATAATACCTTTCTCTCCTCTTCTCTAGATGCCCTTGCTCCCCCCACTCCATGTCCTATAAGGTGCGCCACACGCCAGCCCTAAAGTCTGCTACTTGTGTTCATGTGCTAGGTTGGCTGAACACCTTTGGCTCAAATCCCACACTCTTGCCGATGTCATCCACTTTTGTCCTCTTCCCCATATCCCTTTCCTTAGTTGGCAATCTGATCTCCTCCCATGGTTTCCAATACCAATTCTTCCTGACCTCCTTCCAGTCTGCTTTTTCACCCGTATGACTGACTCTCTCAGCTCCAACCCTTGCCATCTCTTGCACCACCGACCCTTCCATCACTTTGTCCTCAGTCTATGGATGACAACTTCCATGACAAGGTTCACAAGATCAACCTTGAGTTTTCAACTAAGCCATCTCCACCTCTCCCTTCTCTAGCCCACTCTGTCAACCCCCCCTTCAATCTCTGTCACTTTTTCTGCCTTTCCTGAAATCACAGAAGAAACTGCACACTCTTTCCTCCTCTAAACTTATCACCTGCTTCTCTGATCTGATTCCCACCCATCTATTCAGCACTTTCTGTCCTACTATCACCCCTTCCATCTGTCATATCGTCAATCTGCCACTTTCCATTGGAACTGTCTTCAAACATGCTGCAATTACACCTGTCCTCAAAAAAACATCACTGGATCCTACCTGCTCTTCCAACTATCACCCCATCTCCCTCCTCCCCTTCTTATGCAAGTGTGGGATCTCACAAGTACCACTACCACACACACTAAGGATCAGTCTTACCCTGCCTCAGTAACAACCAAAGACTGCTATTATCATGGTTCGAATGGAAGGTCGTATGTCTCCTGAGGCAGTGCGTACATACTCCCTATACTCGCAGTGAGTGCCTTGTGTCCACATTAAAAATTACCAGATTTATTGTGAAATTGGAGTGAAAGCTTTGGAGAAACAGATACCCAGAGATTGAGATAGGAGAATTCTTAAAATAAATTATATTGTTGTTTTATTGCACAAATGACTTAAAAAATATAAATATTCAGATTCAATTAAAAGACTTCCAAACCATTAAAGTGCATTCAAAATAAATAATCAGAACAAATAAAATACTTTCAGATTTAAATCACATAAATAGTGAAAAAAATATAAAATGCTACTCAAATGTTCTCTTATCTGTTTCTAGTTTAGCTAAGCAATCTTTCCTTTTATTACAATTTCTCAGGTAAGTATTTCTCTTTCCTAACATTTCCAATATATGCTTAACTTAAATTCCTTGTTTGAAATTCTCTCTCTTTTCAGGTCACCAAGAGGTTACTCAGGCAACTCAGGTAAATTCACCTTAAATTCCTTAATACCAATCTTTTGTATGCTTGAGCTATTAGTTAAAGCCTTTAGCAAATAATATCTGTTTTCTCTGTCAGGCTGTTGTGTTTAGTAACACTAGACCCTTTACAAGTAAGTGTTCTTTCAATTTCCCAAAAATTGTGAAATATGTCCAAAAAAGATAGTGGTTTATATGGCTAATTCATTCAAGGATCACACTAATATCTATAGTAACTGCTTCAATATGTGTGATCGTATTAAACACTTTATATCAGTGGTCTCAAACACGCGGCCCGGGGGCCATATGTGGCCCGCCAGGTACTATTTTTATCATAATCACAAAAGTATGTTTATCATAATCACAAAAGTAAAATAAAACAGTTTCTTGATCATATGCCTCTTTAGCTTAGAAATTACAATATTATTATTAAGACTTAGCCAAAAGGAAAGATTTATACATTATAAAGAGTTATACCTCATGCAAAATTGTCATTTCTTTAATAAGACATTAACTATTTTTTCTGAGGCCCTCCAAGTACCTACAAATCTCAAAATGTGGCCCTGCAAAGGGTTTGCGTTTGAGACCACTGCTTTATATACTTATGTACTGTTACTTTGGATCTTCGGAAGTTACACAGTAATCCTTTAAAGTTTTTCTATAGAAGAACTGCTTAAATCGTCATTACATACAAGCGTCGTTATATACAAGGATCCCACAAGAAGGTGCCTTAGAAATTTTTTTTGTTATTATAAATCTTTATTAATTTTCCATATGAAAACAGTGTATTGAATTATATATACAATTGACTTCAAGACAGCACTTACAATTGTTCATAGAAATACTACAAAATATTTCCACACCCCCTCCCACCCTATTCAAGAACCCGAACTCTTTCACTGGTCAATTAATACAATAAAATATAATACCCCCTCTCTCCTACTCCCACTGCCTGGATGTGCAAATCGAATAGGATAATCCAGCTAATCAGTGTTAACAAAATTTGTCAATGAACCCCACATTAATTTTAAATATCTTACTATTACACAAAATTTCTGCATTCATTTTTTCATATTTATAGCATAAACATAAAGAATTCCACCAAAAGGAGAAATTAAGGGCTCCTTTTACTAAGGTGCGCTAGCATTTTTAGTGCGCACTGCCTCCCAGGCTATGTGGAAAAACTAACGCCAGCTCAATGGCGCAGCTTAGTAAAAGGAGCCCTAAGTCTATCCCAATTTTTCCAGTTTTTAGTAACCATTTGCATGGCTATCCCAGTCATTATGGCAAATAGTCTGCTTTTATATCTATCTAATGGAGGTTTAGGTGACAACAATGTGACAAAGATGATGGAAGCAGGGAAAGATGTTGGAAGCACTGATTAAAGACAGCATCTGGGAACACATCGACAACTATGGGCAGCTAAAGTCGAGCCAGCATGGCTTCTGCAAGGGCAGGTCATGCCTCACGAACTTATTATACTTCTTTGAGGGGGTAACCAGCCAGGTGGATAAAGGGGAATCAATAGATATCATTTACCTTGACTTCCAAAAAGCCTTCGACAAGGTGCCACATGAAAGACTACTAAGGAAACTATGGAACCACGGGGTGCAAGGGGAGGTCCATCGATGGATCAAAAACTGGTTGGCGGACAGGAAACAGAGGGTTGGAGTAAAGGGCCATTACTCAGACTGGCAATGGGTCACGAGCGGAGTTCCACAGGGATCGGTGCTGGGACCGCTACTTTTCAACATATTCATTAACGACCTGGAGGCAGGAACAAAATGTGAGGTTATTAAATTTGCGGATGACACCAAACTATATCGCAAGGTAAATAACATGGAGGTCTGCGAAGATCTCCAAAAAGATCTGACAACACTGGAAGAATGGGCCAAAAAATGGCAAATGAGTTTCAACATAGGGAAGTGCAAAGTCGTACATATAGGGAAAAAAACCCGATGTTCACTTACAAAATGGGGGGATCAGCGCTAGGGGTGAGCGACCTTGAAAGAGACCTGGGAGTGATGGTAGACACAACATTGAAGGCGTCGGCGCAGTGTGCAACAGCCTCAAGGAAAGCAAACAAAATGTCGGGTATCATTAAGAAGGGTATCACGACCAGAAAGAAGGAAGTCATCCTGCCACTGTATCGTGCTATGGTGCACCCGCACCTGGAGTACTGTGTTCAATTCTGGTCGCCGTACCTCAAGAAGGACATGGAGGTACTTGAGAGAGTTCAAAGAAGAGCAACTAAGCTAATAAAGGGTATGGAGGACCTCTCATATACTGACAGACTGAAAAGGCTAGGGCTTTTCTCCCTGGAAAAGCGGAGACTTAGAGGAGACATGATAGAAACCTTCAAGATCATGAAGGGCATAGAAAAAATAGACAGGGACAGATTTTTCAAATTAAGGGGATCAACAAGTACAAGGGGGCACTCAGAGAAATTGAAAGGGGAGAAGTTTAGAACAAACGCTAGGAAGTTCTTTTTCACACAGAGGGTGGTGGATACATGGAACGCGCTACCGGAGGATGTGATAAACAGGAGCATGCTACAGGGGTTCAAAGAAGCTTTGGATAGGTACTTGGAAGACAAAGGAATTGAGGGGTACAGATAAGAGTAGAGGTAGATTATAGGGATGGGATTAGAGGTATGTTATAAAATTAATCAGGGATCACTGTTCAGGCACTAGGCCTGATGGGCCGCTGCGGGAGCGGACCGCTGAGCAAAATGGACCTCTGGTCTGACTCAGCGGGGGCAACTTCTTATGTTCTTATAACCACCTCATAAGATAACAGAATCGAAGACTCCAAAATCAAATTAATTTGTCCCCATATTGATTTCCAAAAGATGAGTATCAAAGGACAATAGAACAACAATTGATCAAGTGTCCCTACTTCAAGATGACAATGCCAGCATCTATTAGACTTTGTCTAACTTCTCCAAATGAACTGGGGTTCCAAAAAACTCTATGTAACAGAAAAAAACAATTTTGTCTCATAGATGCTGACGCTGTACATCTCATCCTCCAAGACCAAATCCATGGCCATTGAGTGGCAGAAATCTGCTGCTTTATCTCAATGCTGCAAATATCTTTTAGACTAATTTTAGGCCTTAGAAATGATTAATGCTACATTGTCAAATAGAAACACACAAGATAGGATACCAATGATATTCTTGAATGATTTAGCAAAAATAGTGATAGCAAAGAGTTTCTTTTGGTTTGCAGGGGATTTCTATCACCAAATACAAGGTGTAGCTATGGGAGCTACAGTAGCCCCATCAGTAGAAACACTCTATATGGAACGATTTAAAGATATGTATACACTTCAGAAAACTACAGTTCAGTGGTGCTTTGGAAGCGGTATTTGGATGATATCCTGATAATTTGGAAAGGAACAGAACAACTATTAGAATTTAAAGCATAGCTCAATATGTGTGATCCAAACCTTCAATTTACACTGCAATATAACATAACGTAGATACAGTTCTTGGATATACTTATACTGAAACATAGAAATGAATTTCATACAAAATATATAGAAAGCCAACAGAAAAAAACACTCTGTTACAATTCCATAGCTCCCACCTCTATTCATTGCGATATAATCTACCAGTAAGCCAATTCCTAAGAGCAAGAAGAATTTGATCTATGATGGAAAAAATATCAGAATGAAGCAAAAACCTTTACAGGTGGATTAAAAATTAAGTTTAAAATATTTAAATTTGTTTCCCAAGGTACTTGAATGTGCTGTTCACTGCCATTGTCTTGACTTCTTGTCAACCGTAACTGTTCTTGACCCACTCCAATCATGCATTTGCCCCCTATACTCCACGGAAACTGCCCTTCTGGTCCTGGCCAGATTCAAAGGCCTCTGTTCTTTCCTCATTCTTCTCAATCTATCCCCTGTTTTTGACACTGTAGACACTTTCCTTGATACACTGTCCTCACTTGGATATCAGAGCTGTATTCTTTCTTGGTTCTACTCTTATCTCTCACACTGCACTGCACTCCAATCCCTCTGCCAGTCAGGATACTCCAGGGTTCTGTCCTGGGCCCCCTTATTTTCTCCATATACTACTCATTCCCTTGGCAATCTGATCTCCTCCCATAGTTTTCAATATCAGCTCTATGCTGATGACTCCCAGATCTACCTCTCCACACCAGAAATCTTTACAGGCATCTAGGCCCGTGTCTCAGCCTGCCTATCTGACATTGTTTCCTGAAAGTCCCACCACCAACTAAAGCTGAATATGGCCAAGGTTGAGCTACTTGGCCTTTCACCTAAACCCACCTCTCTTCTCTTTAAACTCTTTATTTCAGCAGATGGCGCTCTCATCCTTCCTATCTTGTTAGCTCACAGCCTCAGGGTAATCTTTGACTCCTCTCTTTCCTTCTTTGCACAAATCCAGCAGACTGCCAAACCCTGTTACTTCTTCCTCAATAATATCACCAAAATCCAACCCTTCCTATCAGAGCACACCACCAAAACCCTTACCCACACCCTTATCACCTCTTACATTGACTACTGCAACTTGCTTCTCATAGATCTTCCTCGTAGCCACCTCTGTCCCCTTCAAATTGTCCCTCTGTCCAAAATTCTGCTGCATGACTTATATTCCTAAATAAATCAATAATTGGCTTAACTGAATAGGTTCCCCCAGGAGACTGTTTAAACTTGAAAA
Source organism: Geotrypetes seraphini (assembly GCF_902459505.1). Taxonomy (NCBI): domain Eukaryota; kingdom Metazoa; phylum Chordata; class Amphibia; order Gymnophiona; family Dermophiidae; genus Geotrypetes; species Geotrypetes seraphini. Next base: position 173,981,234 of record NC_047084.1, on the reverse strand, counting down.
AATGTAACAATGAAACAAACTATGAAGAAAATGAAATTGATAAATTTATAAATCTAGTGGGCCTCAGTATGAGCTCTTGGAATACCAACAGAGAATATTGAGCTCAGGCAGTGACTCATGGATGACCAGCATCAGACTGAAGTCTAAATGAGCACTGCCTCATACATCATTAGGCCCTTAATGTGCAAACCACGCTAGAAATAAAGTGCAAGAAAAAATCAAGTTAAACAATCGTCCTGGGAAATAAACTATGACAAAAACTATATAAAGACTCCCAAGATACTACCTGGTATCTAAAAATAACTACCTAGTGTCTAAGAATAAAGTGCAAATGCTAAATAAATACTTGGTCCATGAAAATGCAACCTGCGAAAAAATAAATAAATAACCTGGTGCCAAGCCCCTTCAGTGGTTAGGGATATTTCAATAAATCCAACATGCATTATTTTATTTATTTATTCGATTTTTAGCCCGTCCTCCCAAAAGAGCCCATAACGGGTTACAAAGTACATCCATAATAATCCAGACAGAGCAGAGTTGACATTTTACATAAATTACAATATAGATGACAGTTTACATAAATTACAATATAGACATGACAATAAAACATATGTACTAAGTAGCATCTGTTGAAATTAAGTGACATAGGTGAGTTGACTGGGTGGCATTTCAGGGTGAATGACTTTAAGGCGCTGGGTTAGTAAAGAGGAAGGTTTTCATGGCCTTCCTGAAGTTCCAGAGTCCATCTAGTGATCTGACAGATGGAGGGATTGTGTGCCAAAGTTTGGGTATGAAATGTGAGTAGGAGCGTTTGCGGGCAGTTTCAGTTTTGAGGGAGCGGCCAGAAGGTATGGTCAGTCGTTTTTCTCCTTGGGACCTCAGTGGTCGTTTTGGGAAGTAGATTTGTAGTTTAGTTTTCATGTAGTACGGAATCGTTTCATGGAAGGTTTTGAAAGCGAGGAGCAGGGCCTTGAAGGTGCAGCATTTTTGAATGGGCAGCCAGTGCATGGAAGCTAATGCAGGGGTAACATGGTCGCGGATGCCTAGGTTTTTCAGAAGGCGGATTGCAGCGTTTTGCACCCTTTGGAGGCGGGAGAGAGTTTTGGTAGGCAGGCCCACTAGTAGAGCGTTACAATAGTCTACGCGGGATAGAACAAAAGCGTAGAGTAGTTGGGCAAATTCAGATTCTGAGAAGTAGGCATGTATGGTTTTTAGCTGGCGGAGGAAGTAGAAGGAGGCTGATACTAGTTTGGATAGTGATCTGTCATTGATAAATTAGAGTCAAGAGTTACTCCTAGGCTGCGGACGTTGTCTTTGGGTGTAAGGGTGTTTGTGGCCCAGGAAAAGGACGGACGGGGGTATACGCATAAATCTTTATGGATCCAGAGAAGTTCTGTCTTGGATTCATTTAACTGTAATTTGTTTACGGTCATCCAAGACTTTATTTCAGTTAAGCAAGACTGGAGATATTTGATTTGTGTGTCATTTATGATGAAAGAATCTCTTTTAAAAGCTATGAAATACATGCATATATTGCTAAACCAAAATAAATAGAAGATAAATAGCACTAAAAGACTAAAAGGCTAACCCTATAAATGAATATTTCGAGTCAAAAATAATAATAATGCATGTAAAGGTTAGCTGTTCATAACATCATTAAATCACTTTGCTTCAAAAACATTCAAATAGCACCATAATGAAACTGTGGTAAACAACCACTGATACTCGAGGAGTACTTGATGAACCAGAAGATGGGAAGGTACTACCACTCGACAGAGCTCCGTTTCGTTCTCTTCGTCAGGAGCGGAAAGTATTGACATTGCTGCTGACAGAAGATTCTTTACTGCTGTCGGTTCAAAATTCCGGAGCGTGAAAACATAAGAACATAAGAAGTTGCCTCCCCTGAGGCAGACCAGAGGTCCATCTTGCCCAGCGGTCCGCTCCCGCAACAGCCCATCAGGCCTAATTGCCTGAACAGTGTCCCTGACTGATTTTGTAACTGCCTCTAATTCTCTAATCCTATCCCTATAACCTACCTCTACTCCTAACTGTACCCCTCATTCCCTTTGTCTTCCAGGTACCTATCCAAACCTTCTTTGAAGCCCTGTAGCGTGCTCCTGCTTATCACATCCTCCGGTAGCGCGTTCCAAGAACTATCGCTGCGGAGAATAATGATGGCGTCTGATGCTGGTCATCCATGAGTCACTGCCTGAGCTCAATATTCTCCGTTGGTATTCCAAGAGCTCATACTGAAGCCCACTAAATTTATAAATTTCATTTTCTTTATAGTTTGTTTCATTGTTACATTTTTTCAATTTTAAACAGTCTCCTGGGGGAACCTATTCAGTTAAGCCAATTATTGATTTATTTATATTTTGGACTTATTGGTAACTGTTAAGTCCTGAGGGTTAGTTTTTCTTGTGACTTATATTCCACCAGAGTTGTTAAACTCATATCACCCCTCTCCTCAAATCACTCCATTGGCTTCCTATCCGTTGCCTCGAACAATTCAAACTCCTCTTACTGACTTACAAATGCATTCACTCCGCAGCTCCTCAATATCTCTCCTCTCTTATCTCCCCCTATACTCCTCCCCAGGAACTCCATTCATCAGGTAAATCTTTCTTATCAGTATCCTTTTCCACTAATACCAACTCCAGACTCCGTTCCTTCTCTCTTATTGCGCCTTACACCTGGAACAAACTCCCTGAATCACTATGTCAAGCTCCATCCCTGGCTATATTCAAATCCAGGTTGAAAGTCCACTTCTTTGAGGTTGCTTTTAACGCCTAACCACCACCCGCTTGTAAGGCATTCATGCCTGATGAACTCCCCAGCCCCCTACTTTGTCTGTTGAGTAGATTGTAAACTCTTATGAGAAGGGACTGTCTTGAATGTTCTATTGTACAGCACTGCATAAGTCTAGCAGCTCTATAGGAAAAAGTAGTGGAACTAGACTGAAAAATAACAGGTTGGGTTTTTTTTTTTTTTTTGCTAGGAGCTCTTCTGCATAAGCAAGCGGAGAAGTGGTAAGACAAAGTAGTCCACATTTTGACTCTTTTCATTACATCCTCAGACCTCCAGCACTATTCTCATACAGAACACTGCGGTCCGTCTAATTTTCGGGTTGAAAAAGTATGACCACATTACTCCATCTTATAGACAATTGCATTGGTTGCCTTTTGAGGCTAGAATATTATTTAAATTTGGTTGTACCTGTTTCAAAGTGTTGTTTGGTATGGCTCCTGCTTACTTGTCTCTATACTTTGAACGTTACAAACCTAACAGAATTACTCGAGGGCAATATTTATTTGTTATTCCAACCATCAAACCTTGTCCATACCAGAGATTTTTTGATAAATTGCTCGGTTTTCAGGCAGATAAAATGGACCAATGGCTAAGTACTACCCAGTCAAAATTGGGGACCTCTTCAATGGGAGATGTCATGTGGTGCGGAAGCTAGGGTGGGGTCACTTCTCCACTGTTTGGCTGTGCTGGGATATACAAAGGAAGCGTTTTGTGGCCTTAAAGGTTGTGAAGAGTGCCATCCATTACACAGAAACAGCTGTGGATGAAATAAAACTGCTGAAATGTGTACGGGACAGCGACCCCAGTGATCCCAAACGGGAAACCATTGTGCAACTAGGGGATCTGACTCAAGGGCTTCAAGGTAAAATAACACTATTCGCCGATGACGCCAAACTATGTAATATAGTAAGTGAATGCAGTTTACAGAATTATATGGCGCAGGACCTGCTTACATTGGAAAGTTGGTCCTCAACCTGGCAGCTAGGCTTCAATGCTAAGAAATGTAAGGTCATGCACCTCGGAAGCGGAAATCCATGCAGGACGTACTTCTTGAACAGAGAAACTTAACTAGGACTTCAGCAGAACGAGATTTAGGAGTAATCATCAGTGCAGACATGAAAACTGCCAATCAAGTGGAGAAGGCTTCATCTAAGGCAAGGCAGATATTGGGTTGTATCAATAGAAATTTTGTCAGCCGAAAGCCTGAAGTCATAATGCCGTTGTACAGGGCCATGCTGAGACCTCATCTGGAGTACTGTGTGTAATTCTGGAGGCCACATTACAGTAAAGATGTGCGCAGAATTGAATCGGTTCAGCGGATGGCCACCAGGATGATCTCGGGGCTCAAGGGTCTCTCGTACGAAGAGAGACTGAACAAATTGCAGCTCTACACTCTCGAGGAACGTAGGGAGAGGGGAGACATGATCGAAACATTTAAGTACCTCACGGGACGTGTCGAAGTGGAAGATGATATTTTCTTTCTCAAGGGACCCTCGGCCACAAGAGGGCACCCGCTCAAACTCAGGGGCGGAAAATTTCATGGTGACACCAGAAAGTATTTCTTCACAGAGAGAGTGGTTGATCATTGGAACAAGCTTCCAGTGCAGGTGATCGAGGCAGACAGCGTGCCAGACTTTAAGAATAAATGGGATACCCATGTGGGATCCCTACGAGGGTCAAGATAAGGAAATTGGGTCATTAGGGCATAGACAGGGGGTGGGTAAGCAGAGTGGGCAGACTTGATGGGTTGTAGCCCTTTTCTGCCGTCATCTTCTATGTTTCTATGTTTCTATGTACTATTATCTCCCAGGCTTACTCTTATATGTCCTTTAGGAAATTACTAAAAACTGATCTATTTGGTAAATTTGTAAACTGATGTTCCAGAATATTGACAGGCAAATTGCATATTGATCTTATAGCCAGAATGTTCTTGTGGATTTCAACTGTATTTTAGCAAATCGTATCTTATTCTTTTACTGTATAATTTTAGTATTACTTAGGGCTCCTTTTATCAAGTCGCGCTAGCGGGGTTAGCGTGCGCAACTTTTAATCACACGCTAACCCCTGCGCTGGCCAAAAAACTACTGCCTGCTCAAGGCAGGCGTTAGCGGCTAGCATGGCCGGCGCTTTAATGCGCGCTATTATGCGCGTTAAACCGCAAGCGCAGCTTGATAAAAGGAGCCCTTAGAGTTTTGTATTTTTATCTATTAATTGTATAATGTTAGTAATGTATGTGAACCACCTAGAACTTTGCAGTAGGGCAGTATACAAATAAATTATTATTATTATTATTCTCATGGGCTTCAGTGTATTTATTTATTTTTATTTATTTAAAATTATTTATAACCCACCTATCTACAAATCTAGGCAAGTAACAGAATAACATACACAGTACACTAAAAACAAACACAAAACCACACTGCATATAAAATATAAGACAGAAAAATTTAAACATTCTTAAAGCTAGAGCCAAATGCAAAGTTTTCAACCCTTTTCTGAAATGCAAAAGCGTGTAGTGGTTTGGCGCAAAAATAAGGGGAGAACATTCCAGAGTATTGGGCCCTGAACTGAACACATTGACTTGCAATTACAGATAGGTCGCACCACCACCCAAGAAGGAACTTCCAAACAACTTTCATCAGAGGACCGCAACTCACGAGAGGGATGATACCACTGTAAGAAGGAGCGGATACTCGTTGGACATTCAAACTTAAGCACTTTGAAGATCAAGCAAAGAACCTTAAACTCAATCCACATGTCAACTGGCAGCCAATGAAGCTCACGGAGTATCTGAGTGATAGGATCAAATTTAGATGCCTGAACAATAAGAAGAGCTGCGGCATTTTGTGCAAGCTGCAACGACCGCAAGACATAAATGGAATTCTAATAGTCAAGTAATGGGGTTATCAACAGCGTAACAACGGTGCAAAAATTATCTCCAGAAAGATAATCACGCAATCTCCATACCCGGCGCAGCTTGAAAAACACACCAGAAATTACATTCTTAATCTGGGCCTTAAATGACAACATGGAGTCAAACCCAACTCCCAGATACCTACTACTGATCACGTACTGGAACAACCTCATCTTTAAGAGAAATTTCGGCAGCATTGCTACCACAGCTTTGTAAAAGGGGCCTTTAAACTCCTGTTGAAAACATTACCTCAGTGGTTCCCAAACTTGTCCTTTGGGCACCATAGCTAGTCAGGAGATATATTTGTATACACTGTACTAGAGAGCCATTCAGTGAGCGGCGCGGGACCAGGCAGGCACGCTGCTCTGCCGCTGCTGGAAGACATCAGGACAGGAGGCAGCTGCCGGGATTTTAAAAAGGTACCGGGGGGGGAAGGGGTTCTGTCCTGTTTTGAGGAAAAATATAAATGGTCACATTAGTGATACCAGAAAGTAGAGCTGAGGCCAGTATGAGCAACAGGTAGAAGATATCGCTCGCTGCAGGCAATCTACAGAGGTATGTAGGGCATGCACGTGGCAGGGAAGAGTGCGGGGGCTGCATGACACTGTCATGCCGGGTACTGCCCTAGGCAGTAGTGTGGTAAGGGGAAGTGGGGGGTGGTCTGTCCCAGGTGCCATCTTGGTGAGGGTACCGGCACCCATCCTCCTCTCTGCCCCCCCCCCCACTACTGCACATGTATGACCCTTCCCTTCCCCGTACCTCTTTAATGTTCCCGGCAGGAGCAGCAACCCCAACCTGCCACTTCAACAGAGAACCATAAATAGATATATCCTTCTTAGACAGTTCCTTCCTTTTCTTCACAGCACCAGCTGCAATGTAGAAGACAAATTGATACATTTACTGACAACCTGCTCTGATCCCATAAACATCAAGAACTGACAGAAAAATCACACAGATCAAGATGCCAGTTTATCAAAACCCAATTTATATATGTTTCATCTAGAGCCTGGGTGGTTGAACATTGCCCCTATCTTTGAAATTTTCCACGAAAAGCATTTCTCTTTGGGAATTGATGCAAGGGCAAATTTTGGGAGATGAAGAAGAATGTAAGGACTCACTGAGGGACCTCATTTGTATAAGTGAATAGAGGCTAGAAAGTGACCAAAAGAGTGGGATCATGTATAAAAAGCACAATTGTTCAATGGTAACGTCGGTACTCTCCAAAAGGATCTAACGCAGCTGGAAAAGTGGGCTGAAAAATGGCAAATGAGCTTCAACATAGGGAAATGCAAGGTCATGCACGTGGGGAAAAAGAACCCGATGTTCACATACAGAATGGGGGGAACACCGCTAGGGGTCAGTAACCTGGAGAGAGACCTGGGAGTGATGGTAGACGCAACACTGAAGGCATCGGCGCAGTGCGCTACAGCCTCAAAGAAAGCTAACAGAATGTTGGGTATCATTAAGAAGGGTATTACGACCAGGACGAAGGAAGTCATCATGCCGCTGTATCGTGCAATGGTGCGGCCGCATCTGGAGTACTGTGTCCAGTACTGGTCGCCGTACCTCAAGAAGGACATGGCAGTACTTGAGGGAGTACAGAGAAGAGCAACTAAACTGATAAAGGGAATGGAAAATCTCCCATATACCGACAGGTTGAAGCAGTTGGGACTTTTCTCACTGGAAAAGCGGAGACTTAGAGGAGACATGATAGAAACCTTCAAGATCCTGAAGGGCATAGAAAAAGTAGACAGGGACAGATTTTTCAAATTAAGGACCACCACAAGTACAAGGGGGCACTCGGAGAAATTGAAAGGGGACAGGTTTAGAACAAACGCTAGGAAGTTCTTTTTCACTCAGAGGGTGGTGGATACATGGAACGTGCTTCCAGAGGCTGTTGTAGACAAGAAAACATTAAATGGTTTCAAAGAAAGTTTGGATAGATTCCTAGAAGAAAAAGGGATTGAAGGGTATAGATAGATATAGACCACTACTCAGGCGATGGGCCGCCGCGGGAGCGGACCGCTGGGCAGGATGGACCTATGGTCTGCCTCAGCGGAGGCAACTTCTTATGTTCTTATGTTCTCTATTGTTAAAAATGGCCACAGAATTTACATCTGCCTGCAAAATTATTAAAAAAGGGATGGTAAACAAGACTAAGAATGATGTAATGCCCCTGTATCGCTCCATGGTGTGACCTCATCTGAAGTATTGCATTCAATTCTGGTCTCCTTATCTCAAGAAAGATATAGTGGCGCTAGAAAAGGTTCAAAGAACGACCTAGATGATAAAGGGAATGGAACTCCTCCTGTATGAGGAAAGATTAAAACGGTTAGGGCTCATCAGCTTGGAAAAGAGACGGCTGAGTGGAGATATGATTGAAGTCTACAAAATCCTGAGTGGAGTAGAACGGGTTCAAGTGGATCAATTTTTCACTCCGTCAAAAATTACAAAGACTACGGGACACTCGAAGTTACAGGGAAATATTTTTAAAACCTAATAGGAGGAAATTTTTTTTCACTCAGAGAATAGTTAAGCTCTGGAACACATTGCCAGAGGTTGTGGTAAGAGTAGATAGCGTAGCTGGTTTTAAGAAAGATTTGGACAAGTTCCTGGAGGAAAAGTCCATAGTCTGTTATGGAGAAATACATGGGAGAAGCCACTGCTTGCCCTAGATCAGTAGCATGGAATATTGCTACTCCTTGGGTTTTGGCAACCGTGAGAACGGGCTACTGGGATTGGTCTGACCCAGTAAGGCTATTCTTATGTCTTTTTAAAAAAATGCAATTTCTTCCTCTTTTCTGTAGGATTCAGTGGCAAAAAATTATTTTTTTGAAATGGTGATAAGGTTTACTCTGTCTCTGTCAGGTGAAAAAAAAATGCTTTCAAATTAACAGCTTGCCTAAACTAACCTACTTATTCTCTGTGCTTCCTTGATTTCCAAAATGACTGTCTGGCTCAGTTTTGATAAGGCCTTGTCTGCTGTCATTGGGAACAAGTACCATTCAAGACTATTTAGCAATATTGCAGGCCCCCAAATGACAGGGGCGGTTTTGGCAGTTCAAAATTTGTGCAATTATTCGTTGGCAGTTAAATTGGTGGATATCAAGCTTTCAAGAACTAAGTCGTGTTCTGACAGCTGATACATATTGGAACAAAACTTTGCACAAGCTCTAAATCTCATGATGCTCTTTCTTTTGTATGTTATAGCACAAAACATTTTTTGGTGGTCCAAGTGTCAATACACGAAATAGATAAAAAAAAGCATCCACCAAACAAACCTAGAATAGCATAACTTATCATTTCATTCCATTAACTGGGGATAGGAAAAGCCTCAGAGAATAGGTTTTTATACCTATGACTGTATAAATTTGTTTCCCTATGAGTAGGTCAAGGTTTTAATTCAAAAAAGGAAGCCAGAAAGGAATTTAAATGCAACAAAAAACTGACTTCAAAAGAAACTAGTCTATGGAGTGCGATCAATTAAATATATAAAATGCTTAGAGACATGAAACTCTGAAGGGAAGGCTGCTAAACCTCCCTAAAAAAGAGTTCACCTTCCAGTCATTGCAACTTCATAAATCCATGATCACACTCTAAGATGTTGAGAACAATTTGTAAAAATTTTTAAAGTTTTTATTCTGCTTCAGATATGTTGAAAGTGATATCTTCTCTTCTTTTAGCAAAAAACAGCCATCACTACGTTCATTAGATATATTATTTATTCACATGGGGGGCATAATGAAAAAAAAAAGGTCTAAGACCCCTTTTGGCCTAAGGCCTTAAACGTTGAAAGTAGAAGCAGGGAAAATGTCCATAATCAAAAAAAACATCCAAAAGGAGGTTTCTTTAAAAATAATGGCATGCCTCTACGTTCAGCTGTTTAAATGCCCAGACCACCACACTACGTCTAAACTTATACCCCATAATGAACCTAAAAAACGCCTAAGCCCCAAACATCCAACACAAGGAGCCAGTCCTTTGCCTAAAAGCTGGATTCTGTAACTGGTGTCTGTCAAAAACAACACCGGTTACAGAATCCACCCCAAACCCCCCCCCCCCCCCGACATCGGGGCAGGAGGAAACCCAAGCCCTCCTGCCCCGCGATCCCCAACCTCCCCCTCCCCCCGATTATGTTTGGGGCAGGAGGGAACCCAAACCCTCCTGCCCCGCGATCCCCAACCCACCCCCCCGAGTCCGATCCAGTCAGGAGGGAGCCCAAGCCCTACTGGCCTCTTGCCCCCCACCTCCTACAAGATCGGGCAGGAGGGAGCCCAACCCCTCCTGCCCAGGTGGACCCCTACCCCCCACCTCCCACTACAATACGGGCAGGAGAGATCCCAGGCCCTCCTGCCCTCGACACAACCCCCCCAACGACCGCCTCCCCCATCGGCACCCCCGCCTCTTCTCCCCTACCGCGATGTGATCACCCCTCTACCCGAACTGCCGTGACCCGCGGCAGGAGAAATGCCCAATATCTCCTGCTGCGGGTTGTGGCAGTTCGTGTGGAGGAGTGATCGCATCGCGGCAGGGGAGATGGCTTGGCACCCGTCCAGCAGGCCAGCCAGTGCAGGAATGGGGCTGGATTGGCCCAGGTGGCTCAAACCTCGCCCACAGGTGGGGCCTGAGGCGCCTAGGCTAAACAGAATAGGCCCGGGAGCCTTAGGCCCCTCCTGTGGGTGGGGCCTTAGGCACATGGACCCAACTCAGCCCATGTGCTTAAGGCCCCACCCACAGGAGGAGATATGCTACTTTTTCTGGTTATAAGTGATTCCAATTGCCTCAAACAGACTGGACACATTGTAGCAGAAACAGAGCTCATCTTGATGGGTGATGCAGGTGGAATAGCTTGGCGACCCTTCCTCTGATCTGTGACTTGCACACTTTCATCCAACAAATTCCACTGCATGAGCCTGGACATCAAAAGGGCCTCTAGGCTTTCTCAGCTTGGAATCAATCTGAAATGTTCTGTCAAAGAGGTAAATTTCAAAATATCAATGTCCTGGTCACAAAAAGCAAAGTTTGAGGGGAATGATAATCATTTTCTATATTTTTGAGCATAGGCAATTAAGAAAGAACACTTTTTATCCAGGAACAAAAAGAAATTGTTACATAGTGCTATCAAACTTCAAAATAATAATCTTTTCTTAATGATGGAGTTGTCATAGCAATGCAGACAAATAATTAGTTTCAAAGAGAAGTGGGGAGCTCAGATACTCTTTTTCTCTTGAGCTGTTGTAGCCTTTCAGATTTAGGGTTAGTGTTGAAATGTAAATTAATGAATGTTAACTTTTTCTTCTTAAATAAATACAGTTATGTGATCTTTACCTTATTGAAATCAGTGATAGAACACCTTGGATTTGCAAGAAAAGTGGGAACCCTAGAAAGTATTAAATAAACAAATAGGCTTAAAATGGGCTTTTTTGGCAACTTCAACATTTCACGAGTTTATAAAATTACTCAAATAAAATCCATGCTTTGGTCATCCTGAAAATGAGATAAGTTTGAAAGTATTAATGGAATCTGACTGTGAACATAAGAACATAGGCCATACTGGGACAGTATCCTGTTTCCAATAGTGGCCAATCCAGCTCACAGGTACCTGGCAAGATCCCAAACAGTAAAACAGATTTTATGCTGCTTATCCTAGAAATAAGCAGTGGGTTTTCCCAAGTCCATCTCAATAATGGCTTATGAACTCTTCTTTTAGGAAATTATCCAAACCTTTTTCAAACCCCACTAAGCTAACTGTTTTTACCACATTCTCTGGCAACGAACTCCAGAGTTTAATTACACATTGAGTGAAGAAAATATCTTCTCTGATTTGTTTTACATTTGCTACTTATTTATTTAATTTTTATTTATATTAAAAATTTATATTCTGCATATCCTGCAATTTCTTTTAGTTGACTATTTACCATAATCTAACTTCAAGATACATATTCAAGGGTTACATTTTGTAAAGGTGTTTTCATATCTGTATGAGGCTTGTAAATGATCTCACATACACAAGTACTATATGCATGAATCCTTGTACACAGCACTGAAGCAGGCATGTTTGGGTGTGGATTTTGCGAGGAACACAGACAGAATCACAATTTACACGCAATGTTTCTAAAATATACTTGCTCACACATAGGCCTGGATGCACTAAACATAATCACTAATATCGACTAGATCGAAGTTGGCCAATTCTCTGGATGACTGCAAAAGAGCGATCGATGTACCAAAAAGATTGCATGCAAATGATTTGCACAGAGGTTCGAGTCTCTCTCGTCTGATTGATCAACCTCCTGCCACTCAGCTATTTGGGGCAGGAAATCTTTTCTTTTTTAATGGACAGATGTTGTGCATGTGTTACACACACACAATATCTGCCCCATTAAAGAAAAGTTCTCCCTGACGTCCCGGCACTGGGAACCAAACAACCCCACTACCCCCAAACACAGTGGCAAAAAGGCAGGAGGGTTGCCCACTCCCTCCTGCCAATAGAGGCCCACCCCCTGAACCAGCCCCTACCCTACCCCTTCCTTCCAAAAAAAGGTAGGAGGATGCCCACCCCTCCTGCCACTGGATGCTTCCCGAACACCAATCCCACTCCCTGAACTCCCCTGTACCTTTGGTAGACATTGGAAGCTGGAGGAAAGCACAGTCCTTCCAGCTCCAATTCCTGTCCATCAAAAATGACGGGCCTTCCCTTCTCCAGTTCACCATGTGATGCACAGGGAGGAACCAAAGGGCCGGATTAGCTCAGACGCCTAAGGCGATTTTAGTGCATGAATCGCTTGGCTACTTTGCATGGGGTTTTAGCTAATTTGCATAGCCAGATCAGAAAATGGGCGATCGAAGGGAAAAACACGCAGTGGGCCATTTTGTGAATCAAGTCAGTAAAAGCAATCATCGCTAAAGCTGTGAAAACAGGTTTTAGCAACACTCGCTGACTTTTGTGCAGCTAGCCCATAGGGTCTTATTCTCAAACGACATCCTGATTGTAAGTGGCGGTAGGTATCATACCGCTATCTAACAGACCAATCGTGACACATGATTTAAAAAAAAAAATTGATGTGGCAAATGATGCCTACAATATAGGCACCTGACTCACACCTACAGAAGTGCCTAGGACACCTAAGGCCGGCGTAGGCGAGGCTTACCATCGGAAGCGGCCTTAGGCATTTGTAGGCATGTCTAGGTGTTTCAATAGGTGTGGCAGATGCTGTAAATGTAGGCCTGTAAAACGCTGGCCTACATTTAAGGCGTCTGTACAAAAAAATTATATGTGATTCTGGACACGGCGTTTACTGGTGATTGCCACATGATAGCAGTGGCTTAGTAAGTGGGTACGGGTGGGCGGTCCACCCTGGGTGCCATCATGGTGCCTTCTCCACCTCTTCTCTTGCCGTGCACGTGCCCCCTTCCTTTCCCCGTACCTCTACTGGTTTGCCGCCGTGAGCATCAACTTCCAACGTGCTCCTTGCAACCGCGTTGACTCCCGCTAACGTTTCTTCTGGGTGCCATGCACAGGAAGTGACATCAGAGGGAGAGGACGCAGTCACGAGGAGCACATTGAAGTTGTTGGTCGTGGCGGTGAACAACTGGAGGTACAGGGGAAGGGGAGCGCACTCGGCAGGGAGGCAGGGAAGGAGCGGGGTGGGGGGGCGGAGACGAGTTTGGAGGAGGGGAGCCACCACCCAAGGCACCTCTCATCCTCGCTATGCCACTGCAAGGTAGGCATCTATTGTGGCAGGCACCATTTCCAGAATCAGGCCCATATTGTCTTTGATTTGGCTCAATCCTTTTTTTTTCTTTTTCAATAAATTTTATTATATAATACTTATAGATATAACCAAGTCATAACAGATTTACATTATACAAAGGAACCAACAATCGTCCTATACAATAACAGTTATATACCGGTACTACATCAGAAAAAAAGTATTAATTAACACAATTAAAACAAAGCACTCTGGATTATTGTAATATTATCTATTTGGGGTCATATAAGAAAACACTTACCAGGCTGCGTCTAGTACAGAACTCAGTAGTCCGTTTGATTTTTGGCTTGAAAAAATATGATCAAGTTTCAAGTTTATTAGCTTTTTAATATACCGACCATCAAACAAATATCTGGCCGGTTAACAATAAAATTTTAAAAGGGTAAGAGAGAAGAAAAATAAAATAATAGGTATTTATTTAAAAATAAATAGAGTGAACATTAATGACATTAACTAGACAAACTTGAGAGTGAGGGTGAAAGGGAAAGGAGGGGAAAAGTTACATATTTGAGAAGAAAAGGAGAAAGTGGGAATGGGATAAAACGTATAGAGTAGGGTCGCTTTATTAAAGCGGTTGGTTGCTTAAAAGAGAAAAAGAAATAATAAAAATTTAAGAAGAGGAGAACAGAAGGTAAGTCTAAACACAGCCGAATGCATCACGAAATAAAAAAGTCTTTAGGCTTATCTTGAATTTGTCTAGGTGTTGTTCATCGCGGAGTTGCTGTGGCAGAGAATTCCATAATGTTGGGGCAGCTACTGCAAAATTTATTTTCCGGGTATAATAGAAGTCTTTTATGGAGAGAATAAACAGAAGCATTTGATCAGTTGACCTTAGAGTACGTGGGGAGCATTGGGGAATGAGAAGCTTATCAAGAAATGAAGGTGGTGAGAGAGTTTTATTTTAAAGGTCAGTAAGATGATTTTATAGGTGATACGATGAGTGACGGGAAGCCAATGTGCCTCTTTTAGAAGTGGAGTAACATGATCAAATTTGCCTGTTTTATAAATGAGTTTTATTGCTGTATTTTGTATTAATTGTAGGCGTCGGATTTCTTTTTGGGGGAGACCGTTGAGAAGAGAATTGCAATAATCTAAGTGGGAGATGACCAAAGAATGAACCAGGATATTGATTGAGTCGGTCTCTAGAATTGAAATTAGTGAACGAATGATGAATCCTTTTTATTTGCAGCTCCACTGGCTTCCCTTCGAAGCCAGAGTCATTTTTACATTAAATTACATTACATTGATGTCTTCTATCCCGTCAATACCATTCAGTTCTAGGCAGTTGCCTTTGTTTTAAAGCACTCTTCAGTTTAATACCAACATACCTATCCTCCCAATTTAAATTCTGCATGTCAAGTATGAATACAAGAAATGCTGGTATGTTTTATGTATCCCACTCCAAAAGCATGTCATTTCAAGAGTTCTTTGGAAGACACTTACCTTCCAAGCTGGAAAAACGAATTATTGGATGAGTTCTCTAATTGCTCAAACACAATCCTATTACACTTTTAGAAAGTTGATGAAAACTTACGGGTGGTGGGCTTCATTTCTGATGTTTTGGGTTTTCCTTTTGAAAGTAATTGGCACCAGAAGAACCATAACCTTTTCTATTTTCGGACCTCAGCTTTGGAACAAAGTTCCAATCTATTTGCGCGCTGAAACCTCCCTAGAAAAATTTAAAAGTAATCTAAAAAGCTATCTTTATAAAGATGCTTATGAATCTTAGATCAGACAATCCTTTTAATTCTCCTATTCACTTTTAGATCAGGTCTCACCTTAACAATTACTCTTAGACTAAGTCTTCATAAAAAAATTGTTCTTCCCTAATTGTTATTCTATTTTAATTGTTTATTTTAAATCAAATGTAATTTAACCTCTAATTCTTTACGTATCTTTAATGTAACTATGGATAAAATTGTATGTATATGGTTTTAAACTGTTTTATTTGTCCCCCCAAAATTATTATTGTTATACGCATTGAAAATACTTGATATTGCGTTTAAATTAAAATCTCAATAAACTTGAAACTTGAAACTTCAGTCTGTAAAATGTTGTTTGCTCAATACTGTGCCGCGGAACTTGCTGTGGCGCTATTGGAAATGGATAGCGGTGGTAATGACTGCGGCACGTTTGTTGTTAGCTGCTGCTTGGAAATGTTTGGACCTTCCTCCTGTTGAGGCGGTGCATCATAAAGTGCATTATGTATATAATATGTCTAAGCTCACAGCTCTACGCAGGAATCGCATGGGATCTTTTCAAAAAATTTGGTCTGCTTATACTGCGTGGAGGGAGGGAAATGTGGTCGGGTCCCTTTAAATCACAGGTGTCAAAGTCGGTCCTCGAGGGCCAGAATCCAGTCGGGTTTTCAGGATTTCCCCAATGAATCTGCATGAGATCTATTTGCATGCACTGCTTTCAATGCATATTCATTGGGGAAATCCAGAAAACCCGACTGGATTCCGGCCCTCGAGGAGGGACTTTGACACCCCTGCTTTAAATGGTTGCTTTGGGAGGTTTCTTCCTATGTCTTTCTTCTGTTCTTCTTGGGTTCTTCCCCCCCTTTTTTTTTTCTATGAGCACTTACCTTGCTTTCTGCCTGTTTTCCCTTAGCTGCTTTGGATATTGTTTTTTTGGGGGGAGGGGTATCGAGGGAGGGTTTTTTTTGGGGGGGGGTGTTGAGCTAGGGCTAGGGTTGTTTAATGGGTTTTAGCCATGTACTAAAGAACTATGGTACATCTTTTGTATTCTGTGTGGCCCTGTGGTTATGTATACGCGATACCTTGTTGGTTGTGAATTATGGAGATTGTTTTGGTTTTGTATTGCATCTTGGCTGTTTTTCTAATAAAAAAAAAATTTAAACACACACACAAAAAAAGAAAAAACTTACCTGTTTGAAAGATTTGTACGTTAATTTTATGGTTATATTCTCTGATTTTATATTTTTATCGAAATGTATTCTCCGACTCTGTATTTTCACTGAAATGTGATAGTTCTCTTGATGTGAACCGCCCAGAACTATTGGTTGAGCAGTAAATAAAAAAATAAAATTACTATTATTATTCATTTATTTCAGTAGTTTCATTGTAGCTGCGCTGTCTGTAGTATTTCAGGAGCACTTTTATAAAGACACATAGACTAAAAATATATGCTTTCATCACCTCCCCGAGAGTAGCTTCACCCTCTGAGAATAGCTACTTTATAGAATTTATATGGTAATTCCTGTTTTATCATATGTTATAATGGAAGCCATCCCTACTTTGTAACTATACTCCATTATGCTTAATTTGTTTTCTGTAATTACTCTTGTTTTATCCTTGCATTGTTTTCTTTTCATTTTTGCAATGATTAGAACACGCTGATAGGACATGAGTGAATCACCATTCCTACATTTGTTTTTAACTTTTCAGTTTTGGCCTTATGATAGCACTGAATACTATATTTGACAGTAAAATGTCTTAAGTTACTATGACTACCTGGCAGCACTGAAAGCACGAGAGGACAAAAGGATAAACACACACTGCCTACGCTGCTTAGTTATTCTTTGAATGACTTTGAATAAAAACTTCCAGCCGGTTGTTCAGGATAACACTGCAAGGCAGCAAGCAAACAGAGTATTTTTGTGTTTTTTTTTTTAAAGTTAATTTTCATTTCTTTTTCATTCACATTTATAATCCAGAATTGGATTATAAATATGAATGTTGAATAAAGGCTTCACGTTTAGAGATTACTTACCAGATATCGTACATCTAACCAAAACCGCTGTTGTGACCCGGTTGTATCTTATTCAGGAATAGTCACCAGGCACTACTGAAAAATTGCTTCCAAAGTAATAATGAGTTGAGGCACCTGTTGGAGTTCTCTAGAGAGACACAAGGGAAACATTTTTTTAAAAAAAAGTTATTTCAAAGAAGGTATACACTGAGGGCTCCTTTTACTAAGCCGCGTTAGGGCATTAACTCGCTAAATTGCCGTGCGCGCTAGATGCTAACACCAGCATTGAGCTGGCGATAGTTCTAGCCGCGTAGCACGAGTTTAGCATGTGCTAAAATGCCGCGTGCGCTAAAGACGCTAATGCAGCTCATTAAAAGGAGCCCTAAGAGAAAATGGCAGGTTAGAAAGGAGAAATGAACAAAATTAGAGATCTCTGTATAACCCTGTATAACCCAGGGCACCAGCTAGCTCTTTGTGTCAGGTACCTGTGACTAGGGCATGTTTTTGAGCTGGCTGGGGCCAGATTTACTCTTGTAGGCTGAAGGGTACTCTTTCCCGAGCACACTTTATTTTACTTTCAGTAAATAAAAAGTCGGCAGTCTCAATGATTAACTTCAACTTGCTTTATTGAACAGGAATTCAACAAACACAGGGCTAGATTCACTAACCTCACGGACCCAATCTGATCTATTAACGATCCGATCCGTGAGGATACCGGTGCCCGATTCACGACGCGTCCTCATGCAAATGGGGCGATTGGAGTCAGACCTCCAACTGACCGCATGGATCGCTGGAGTGCGATCCTGCTGCTTGTGCAGACCATCTTCTTTGCCTGTAGATGGTCTGCGCATGCACTTTTGCTCTCCGTGAACAAAATTGCTTTTTTAATTTTTTGACTATTATTTTTGTTTTAACCCACGGGTTTAAAGTGGGGCTGCTCTGCGGCATGTTCTGGAACTTAACAGAAAACGCCGTAGTGCAGCCTCGCTTTAAACCCGCGGCTTTATAGAATCGCGGCTTCAATACAGGTAGGTACCAGAAATGTAGGCCAGGGTTTTCAAAGCCTACATTTCTGGCACCAACCTTTTACGTGAATTGCGCCTATAGAGGTGCTTTACAGTGCCTAACACTACTTCCGGCACTAGCCACGCTTATAGTGGTTTTAGACATTGTAAAGCACTTCTATAAGCGCTTTGCAGGTGCCATTTTTTAAGTTGTTTTCTGTATATAAACTTTTTCAGATATGAGTACCAGATGGCATTAACCATACTATCAGTTAGAGATTGGAAACTAATCAGTGGTCCTTGAGAGGTTAAGCCTCTTGTAAATGGAATGCATTGTGAATGACATTAGGCTTTGAGGGGAGTTATATTTGGGAAGAAATTAAAGATGTGGCTATTTTTTACAGATTTATTATTGATGTTCTGAGGTAATGGACATGAGATCTGAAGACGGAATAGTTAGTTAAAAAATTTAAGGGCTCCTTTTACTAAGCTGCGTTAGCATTTTTAGCTCACGGAGTATTTTAGTGCAAGCTAAACCCGCGCTACACGGTTAGAACTAACGCCAGCTCAATGCTGGCGATAAGGTCTAGCATGTGTGGCAATTTAGCACGCGTTATTCCGCACATTAAAGCCCTAACGCGGCTTAGTACAAGGAGCCCTAAGTCTCCTTTTACAAAACTGTGGTAGAGGTTTCTACTGTGGGCTAGCAAGATAAATGCTCTGCCGCTCATAGGAATTCCGTGAGCGTTGGAGAATTTACCTCGCTGGCCTGTGGTAGAAACCTCTAATGCAATTGCTAAAAGGATATCTGATGGAAACCTTGACCCTGAACACATTTACAATGCTGATGAAACAGCTCTCTACTGGCACTCTGTTCATAGAAAAACACTGACAACAGCTGATGAATGAGCACCATCTGGTTTTAAGGACACACAGGACTGGATAACTGTTCTTGCATGTACCAATGCTGTGGGCACACACAAATAAAAGTTAGAAATGATTGGAAAAAGCCAATATCCACAATGTTTGAAGGGTTTATATTATCTACCTGAGGACTATTATGGTAACAAGAAAACATGGATAACCAGAGAAACATTTAGTGATTGGTTCATAACCACTTTGTGCCAGCAGCAAAAGCTCATTGTAGAGATGCTGAACAGGAAGAGAACTGTGAAGTTTTACTGGTTCTAGTCAACTGCTCTGCACGATGAGGAGGGGGAGGAAGGTCCTGTAAGCTCAGGTGAAGACCCCCTAGAATTTCCCTGTTGTAGCAGTAGCAGGCCAAAGCAAGGCCAGTACAGCTAAGACCTAAAATGGTTGCTGAAAAAGCAAACGGGCTCTCTGACTAGAAATTAGAGAGAGAAAACCAATTCTAATGAAAAATATAAGCAGCATAATAACTTTATGAAAGTTTCACCAGAGGAAAGACGAACTACGGACAGAAGTATACAAGAAGGCTAACCACAGAGCTGGAAAACCGTTAGGCCCAGGTGCTCGAGGGAGGTTCTTGATATATTAAGAGAACACTTATGGGGAAAGGAAGGTAGAATTAGATGGAAAAAGGCGTGACACAGAATCACTCAATTATATTAACCAATTCATAGCTTAATATATGAGATAATGAATATGATTAACCAATGAAAGTGCAAAATGTAACAGGCACCAACATGGGCCAGAGCTGCCTGAATCATATAAAAGAAAGCTCCCTGGACCATAGGTTCAGAACTCATCGAAAGTTCTCCATCAGTCTGGCCAGCCTGGTATATGCTCTATCACTCTGTATGCTGTGTGATTTGTTCCTGTAAGCTATTATTATTTGATTATACTTTTAGAGATACAGCACTTTAAAATACAGCAAAATTCAGCGCATCCGCGGTTTTTTCATGAGCTTTCACCTCAATTGTAACTATTCTTGCTGCCGGTTCCCTGACGCAGGGTCGAAACGTGGTACGTCGGAACCAGCCACATTCTAAAGTTAAGTTTTTCAAATCACTTTTCAAATATTTGTTACTTGGATGAAAAGCTCAGCATAGCTGTAATAGATAGCAATATACCATTTAAAATAAGGTTATATACATATATTTTTTGAACACTGCAATGATTGGGTGGTGAGGCGGAACAAATTGCATTCATGTCTCTGAGCAGAGTTCTATTGAATGTTGAATGAGTAACACAGTAACATTAATGTAATTGTGATGTAGTGACTTTTTTATTTGTGCAACATTTTAGTCACTCTACTTTAAGTTTATTTTCCTTAAAGTGTTTGCTCCTTTTCTATACATTTTGGCGATTCTATAAATGGCATCGTTACGTGATTGACATGCGATCGACGGCTATTTTTTGAAGCGGCTGCTGACAATGGCGCCATTTATAGAATCTGGGGCCTTATTTCCTTATAATGGATTCTCTAATTTCAAATTTCTTTATTTTGGATGGTGAAAATTATAAGCAACACCGCTAAGCTAAGTACATTTCACTTTATTTTTGTAAAACTTTTTGTGAAAATTATTTATCAAATATGTTTTGTTATAGTGGGTGGGAGTATCATGGAGTTTATTAGACCTATGATGCAACTGAGGTAATTTCTTTACTTTTTGATAACATTTCTCTTTGGCCTTTTTGTTTACGCCTGATTTTCTGAATGGTTTTGGTTATTATTTATAGTTTTACAGTGCAAACATTTTTGAATATGCAAAAATCACTAGGTAGTCACAATAAAAAAATCTGTAACTTCACCGTTTGTAAAGATAACCTCATTCTACTTGACACATAACTACTACTACTACTACTATTTATTATTTCTATAGCGCTATCAGATGCGCGCAGCGCTGTACATTAAACACAGAAGAGATGATCCCTGCTCGAAAGAGCTTACAATCTAATTATGACAGACACATAGGGTGGCTCAGTATAAAATGTTCATGAAGGGGGATACAAAGGGATGAACAGGTAGCGAGAGTAGGCGCTGCAGAGGGAATGAGAAACAGATATAGTATATTAGAAGATGGAAATGATTAAGACCTAAAAGCAGCTTCAAAAAAGTGGGCTTTGAGCCTGGATTTGAATACCATCAGAGATGGAGGCTGCAGGTCGTTCCAGGCATATGACACAGCAAGGCAAAAGGGGCAGAGTCAGGAGCTGGCAGTAGAGGAGAAGGGTACAGACAAGAGAGATTTACTCAAAGAATGGAATTCCCAGGACGGAGTGTAGAGAGAGATAAGAGAAGAGAGATATTGAGGATCCACAGAGTGAGTACACTTGTATGTCAGTAACAGGAGTTTGAACTAGAGGTCTGCACGGGAACGGGGATCGCGGGAATCCCACAGGTCCCGCGGGAGTCCCACGGGAATCCCCCCTAACACACAGGACTCCAACGGGGACACCCCTCTGGCCCATGGGACTCCCACGGGGACCCCCCTCTAGCCAACGGGACTCCCACGGGGATGGAAGGCTTTGGAAGCAGGGTTCATCCATATAATATAATGGACACATCAGCCTTAGTAAAAGAGGGGGTTTATAAGTTAATTACCTGAACAGAAAACAAAAAAAAGGGTTCCACCAAAGAGATTCCACAAGGAAAACAGCAGCGCAAACACAAAAGAAACTGTGGAATTGATGATCCTGTCAGAAGTAATTGCTGCTTTTTATGGGGACGGGCGAGGATGGAGGTAATTCCTTGCGGGGATGGGTGGGGACGGAGAGAATCCTGATAGGGATGGGTGGGGACGGAGAGGATCCTGGCGGGGATGGGTAGGATTTCTGTCCCCGCGCAACTCTCCAGTTTGAACTATATGCAGAAGTGGACAGGGAGCCAATCAAATGACTTCAGGAGAGGGGTAACATAAGCATAATGATAGCGGTGCGCAACAGAAGTCGGAACAGATTGAAGGAGGGAGAGATGGCTTAGTGGAAGACCCACAAGAAGCTCATTGCAGTAATCCAGGCGAGAGGTGACGAGGGTGTGGATAATAGTCTTAGCAGTGTGCTCAGAAAGGAGGGTCCAAATTTTAGCAATATTGTACAGAAAAAAGCAACAAGATTTTGTGCTTTGTTGGCTATGCAAAGAAAGGGTTACCAGACAACCGGATTTCTCCGTACATGTCCTCCTTTTCGAGGACACGTCCGGGGGTCCGGATGGCTTCTCAAAACCCGGCGCTTTGTCCGGGTTATGAAACGCTTCCGGCTATCAGCGACGTCAAGATGGCATCTGCGCATGCGCAGATCCAATGCGGTGATGTCATGAACATGCAGAAATGCTTGTGACATCATCGTATCACACCAGCGCATGCGGAGGTGCCCTACCGACAAGCGATCAGGTTGCAGGGTGGTGGGGGTGGAATGGGAAGGGGACGAGCAGAACTGGAAGGGCCTGGGGCGAGGCCATGGGTCCGTATTTTCATCCCTATGTATTTTTTGTATACATTTTCCTATATTCTTTCCATCTCTTTTAATGCATTCTGGAGCATTAAATATCATTCCATTGGCCTCTTTAAGTATCCCCAATCAAGGCTGGAATTTCTGCTGCAATCTCTTAACCTCCTGATACGCTAATATGTTTTTTTTCCATTTACATGTTCTGATGGAATTTTTTGACAAATATCCTTTAGATATTCTTTGAGGTGCAAACTTGATACCCATATGGGGAGAGACATCCTTAGTCTATTACACAAAAGAAAGAAAACAAATAAATCAATACCTAAAATCTCCAAAGTTCATAGATATTTAAATAGCATATGGCATGTCTTAAAATTCTAATACTATACCAAAACCAACAAGATAATAAAATTGTCTGCCACGTGCTCTTAAGTACTCTTAGTTCTGCAATCAAAATATGAGGAACCAGTCAGCAATGACACTGAAAAAAATATATATACAATTAAAAATGTAATTATTCAAGGGAGCACGAAAACAACTGTCTAAACACAAGAAGCTGCTTTT
The DNA here is from genome assembly GCF_902459505.1 of Geotrypetes seraphini. Classification (NCBI taxonomy): domain Eukaryota; kingdom Metazoa; phylum Chordata; class Amphibia; order Gymnophiona; family Dermophiidae; genus Geotrypetes; species Geotrypetes seraphini. The sequence continues at coordinate 173,958,084 of NC_047084.1, read as the reverse complement.
CGGCTCCATCTGTTACAAATACTAAAAACAGCTGTCAGATGTTCCAGAGAACTCGCTCATGTATCAGTCTTTCAGCATTAATTGTCAAAGTGTGCTGCTCATACGCTCTCCTCTAATATGCAGGCATAGGCTATGGGTTACCTCTTTAAACCAGTATCTCACCAACTTTGTGAAGCCGCGGCACAATAAAATGGTGGCATGAACACAATGACATCATGCGCTCGCAGACATCAACACAATGACGTCATGACATCATCCCGTCGACATCTGCGTATATGCAAGGGACCTCCAGACGGGGCCCTGAGCTGCCAGTTGGTGGTGCTGGAAGGGAAGAGGCACGGAGAGGTGCCGGGGAGGAGGAGAGGCTCTGGCGCCGACTAACTGTTTACAGGACGTGCCTCTCACTACGAGAGGCATGCCCTGTAGGCAGTCAGCCAGCGCCTCTCCTCCTCCTCAGCATCCTGTGGCACACTTGGAATCTTGGGCAACACACTAGTGTACCGCGGCACATAGTTTGCGATCAACTGCTTTAAACTAATTGTCCTGCTGAAGAACACACTGATGGATAGCTCTGACAAGCTGGCACTAAATTTAGGCATCAATAGTGTGCATTCTTTAAAGAATAATTGTGCTTATGTGTGTAATTGGCACCAATAGTTGGCAGTTACATGGGTAGGTGTTAGCTGCTGTTCTATAAACAGTGCACCTAGATCACTTAACCCCATAGTTCCGTATATGGAGCCTAGATTTATGCACCAGATTTTGGGCACATTCCTGAGACGCACATGCAAATTAATTGGCTAATGAGCCAATTCACATCAAGAAGCTGCAGTGAGAAATGAATATGGCAACACTGATTGATTTCCAATAAAATGTGGTGTCAGGCAAGAATGCATCTTGTCACCTTATCTATTCAGCCTGTACAGTGAAACCATCTTCAGAAAAGCAAAGTTGTTGGTCGAAATATAATCAACCTGCACTATGCAGATGATACAACGCTCATTTCCAGCAGTAAAGAAGACATGCTGTATCTACTGAGAAAAGCCAAAGCCAAAAGTCATAACATGGGATTAGAACTGAAGATTAAGATCTTGACCACAGAAAATGATGAAATTTTTGAGCTTGAAGACAATAGAATAGAAGTTGTAAAGGATTTCAATCTCCCGGGCTCTTTTGTAAACAAAGAAGCAACAAGCAGGGAGGAAATACTCCTCAGAATAGCACTTGGATGCTTTTCAATGAAGGCTCTCGCCTAAGTATTCAAAGGCAAGGAGGTAACACTCCAAACGAAGATCATACTTGTCCACGTACTCATTTTCTCAGTGATTAGTTACGGATGAAAGCTGGACACTACGGAAACAAGACAGAAAGCAGATTGATTCATTTGAGCTTTGGTGCTGTAGAAGGATTTTAAGTGTGCCGTGGACCACCAGAAAAACTAACAAATTGATTCTGGAAGAGATCAAACCAGATATGTCATTCGAAGCCCAAATGATGAAGTTACATCTGTCTTATTTTGGTCACACCATCAGAAGAGAGAGATCTCTGGTGAAGGACATCAGGTTTGGGAATATCGAAGGAACCAGGTGAAGAGGGTGACTTGCAATCAGATGACTGGACACATTGAAAACAACCATGGGGATGACACTGGAGGACCTTTCCAGACTAACACAAAACCAATTTCTTTTTAGATCTGTAATTCATCGGCGTGAGGACTCGAGTACAAATCGATGGCACCTAACAACAACAACCAATTATTGATATTAATTGGTATCCATTAAAATTTGCACATGTATCTGGCTGCACATTATTCTCGAAGGCATGGTGCTTAACAGTGTGTAACACAAAAGGGCACGCAGCCATAGGAGGGGCATGGGCATGCCAGGAGCCTTCTGAAAAGTTGTGTGCATTCTTACAGAATACAACCTTAGTGCACCTAGCTCGGGTACCAGCATTTACACCAGGTTTCAGCAAGCATAAGTCTGGTGCCCAAAATTAGGTGCAGGAATTAGCACTGAGGGGCAAATTCTATAAGAAGTGCCCAAAAGTTAGGCACCAAAATAGGCACGATTCAAGTAAAATTGGCTGCTGTTTAATGAATCACACTGTGCAGCACCTATTTTAGAGGTAGGCCAGCTCTAGGCACAACTAAAAGGCGCCTATGTGAGCGCTTAAGCACGCTTAAGAGCAGTGATTCTGTAACAAGGCGCCTAACACATAGCCATGCCCATGCCTAACATGCATAGCGCCTATTTTTTTTTTCAGGCCGCCTAAATTTTTAGAGGCGCCATATTGTAGAATTGCTCTTTCTTGATAGGCGCCTAAGTTTCAATTATTGCTGATTAAAAAGCTTAATTGAGCTTGTTAATCAATTTAGATAGGCGCCTATCTAGTTGGGCGCCTTCAAAATAGGTGGCTAACATTAGGCGCCGGTTGCAGAATTTGGGCCTAAGGGCTGGATTCTGCAACAGGCACCTGCTCTGGCTATCGCCTCCAAAACCAGTGCCGGTCACATGTCTAATCTAATCTAATCTAAACCTTAAGTTTATATACTGCATCATCTCCATGAGAATGGAACTCGACACGGTTTACAAGAACTTAAAATAGTGGGTAGAGAAGAAGAAAAAGGATTACATGAACTTATGTGTAGAAGGGGGGAGAGAAAGGGGGGAAGGATAGAGCTACAATTTGCTGAAAAGCCAGGTTTTCAGTTGTTTGTGGAATAACTGAAGGGAGCTCAGGTTCCGCAGCGGGGTGGTGAGGTCGTTCCAAAGACCTGTGATTTTGAAGAGAAGGGATTTTCCCAGTTTGCCTGAATAGTGGATGCCGCGTGGAGAGGGGAAGGCTAGTTTAAGCCTTTAGGCAGTTCTGGAGGAGTTGGGACTGGAGGAGTTGAAAGACAGTGGGATAAGAGGAGGCAGGATTCCGTGAATGATCTTGAAAGCCAGGCAGGAACATTTGAAATGGATTCTGGAGATTATTGGGAGCCAATGAAGTTTGGCAAGGAGTGGGGAGGCATGGTCAGACTTGCGTTTTGAGAAGATCAGTTTGGCTGCAGTATTCTGGATTAGCTGGAGTCTTAGAATACTTTTTTTGATAGATTTAAGTAGATGGCGTTGCAGTAATCTAGTTTGGAGAGGATGATGGATTGGACAAGGATGGCAAAGTGTTGTTGGCTGAAGTAGGATCTAGCTTTCCTCAGCAAGTGAAGGCTGAAAAAGCATGATTTTGCTAAGGAGTTGAGGTGGTCATTGAGGGAGAGAGAGGAATCGATAGTGATACCAAGGACCTTGCATGAGAACTCGAGCTGTAGTGTATCGCCTGTGGGTAGTGTGAAAAGTGTGGGCAGGTGTTCGAATTTTGGGCCGAGCCAGAGTAGTTTTGTTTTAGATTCGTTTAGTTTCATCTGTACCGAGAGGGACCAGGCACGGAGTCTCATTATGCAAGCTGTAATGTTTTCGTGGAGGTTGGTGAGGTTCTGGTCAGTCTCAAGGAGGACAAGGATGTCATCTGCATAAGTGTAGATTGTTTCCAGGGGGGATAGTTGAAAGAGTTTCAGGGAGGACATGTAGATGTTAAAGAGAATAGGGGAAAGGGGTGATCCTTGAGGGACACCGCAAGATGGAGTCCAAGGAGTGGACATGGTGCCATTTGTGTTGACGGTGTAGGAACAGGAGCGTAAGAAGTTTGAGAACCACATTAGGACGGTGGAGTCGATTCCAATCTCGGAAAGTTGGTAAAGTAGTATGTCGTGATGGACGACATCAAAAGCAGCGGAAAGATCGAATTGTAGTAGGACAGCGAATTTGTTACGTGAGTGTAGTTGTTGTACCTTTGAAATTAGGGAAACTAGGAGGGATTCAGTGCTAAAGCAGGGTCTGAAGCCATGTTGGTAGGGGTGAAGAATGGAGAATCTCTCGAGATAGGAGGAGAGCTGGGTAACAACTATGGTTTCTAGAAGTTTGGTAAGTAGAGGGATATTTGCTATGGGATGGTAGTTTGATGGTAGGGAGGGGTCGAGATCGGCTTTTTTCAGAATAGGTGACAAGGCAATGTGGCCCATTTTTGTGGAGAACAAGCCTGATAGTAGAGCAGAGTTAATGAGTCTCGTAAGGGAGGAGATGGCCTGTGCAGGAATGTTTTCATAAAGGTGGGATGGGAAAGGATCTAAGATGCATTTGTAGGATTTCAGTCTGAGGCAGAGTTTAGAGATCTGGGGTTCAGATATGGGTTCAAATGTCATCCAGGATCTATCCGCTGGGATAGGGTTTGAGTCATTGGGAGGAAGAGAATTGTAAGAGACTGCTGAGGGGAAAGAGCTCCTTATGGTGGAAATCTTTTCATTGAAAAATTTGGCTAAGCCGTTTGCGGAAGGAGGGGAGAGGGGAGAGGTGGAGTCATTTTTTGAGGTTAAGTTTCGCCAGATGTAGAACAGAGTACTATTTTGATTTTTTGATCTGGTGATTTTATCTCCATAGAAATTCTTTCTTGCTTTTTTTAGTATTGTGTTATAGCACTTGATGTTGTCTCGCCAGGATTGTTTGTCTGAGGGGGATTTTGATTTTTTCCATTTCCGTTCCAGGGCTCGACAATTCTGTTTTAGTTCCCTGTGATATGGAAGGTACCAGGGGGCTTTGTGGGAGTGGGAGATAGATTTTGTAGATAAAGGGACCAGAGCGTGGTAGGTAGTCCCGGAAAGGGTAACCCAATTATGCCAGTTGGACTCTGGGTCTGTGTGTTTAGGAGAAGGGGGAAGTTGGTTAAGAAATTGGGTCCAGAACAATTCGCTCGTGATTTTTTTGCGGTAGGTGATAGATTTTGTGGGCCGGGGTGGAGTACCTAGATGAGACATGAAGATGGGGAGGCAGAAAGAGCCTAGAAGGTGGTCAGACCACGGGACAAGGTCCCAGCGGGCCTCTTCGGCAGAAGTTTTGTGCTCAGTCAGGTCGAGGAAGCTGATGATGTCTAGTTTATGTCCTTTATCATGGGTAGGTGTGGGTGGAGGAGTGGTGAAGCCAAGGGAGGTGAGGAAGTCTTTGAATTCAGTTGTGTCCATGCTGGTGTTATCGTCAAGGTGGAGGTTAATATCTCCTATGATCAGTAGTCTCTGGAATTTTAGGAAGACTCTTGTTATAGTCTCTAGGACAAGTTCAGAGGATTTATTCCAGGGGATAGGAGGGCGGTAGAGAAGCAAGATGCCTAGTGGGTGGGGTTGGAGTTCGTCTTTAACTGAAGCTAGTAAGAATTCTAGAGAGGTATGGCTGCCCTTTTCAAGGAGCTGAACATTGAAGAATGATTTGTAAAGCAGAGCCAGGCTTCCTCCTTTCCGGTTGATTCTGGGTGAGAAGAGGCCGTGGTAGCCAGGGGGGCAGAGTTCGTTTTGTGTGAAAGTATCGTCTTTTCTGATCCATGATTCTGTGATGCACACGAAACCCGGATCAGAGTCATCAAGTAGGTCTTTTATTATTTGGGTCTTGTTGCGGACTGATCTAGCGTTACAGTAGAGTGTGGGGACCGGGGTGAGAGAGACAGAGGTGAGGTTGGGTAGGTTGGCTGGAGGGACAGGCTTTAAGGAGGAGTGGTTTCTTCCTCTGTGTTTTTTGTTGTGATGAGTTCTAGTGTGGGGATTCTGAGGCCTGGGCAGGTGTTTGAGACTGTGGAGTCGGGGAGGTTGGGGAGGAGAGATATTTGGCAGTGGGAACTATTGGTGAAAGAGCAGAGAAGTAGAAGGAGGAGCCAGGAGGGTGGCTTCATGGTGGGAGCGAGGAGAGATAGTGAGAAAGGATTTGGGCAGAGCTTGTCAGAAAGGAGGTGGGAGAGATTAGTGCTGCTAGTAAGATGCAGGCTGAGGAGGGGCTAGGCTGTATAAGAGGTAGTAGTGATGGGCAGAGCAGGCTAAGTAAGTGGTGGTAGAGCTAGACATGCGATGAACATGCGATAACAGTAGAGGAGTAGTACAGGCTATATATGCAGTGTCAGGCTAAGATATGCAGTAGCTGGTTTTACATGCGGTTATACTTATAACAAGTGGTGACAGGTTGTGGTAACAAGTAACATGTGGTGGTAGGTTAAAAATAAGTAGTAGCAGGTTGTAAATGCAGCTATACAGGTAACAAGTAGTAGCAGGTTGTACATGAAGTAATCAGTGATTGTTTTAGCAGGCAATAGGTGCAGAAATATATCAGATGCAGATTGTAACAGAAAAAAAAGGTCTGTGCAGGGATTTTGGGGAAAAAAAAAAAAAGTCAATCATGTACCGGCACTGGTTGCAGAATTGAGGCTACGTCAAACATGGGTGCCAGAAATATAGGCCAGGGTTTTGAAGGCCTACATTTCCAGCACCTATGTTTGCTGTGAATCGCGGCTACGGAGGCGCCTAAGGTCATTTCCAGTGTTAGCTATGCCTTCTTCACCCTTAGGTGCCCTTAGATGCCTCTGTAGCCGTGATTAGAGCGCCGGTTCAGGAGGCATCTGCAGGAGGATAATTTTTTTTTGCTACGGGGGCTTTAAAGGTAGGTTTGGTCACTTAAGTTAGGTGGCAGTGTGGTGCATACTGCCGCCTAACTTGAAGTGCCATTTGTAGAATCATCCCCTAAGTGTGATTCTGTAGAATTGCGCTTAGTGTTAAATTTTTTCTGGTTCGAATTTTGAGTGCCATTTATAGAATTCCAACCCCCTCCCACCCTTAGTGCACAAATATCATGGAGGTGTAAACATGGGTGGAACATGGGTATGTTATGGATGTGTCATCAAGTGTGCACAACTTATAGAATACTACCTGGTATGCACTTTGCAATGCACACTTAGGCAAACCAACGTACATGAAACATTAACTTGTCGTACATAGGCACACCGAACTTTTGATGTACCTATACAGCTTTGTGCTAGTGTTAAATTATGGCTTATAGGGTGCCCTTAAGCCATAACAGAACTGGTGTTAAGCACACCTCTATGTGGCACCTATGAAGCACCAATTTATAGAATGGTCACCCCCACACTCTCAAGATAATTTTAAACCAGATTTTCTTGCTTCTGTTTAGTGAAAAACCCAAGAAGCCAACCAGGTAAAAGAAAAGCAGACCATATAAAATAAAAAAGCGTGGAGGGGCATAATCGAAAGGGACGTCTAAGTCCATCTCGCAAGTCATCCAAAGTTAAAAAGTGCCTAAGACACATTTTCGAAAGATACGTCCAACTTTTTTTTACTTTCGAAAATCGTCTAATTATACGTCCTGCCGATCTGATCGTCCAAGCCACTAAATTGTCCATCTTTATACCACATTTCCGTTCAACTTTCCGTCCAAGTCCAAAATGCCTAGAACAAGCCCTGTTGGATGTGGGAGGGGGTCTGCAAAATGATGGACTGCACATCCAGACATGCCACCTAAATAGGGGGGTACCTTACAGGGCACTGCTGTGAACGTCACAAAAAAGGTGCCATGGCTTCTCCTCACTACAGCTCCCTTATAGGTGATGGTGAGCCCTCCAAACCACCTCCAGAATCACCTAGACCCACTTATCTACCACCCATATAGCCCTTCTGGCTGCAGGAGCCACTTATATGCCAGTAAAAAAGGGTTTTGGGGGTGTATAGGGCAGTGCACATGTTTAAGTATCAATGCAGTGATTACAGGGGCTTATGGGTATGGGTCCTCCTCTCTATGGGTCCCTAACCCACCCCCAAGATGACTTAAGCTGCCTCTGGGCTGGACAACTAGGCTTTCCTATGCCAGGCGACCAGGTGATGATGGTCTAGAGGCTGAAATTTAAAGTTGTGAATAAAATTTTTATGGGGGTGGGGGGTTGGTGATCACTGTGGTAGTGTGTGGGGGTCTGTATTATGTGTTTGCTGTGCTTATCTGGTGAGTTCCGTCGATCCTGAGCTGTATAACTTTCGGTTATACATGCTGTACAACTAAGTCTAAGCCAGCCGATGTCCCGCCCAACTCCCGCCCTCGACACACCTCCCGAAACGCCCCATTTAGCTTTGGACGTTGAGCGGCACTATGAAACATAGAAACATAGAAATTGACGGCAGAAAAGGGCCATAGCCCATCGAATCTGCCCATACCAATGACCCACTCCCTGATTCTTACTCCCCCATAGATCCCACATGAATATCCCATTTTCTCTTAAAATCTGACACGCTGTTGGCCTCAATCACCTGCTGAGGCAGCTCGTTCCAATGATCGACCACCCTTTCGGTGAAGAAGTACTTCCTAGCATCACCTTGAAATTTCCCTCCCCTGATTTTCAGTGAGTGTCCTCTGGTTACCGTGGGCCCTGTAAGACTGAAGATATCATCTTTCACCTCTATACGCCCTGTGATATATTTAAAGGTCTCAATCATGTCCCCCCTCTCTCTTCGCTCCTCCAGTGAGTACATCTGCAGTTTTTTTAACCTTTCTTCATACGTGAGATCCCTGAGCCCCAAGACCATCCTGGTAGTCATTCACTGAACCGACTCAACTCTCAACACATCTTTCCAGTAGTGTGGTCTCCAGAATTGAACACAATACTTGAGATGAGGTCTCATCATGGATCTGTACAGTGGAATTATGACTTCAGGTTTTCTGCTGACAAAACCCCTACGGATGCAGCCCATCATTTGTCTTGCCTTGGACGAAGCCTTCTCCACATGATTGGCAGCCTTCAAATCATTGCTAATGATCACTCCTAAATCACGTTCCACTGTGGTCCTGGACAAGGTTTCACCATTTAGTGTGTAAGTTCTGTGTGGATTTTTTTTGCCTAGGTGCATTACTTTACATTTTTTAGCATTGAAGCCTAACTGCCAAGTTGATGACCACTGTTCCAGCTGCTGTAGGTCCTGTGTCATAAAGTCAGGCACACTGCTTTTGCCTACTATGTTGCATAGTTTGGCGGCGTCGGCAAACAGTGATAACAGCGGGATCTGGATAGCTCCTGCATCCGCCAAAAACCACCCCCTCCCCTCTCATACCTTTATGTCTTAAACCCAATAACAGAGACCACACACCATATTTTGGAATAAAGCCGCAGCTCAATTTATTAACCACAACAGCAATTAACTTAATTGCATAAATTAACATAATTAACATAATTAACACTGTAATTTCATATCACAAGATCAGCCAGCTCTTCCCGAGCTACATAGTGTAATAATCAATCCATGGCCCCCGACCCCGCCATGAACAGCAAGAGCCTGAGGGGTGGCATGACCTCATGCCCCTTTAACCAGGTCATTAGACCCCAAGACACGGCTCCCAGCCGTCCCTCCGCTCATCGCCGGATGAGCCCCAGCACCCAGTAGCTCGGGAGACCCGCCACAGGACTGTAGTCATACAGGCCCCCCCCCCCCAATAAATTGGAGCTGCGACCATCAACGGGAGGCAAGGACTCTCTCACAACCCGATGCAAAATCATCGAGCAGCAAATCCCAACCTACCGCCGACAAATGCACCCCGTCCTTATGAAACAATCCCGCGCAAGAAACGTCTACCCACTCGTGTAACAATTGCAGCCCCCCTTGTCCCACTACCCATTTACCCACCTGCCGATTCAATTTTGCCAACCCACGTGTCCATCGCCGAGACGCTAGACAACGGGGGCGAGGCACAATATCGGACCAAACCAATAAAACCCCGGGGAACCAATCCAGCACCACACGTAAGTCATCTTTAATAAGATTCACCAAATCTTTCCCTGTACAAACATCCACATCATTACCACCTAAATGAACCAGGAGCATGTCCGGATGACGTGAACGGGATCGCAATCCTTCCAGCAACAGCAGCAACTGACTCCATCGCATCCCACGTTGACCCCACCATGAAACACGAAGTCCTCGATGACCCAGCCCTAGATGGCGGCCACCAGGACGAATACCGGCTCTCTCCGCCGCCCAGTGAACGAAGGAGTGGCCAACGATCCACAGGGAATAACTCCTGTCACTGGAAGCTGAAAGAAAAAACAACATAATCTAACCACAAATGCATACAAGAATCTCTCCAAATGTAATAGCAACATTTAGTCAATGTGTAAGGTCTGCATTGAGTTTTATTTTATTTGTTATTTATTTATTTTTTTTATTTTTTTTAATGCAATGTAACAGCACCCTTCACCCCCCAGCACTCAAAAGACTCTGCTTACTTCCGTCCCGAAAAAGGCCCCTCCCGACGAATATATCCTCGGAAGGCCCCGGAAGCCCAACGCCCCAACCTTTGTATGCCCTCCCTAGACATACCAGACACGCTAGCGCTTGTAGCCGCCCCAATCCTAAAAGAATGAGTTCCATAAGACGCCGGATTCTCTCCACAATGCGCTAAAACCATACGCAAGACTGCCTGAAATTGATAGCGTGTAAGGGGAGATCCCTGCGAGTGCACAAACAATATGGAACCACCCTCTGGTCTCACCCCCAGAAAAGAACGCATACTAGCAACCGGACAAGAACGACAGGCAGCAACAGCATGCAAAACAATCCAATGCCCCAACGCAGCCTGATCCGTCTTGGAGCTGACAATAAGCAGCCGCAATGTGGAATTCTGAAAACGAATATGTTGAACCAACAGACCCCTAGGGCCTGAGTGAGACAAAGGTCCTACTAACAATTCGCTAACCCTCAACGCCCCAAAGAAGGCAATGGAGAATGCAGCCCGAAACAAACAAACTTCATACTCCGAGCTAGCCACTTCCACCAACGCGTCAAGCAGACGTAGAAGAAGCTCGTGAGTGATAGGCAACCTGGTATCCCTGGGACTCGGACGAACCCGCCCCATGGCTCGAAGCATGCGTTGAACCAAGAAGCCCGAAACCGGGCACGCCCAACCCAGCGCTCTGCAAAAGAAAGCAAACCCCGCCAAGCGCCCGCGGACTACACCCCGGGATACCTGATCCCGGAAGGACGACAGCACGAAATCAGCCAACAATGATTCGGCCACATCGCCCGGGCACCAGCCCCTGTCCGCTAGATAGGCTGCTATCAATCGAAAACTCCCGGAATAATGCGACCAAGTAGACGCAGCTACTGACAAGCGGAGCATCTCCCAGATTCCTTCCTGACCAGGTTCCATAAATGAGCTGGCATCTGCGAACCGTCCACTCGAGCTTCTGGCGCCAACTGACGAAACTGCAAAAAATTAAAACGAGACAAGGCATCAGCAATACCATTCTGCAAACCAGGTACATGCCGCGCCCGTACATATAAGTTCAGCCTTAAACAACGCAAGACGAGCTCCCGCATCAATGCATTGATCGCCAAACAACGCGCAGCTTGCCGATTCACCACTTCAACCACTCCTAGATTATCACACCAAAAAACAATCCTCCGGTTGCGCAATACATCAGCCCACAACTCACATGCCACCACCAGGGGAAACAACTCCAACAAGGTAATGTTGCGAGTAATACCCAAGCGAACCCACTCCACTGGCCAGCGCTCTGCACACCAGGCACCACCGCAATACAAGCCAAAACCAACCCCACCCGCTGCATCAGAATACAATTCCATATCAAAATTAGAAATATCAGGAGCCTGAATGGGCACTGTTCCATTGAAATCACGAAGAAAAGTAGCCCACATACGCAGATCAGCCCGCACACCCACCGAAAGACGAATAAAATGCCTCTTATCACGCACACCGGAGGTTGCTGCAGCCAATCTCCTAGAAAAAGCACGACCCATAGGCAACACTCTACATGCAAAATTAAGAGATCCCAACAAAGATTGAACAGTATGCAAAGTTGATTTAGACACAGATAACACCCGCTCAATGAGCTCAAGCAACTGACGAACCTTCACCTCTGGAAGGTGAGTCACCATAGCCACCGAATCCAGCTCTATCCCCAAAAAAACCAAGGAAGTAACCGGACCCTCAGACTTGTCAACAGCCAATGGTACACCGAACTCCTCTGCGAGCTCCTCAAAAACATTTTTTAGATGCGCACAGACAACACCTTCCCCGGCCCCAATGAACAAAAAGTCGTCCAAATAGTGAACCACAGAAGAAAAACCTGCCCGCTGAACCAACACCCAATGCAGAAAAGAACTGAACTTTTCAAAATACGCGCAAGAAATTGAACAACCCATCGGCAAACAGCGGTCATAAAAATAGGAACCTTCAAAACGGAAACCTAACAACGGAAAGGACTGAGGATGAATCGGCAACAATCGAAAAGCCGATTCAATATCAACTTTGGCCAAAAGCGCTCCCCGCCCCGCCTCTACCATGTGCCGCAAAGCACAATCCAAAGACGCATAACGCACGGAGCACAAATCACGGGGAATGCCCTCATTGACGGAGTGACCAAGAGGTCGTGACAAATTATGTATGAGACGAAACTGACCAGGCACCTTCTTAGGAATCACAGCCAAAGGAGATAGAATCATCTGCAAAAAAGGAGGATTCCGAAAAGGCCCAGCAATACGCCCCAAACGCAGTTCTTCAGATAACTTGGTCCGAACTACATCACACAACTGGGAAACAGAGGAAGCATTCTGAACTCTGCTCGTAACCAAAGCCCCCTGAAAAGGTATCACAAAACCGAAAGTGAAACCGGATTCCAAAAATTCCGCCGTCTTCCGCAAACCATAACCCCGCAACCAAGGACGCATCGCCTCAACACGTATCGGAGACGGTAACAAGCCTGCACTATCACTTCCCAGCCCCTCCCGGAGCCCCGCCACTCCGCTTGGGACATTTGAGTGCCGCATGAGCTTGGCCACACACTGAACAGGCATGTCTAAACTTACAGTCGGTAAAGGGGCAGCTAGACTTATTAAATTTCCAACATACGTCGGATCCAGCCGCCGAACCTCCACCGACCCCCCCTCGAAATGGCCGCCCAGCAGTCACGGAGCCCGCAACCCCACGACCCGCCTGGGCAGTTGAAGGCTTAGATGCCATGTGAGTAAGCCATAAATTCACGTCCTGAGTGCCCCAGGACATAAACCGGTTTTCCTCCATTTTATCCCTAAAAGCCTCGTCATAATTCAACCAGGCCCAACCCCCAAACCTCTGATATGCATCTAAAACCGAATCCGCATAGGCCAACAATAAACCGTACTCCTGAGGGTTAGCACGCCCCCAAACACTCGCCAACCGCAAAAAAGCTCGAATCCAATTAATAATGGACCGTGCTATCGGAAAAGACTTAACCTCCTTCCGATCCCTCTTTGATTTTTTATGACCTCGCCTATGTGCCCTGCCCTCCATCAGACGAAAAATATCAACACAAGACCTCCTTCGAATTTTACGACGCAACGCCCTAGGCACGCGTTCCCAAAGCTCCGTAAGAGCAACCAACGCAGGCGCACCCCGCACTCCCCCCGAAGAAACCGCCCCCTCCCCCCCTACAGAAGACCCTACACCACAGGCCGCCCCTTTGGAAGAGGACGACGAAGAAGACGAAGAACCCGAGGACGACCCAGTCGACGAAGAGGAGGAATCCCCCCGTCGATGTCTACGCCTGCCCTTTTTTCCCTTAGCTTTACCCACCAAAGCAGCCAGAGCAGGCGCCACATTACCCTGTGCAGAAGAGCTGGGGTCTCCACTTCCTCCTCCAGAGACGCCGCTGGCAGCAGTTCCGGCCAGCGAAGCAGGTCCCGAAGCCGAGACGCCACTAACAGCAACCCCAGGCAAGGCAGATGATAGCTGAGAAGAGCCTGTAGCGCCTCCGCCAGCAGCCACAACACCTCCGAACGCCGAACTGCGCTCCGATCCGGAACATCCAGGCCGTTCTGACATAGCTGCACTTCCAACATCCGGCACTCCCGCAGCTCGCACTCCAGGACAAAAGGAAGGAACCTGTGGAGACCAAGCAAACACAGAAGCAGGACCAGGCAAAATACCACTAGCCAACCCCATAGGAACACCCCAACCTGAACCATAGCCACTGTGAGGCATAAAACCCAAACCCATAGCAACAGGACTAGCAGAGCTCCCCCCCCCAATGGGAAACAGAAGGCCCCACTCCACTAACCGAAGACCCGGGACCCCAGGTAGGAGAACCCCAACCCGGACCCCATCCCCCCGGAAAAACCCCAGACCAGGCCGTGGACGATCCCCCAGCTGGGACAGACCCATACCCTAAACTATCCATTCCTCTGCCGGAGCCAAAAACACCTGGGGACCCACAAGGCTCTAAACCTCCTCCCACTCGGGGAATACTAGCCGAAGTCCCCTCCCCCCCCCTCCCCCGGAATGACCCAGCACTCACATCTACACCAGGGAGCACAAGGGAAGCTGAATCCAAGGATGCAGAAGCTCCCCCGCTCGACACCAACGGCACAGAGGGAGAAGCACACGACGCATCTAACAAGGACGCCGATACTGAGGCCCCGCCCCCTCGCGGCGCTGCAGAGCTGCGGCCGGCCGAAACGGCTCCCCTAGAGCCGTCCGACACACCAGTCTCCTGCCGACTCGGTCCCGCTTGAACTCCCCCTACTGAGCCGCTCCCCCTCATTAACCCCGAGCTCGCTATGGCAAGCGCTGACAACGCTGCTGCCTTCGAGCGACGCAACGGGCGAACCAGCTCCTCCCCTACTCCCTGACCAACCTGTTGCGACGGCTCTTCCGAGAAGGAGTCTCCAGCCAGCAACGAAATCTCTGCCACATCTCTCTCCTGTCCAGCACCCCGCAAGCTGCCCGACTCCATTGAAAAAGGAACGGAAACCTACAACAAAGGCAGCAAAAGCAAAGACAAGAAAAAACCGCCCTGGAGGACCCTGAAAGCCGAGTCCTCCAAGGTCCCGGCTTTTAACACCTCCCCCGGTGCCGCCCACTTCCCCTGTCCTCCAATCACGCACCATCTTTCATAACTTATCTTTACATTATCTAAGCAACTTTTAAACCTACCAATCCTTACCCTGTCTCCCTGACAACACAGGCGTCATCGGGCTCCCAGCCCCGTGTTATCCTACGCCCTTCGAGACTAGCTCTCGGGCTACTCTTACTTTTCCTCTAAGCCCTTGGGTCAAATCTCCTATGAATAAATTGAATAGAATCGGCCCTAAGACGGAGCCCTGAGGTACTCCACTCGTCACTGCTGACGTTTTGGAGGGGGTACCCTTTACCATCACCCTTTGAAGCCTACCATCTAGCCAATCCCTTACCCATTCAGTGAATGTATCCCCTAATCCCATCAATTTTAGTTTGTTCAACAGCCTGCAGTGTGGGACGCTATCAAAAGCTTTGCTGAAGTCCAAATATATCACGTCCAGGGACTCCCTGGCATCCAGATGACTGGTCACCCAGTCAAAGAAGTCAATCAGATTAGATTGGCAGGACCTTCCCCTGGTTAATCCGTGTTGGTGTGGATCACGTAAATTTTCTTCGTCTAGAATTTTGTCTTCTGTTTGATCAGTGTTTCCATGAGTTTGCACACTCTGGATGTAAGACTCACCGGTCTGTAATTTTCTGTCTCTGTTCTGCAGCCCTTTTTGTGGAGGGGAATTACGTTAGCTGTTTTCCAGTCTAGGGGTACTTTTCCCGTGCGCATGGAAAGATTGAAGAGCATGGATAGTGGTTCAGCCAGAAGGCCTAGGTCGTTTAGAAATATGTCCAAAACCCATTTATAATTTCGGTGCTTGGACGTTTTTGAGAAATGTTCATCCAAGTGCCGACTTAGGCCAGTTTTTGGACGTTTTTCTCTTTCGATTATGAGCCCTATAGTCTTTATTAAACATACTCCCAGGGTGTAAAAAAAATGCCATTGCAACAGACCCAGGCACATTTAATTTGCACATGATGCTGCCATTTCTAGTGAAATTTGGCCACATTGAGTACTTTTTTTCACACCCTGGGAGTACATTTAATAAAGATTGTTAATCTTCACAATTCATCACCTCCCCCCCCCCCCCCCACCAGACCCAGCCAATTTCCACCAATACCTTCAGAAATCTCCAGGCTATTGACCCTTGCACTCTCTCCACTGCTATCTCATCCCTCCTCTCAACCACACAATGTTACACAAGTCTGTCAATGAGGATGTTTCCTCCTATAACCCATTCTCTCCTCTGCTTGAGATACCCTTACTCCCCCCACTCCACGTTCTGTAAGGCGTGCCAAACTCCAGCCCTGGCTGATCTCCCCAAATTATCTACTTATGCTTCTGTACCAGGTCTACTGAACATCTTTGAATGACATCTCACACTCGTGCTGACTTCATACATTTCAGATTCCTCCTGACCTCCTTCCAGTCCACTCTTTCACTTGCCAAACAAGACTACTTCATCCATTTGGCTGGCTGATCTCCCCAAATCATCTACTTATGCTTCTGTACCAGGTCTACTGAACACCTTTGAATGACAACTCACACTCGTGCTGACTTCATACATTTCAGATTCCTCCTGACCTCCTTCCAGTCCACTCTTTCACTTGTCAAACAATACTACTACATCCATTTGGATAACTCAGCTCCAACCCTCACCATCTCTTTGTCACACTAAACTCTCTACTCAAAAGTGCTCTCTCCTCCAACCCCTCCAGCACTCTAACCCCATACTGTGGTTAAGTACTTCCATGACAAGGTTCACAAGAACAATTTTGAGTTCTCTACCAAGTCACCCCATCTCTCCCTCCCCCAGCCCATTCTTTTAACCCTCCCTCAACCCCAGTCCACTCTGTCACACCTCCTTGACTCCTGCTGACTTTTCTTTCCTGAAATCACTAAAGAGGAAACGGCTCATTTTCCGTCCTCCTCTAAACTCACTACCTGCTCCTCTGATCGAATTCCCACGCATCTACTCAGCACTATTTCTACCATTGTCATCCCTTCCATCTGCCGTATCCTCAACCTACCACTGTGTGCTGCAACTGTCCCTGTAGTTTCTAAGCATGCCATAAGTACACCACTCCTCAAAAAACCTTCACAAGACCCTACCCACCCTTCCTACTACTGCAACCCAAAAAAGGGCAAGGAAGATGTCCAAGATAAACAAATTTATTTGTACAAATCCCAAAAAGCAACAAATGAGAAACAAAGATCTACGTTTCAGCAACCAAAGTTGCTTTCCTCAGGGGACAATAAACTAAAATAAAAACATAAATAATAAATGTATCAAAATTTAAAAAATACATTGCATGAGCCAATAAACATATTTACCATGTTTCCCCGAAAATAAGACCTACCCTGAAAATAAGACCTAGCATCATTTTTGGGGTAGGTATTAATATAAGCCCCCCTGCCGCAACCCCCTCCCCCCCACACACAGCCAAACCCCTGCTGACCCTCCGTTCTTCCCTCCCCGCTGACTGCGAGTGAGCCCTACTTTCAACCGACATCATCAGTAACGCGGCTGATTGAATTCCCCAATGGACAAGGCCAAGCAGCCTGTTTAGAGTGTTGCAGGCCTGACGCTGCTTTGATTGAAGGTAGGACTCGCTCATGGTTGGCGAGGAGGGAAGGATGGAGGGTCAGCAGGGGTTTGGCTGTGTGGTGGTGACAGGGCATGCTCAAGGGTTCTGCTGCACAAGGGATGGGAGGGAGGGTAGGATAGAAGCTGGGCAAGGGTTCTGCTGCACGAGGGATGGGAGGGAGGGTAGGATAGAAACTGGGCAAAGGTTCTGCTGCACGAGGGATGGGAGGGAAGGTAGGATAGAAGCTGGGCAAGGATCCTGCTGCACAAGGGATGGAAGGGAGGGGAGGAAAGATGCTGCACATGTGGGGGAGAGAAAGGAAAGAGGAAGAATTGGGGTGAAGGAGATGAAGGGAGAGATGATCATGTGCATACCTCGAAAATAAGACCTAGTGTCTTTTTTGGGCACTGTCTTATTTTCGAGGAAACACAGTATCTCCAGACTTAAAGGACATAAGCAACATTTGCTACATTTCTTGTGACCATTATGCACACCTGGAGCTGAAGATATATTATAATTAGGTAATCTTGAGAATGCAATAACTACCGGCTCATAAATATTTAAGTATGCTGGCTTAAAAATATTAGTGTTACTTATGCGTTGTCTCTGTTTATTGGTTTCTTTCACACACACATGCTCCAATACTGGCATTGCTTTAGCATAGAGTACGCTCATAGGGTAGGGTTCTCTTGTTTTAAACACTTTAGTTTTATATTTAAATAGATGATTGCATTTTTTAAAGGTTTCACTGTTATACTTGCGATACTCGATTGTTTTACAGTTTTTCATGTCTCCAGTCTTTCTTCAAAAAAGGTACTGGGGGTATCATGGTGGGCTTAGAGGTATCGGGGGTGTTGACATTTGAGGGGTATCAGGGGGTTTGAGGTTCGGGGGCGGTGGCAGGAGGGAGTGTGCATCCCTCCTGCCAATGGTGCTTCGGGGGTTGTTTGGGGTTTGTGGGCTGGCGGCAGGAGGGAATGGGCATCCCTCCTGTTGATGGTGCAATGGAGGTGTGTCGAGTAATATCGGGCCATTGACAGGAGGGAGTGAGCATCCCTCCTGCCAATTTTGGGGGTTGGTGCTGGAGGTCCCCTGCTGCATCTGGCTCAGGGGTATTCCTCCCGCCCCCCGCTCCCCCCCAATCAGTTGAGCCAGCAGGACTCCCCAAAGCTGCGGCTTTGGGGAAGCCTGCCAGCTCAGCTGATCAGGGATTCCCTTGCCCCAGTCAGCCGATGGGAAGGGATCCTTTGATCAGGCAGGTGCAATTCTGTAAGTGGCACCCGTAACATGGGTGCCGGTTAGAGAATCAGGGGGGAAGGCGTCTGTTTTATAAGATAGACGCGATTCTGTATAGGATGTCAGTATGTGATTCTCAGCCACTTCTTAAGCAGCCACTGAGACCAGCATCCTAAACAGAATCAGCCCTTTAGTGCACAGGAATGTCCTGCGTTAGGACAATTATTTTCTTAAGTTATAAAGATCTGTTTAAATAGTTCAGTTTTGATATTGTGTTGTCCTTTGAGAAGACTTTACATTATTGACCAGTATTAGTTTTTTTATGAGTGAACCTTTGATGAAAGCAATGTGTTGAAACATTGTCTATCTCAGGCTTTTAAATGTCTTTTTGTTTATTATTTTTCTATGTAATCTACTTAATTAGAATCATATATCTTCATATGATGTTGTATTGTTTATATGTTTTAATTTGGGTTTACAACAAATCTTTAAATTAATTTATTGTATCATAGCCATTATATTAGAAACAGTCTTCAGGATTTATAAGTGGAAATCCCAGCATTAACACATGTAAGCAATTCTCATGTTAGCACAAGAGAAGAACCAAAGGGGATCCCTCAGAGCACTGAACTGGAAAACCACAAAGCTGTGAGAATGACTAAACAGATGAATTAATAATAAGCTTTTCCAAAAAATGTCTGAAGACACTAAGGGGTAAATTCTCTATTACTGCGTTTATTTTAGGCGTGCTTTAGGCGTCTGATGTAAGTGAATAATTACGGAGTTAAGGGTCTTAATTAATGTTAATTGGGAAATAAACGACACATAGACGTCCCTAAGACGTAGTTGATGAACTGACGTCTATAGAAAGCATAGTCCCGTCTCCAGCTCTGGACGTGGGCGTTCCGTGGGTGTTCCGTGGGCGTGCCAAATGGGGACGCTAGATGAGCGCTACCTGAGCGAGCAACTGCGTCTAAATATCGTGTATTATGTAGACGTAAGAAACCCTGGTCTAACTTGGATTTCAATGCTGTTTCAACTATCGTAATTGCGGCTCTTTGTTAGACGCGAGGCAGACGTCCGCTGTGTTTTTTCATCAATAATTCCAATAGTGAGTTTGAATAGGTAATTTTCATCTTTTCTCTGTCCTAATAAATATAATGACACCATAACAATGGAACACATTATATTGCATGGATAACAAACCACATTTCTGCCCAAACAATAATATAATTTACACATGGCTTTTACAACCCCCTTTTTTTTCTCAACAAACAGCACTGCAATCGGCTCTCTTTTGAAAGCAAAGAAAAAACAGCACACATTATCAGCACTTAAAAAGAGAATAAACATATACACACCTTAACATTCAGCTTCCCTCATTGCAAAATGGAGGTCTTCAGTTGCACAAAACTGACCTCATTGTGACCTCATCAATCTGCACCTTCAAAGTAGTATGCCACAATTAAAAGATGTGCTGGGTGTAGAACTCACAACCTCTGGATGTTAGGAGCACAGGCTCCTAACACATAGGCTCCTAACACATAGAGCTACAGCTGCTTCTACTTAGGTATATCTCACCACCCTTCCATATCATACTTGACTGAGCTGTCTATGCTCATTAGCGATCATATCAGGATGAACTCAAATAAGTTTAAGCAAAGGAATGCCTAAAGATTTGGAAGGTTTTCAAGTAGAAAACAAATATCAACTATGTATTAAAGAATTGCAGCACAAATGACGCTGATCGGCAAGGGCAAAAAAACACCACTTTTCCGGGTATGACGCCTAAACGGAACAGATTACTTACAGTCATATATGCATTAGTACAGTGCTTAGAATGAAGATTAGCATGTGAGAAAAATGGAGCTCCACCTCATATGTATTCAAGCACACTTGGGAATATGGGTTTGGGGTTCAGTGAAAGCAGCGCTTTTAACCATTGAGCTACCACTCTTTTATCTCAGCCTACTATGACATTATAGCTAAACTCCTTTTCCCTTAGCACTTCACTAAGATATGATATGACAATGGAGCCAGAGGCATTGGAGCTGTAGCTCAGTGAGGAAAGGCACTCTCTACCAATCTTCTGGGCTTTGAGGGTTCAAATCCCAGCCTGTATTTTACTTGTGGCATATCTACCTTCCAGGTGCACTTTGATGATGCTTTCCACTTCTTATAGGAGTTGAATATAACATTACTGTACAACTTTGCTGTGTAGCAGAAAAATAAACTTTTCCCCCTTCCATGCTAAGAATTTGAGTTCAACTCATCTTATATTTCTCCTTTTAAACATGGCATACTTTGTTAGTTTTTATCATGGTAAAGTATACATTTCTGAAATGGTGAAGAAACAATAATATACAACTGCAGTGTTTTGTCTCACCAAACTGCTAGACGCATAAGAAAGCATTACTACGTCAACACGGTAATGCTCCTGTTCCGAGCTCTGACCTCTGAAACTTTCCGGTTCGACTCCCACCTTTGCTCATTTTAATAAGGTCCTAGTTTTTTCCTATTAGCTCTTATAACAGGGTCTACATGGTGGACTTTGCCATTTGTAAGGTGCACATTTCCCTTTCCAGGCAAACCTATTTTCAACTTACCATGGCTCGGACATCCTAAACAGTGATGAGAGGAAACCTTTCCTCTGACAGCAAGATGACATTTGTGGATCGCCTGGTTAATGTGCTCTCATCACTGCTTAGGACCCCCCTGGCCGACCCCCATGACACCCCCACCCCCCTTCCCCGTACCTTTGTGTAGTTGGTCGGACAGAAGGGAGTCAAACTCGCCTATCCGGCAGGCAGCCAACAACGGAATGAGGCCGGATTGGCCCATCCGTCCCAAAGCTTCACCTACTGGTGGGGCCTAAGGCACCTGGGCCAATCAGAATAGGCCCGGGAGCCTTAGGTCCCACCTGGGGGCGGGGCCTGAGGCACATGGGCCCAACCCGACCATGTGCCCACTCTCCACTTCTCTTGCCCATTTCCCTTCAGCGCCATCTCCCCATTCTCCACTTCTCTTCCCCATTTCCCTTCAACGTTCTCAGTCTACTCTCTCTCCACTTCCCTTCAACACACATGCATAAAATCAAGCAAGCAATTTTATATCATTTTCATTCTATTCATTCATAGAAATTAAAGTCTAAATAATGCCAGTCACATAACAAAACATGATTTTACAAAAATAATTCCTTGCACAGTCAAGCCTGCAGGGATTACTAGATGTCTTTCAGCAGCTCCCCTCCATCTCCCTTATCTTCGTGGCGATTTTTTTTTTGTCTTCCAGCTGCCCGAGCCGGCTTTCGTCAAGTCGCATATGGCTGTCAAAACTTCTATGATGCAACTTCCTGTTTCTGGTTACGTCAGAAGAGAAGTTTCGGCATCCACACGCGACTTGATGAAAGCCGGCTCGGGCAGCTGGAAGACAATAAAAAAAAAAAAAGAAAATCATCACGAAGGTAAGGGGGGAGGGAGGGAGATGTCCGATCGGTGACATGTCATTCTCTAGCTCAGGGGTGCCCACACTTTTTGGGCTTGCGAGTTACTTTTAAAATGACCAAGTCAAAATGATCTACCAACAATAAAATTTTAAAAAACACAAAGTACACTGTACGGAGAGAAAATGTTAATCATTTATATTGCGGGTTTTCAAAGAGGTCAAGGCAGAAGACCTTATGCAATGTCACCTCAGTAACAACTATACAAAAATAGACAAATATATCCCCTCCCTTTTTACTAAACCGCAATAATGGTTTTTAGCACATGGAGCTGTGCTGAATGCCCTACACTGCTCTTGATGCTCATAGGCTCCCTGTGCTAAAATCTGCTATTTCAGTTTATGTTTTATGTTTATGTTTATTAGGATTTTATATACCGCCTATCGAGGTTATCTAAGCGGTTTTTACAATCAGGTACTCAAGCATTTTCCCTATCTGTCCCGGTGGGTTCACAATCTATCTAATGTAAAAGGGGGCCATAGTACAAAATACAGACAGCAGATATAAATTCTCAAAACGGGCACATTTTGATCACTAAATTGAAAATAAAATCATTTCTCCTACCTTTGTTGTCTGGTAATTTAATGAGTCTCTGGTTGCACTTTATTCTTCTGACTGTGCATCCAATATGTCTTCCTTTCTTTCAGCCTCCTGTGTGCTTCCTCTCCTCCAGACCTCATTCCCTCCCCCAGCTTTTTCTTTCTTTCTCCATGCCCCAGGGCAGGATTAATTCATTGAGGACCTCTAGGCCCCCTAGGCCCACTGGGCCCTCTGCCCCGCTCCACCCCACCATGCGCCCAGGCGGAAACAGGAAGCTGCGTCAGAGGGAAGCTTTGGGCAAATAGCACAGCTTGCACAATTACAGTTCCCATTGCCTTTCTTACCCCGTGCTTGCTTGTCTTACTTTCTGTCGATGGGGGGGGCACGTTACCAATTGGGATGGGGCCCGCGTTGCCGATTGGGGGGGGGGCCTGTATTGCCGATCGATGCGGAGGGGTCCATCGCCGTTTGGAAAAAACAATGTTGATGCCCTCCTTCATCGGGCCCACCTAACCATTTTGGGCCCTAGGCATGGACCTACTTGGCCTATTGGTTAATCCTGCCCTGCCCTGCCCCCTTCTTTCTTTCTTTCTCTCTCCATGCCCCCTTTCTTTCTGTATGTCTGTCTTTCTCTCTCCGTGCCCCCTTTATGTCTGTCTCCCTGTCTTTCTGTTTCCCTTCTTTCTTTCCATCTCCCTGCCCCTCTTTCTTTCTTTCTCCCTGCCCTACCCCAAGCCACCGCCATCGGGGAACAGGCCGCCACCACTGCTGCCATCGGGGAACAGGCCGCCACCGAGTTTTCAGCTCTCCCTGCTTCCCTTCTTCGTAAAGAGGACGCTGAAGCGTAGGCCTACCAACCTTCCCCATCGATGTCAATTCTAACATCGGCGAGGAAGTTTCGGGCCAGCTAGGCAGCAATTGGCTGGCCCAGAACTTCCTCTCTGACATCACTCAAGTGGCTAAAGAGACTGTCATCTGGCTGTTATTGACTGTTTTTTACTTGTTATTAATATGTACAACTCGGTCATGTGTTCAATTTTCTATTGTATGGTTTTATAAACAATAAATATATTGAACTTTAGCAATTCAAGATGTTTGTCCTTCAGATAGATAAAATCTGAATACAACAAAACCATAGCATGGTTTTTCGCGCCGGCCATGGTGGTAACAGCTCCGACACTCATAGAATTCCTATCTGCATCGGAGATGTTACTGCTGCGGCCAGCACTAAAAATTGTGTTACAGTTTTGTACAATGGGAGGAAAATAATCCAAATATTTTAAAAATATTAGAACCATATTGCAACAATGATAGTGAGGAAGTTAGCACAACCTCATGAAAGAAGAGACTGAGTTTCTAGAGGAAGATTGCCTGCTGCTGGCTAAATGCCTGTTCTACAACTAGAATTTGATTTTCTTCCTGAAATGAATCTAATCTAATCTTCCATTTGTGAGTCGCAAAAACTTATACAATTGCAGGTGCATAACAGCTAAAGGCACATTGCCCAGTTTTTGTCAATCTCACAATAATTGGAGAAGGTAATTTTAGATCTGTTGCAAGAGTTTTCCTTTGCAAATTAGCTTGAAGTTCTACAGGTACTAAATACCTCTGGACCTGCAAGGAAGATACAAGAGTATTTAAAAAAATTGCCCTATCAGTACATAAGTATGTTATGGATATAAATGCATAATGAGCAAATTATGCAGGATTTTTTTTCCCCCAAACAGAAATCAGCTAAGACATTATTTGTTTTTCTCTTAGAGGCTGCTGCAATGGCCTATAAATACTTGCTGCATTTCTTGCCAGTACGTATATCTGTTGGGGTTCCCCCCCCCCCAGCATTGCTAACGTAGGAATTACAGAACCATGTTTCTAGTAACAATGATACATTTCTGAGTGAGCATGTAATTACTGAACAGTAATACTTCATGAAGGACTGTGGCTGTGGCACAGGGAACTTAGATAAGTACTATTAAATTTAACCACTGGTACTTGAGTCGCTAAAGAAGCGATTGCATTTTTGCTGTTCATCAATGCCTCTGTTCACATTTCCTCCAATACAGGTACTTCAGACGTTTGTATATCTGATGAGCCAAAGGAGTCCCTAGAAAATGATATTTTGTACACATTGAAAAAAGCTCTGTAGGCAAGCTCAAAATGTATGTGAAGGGCCGTTTTCCCCCCAAAATCTTTATAAGTTGCTCATATTTGGGCACGGATCCCAGAACCACAGGTAAATTTGTCAGTTTTGGGCCAGAGACCTAAAGGTCTGCCCAGTTCTGTGCTTAGGTTTCAACTACTGGAGTCTCAGTTGAAGCCCACTCTAGCCTATCTAAACCATCCCAGCCAATGAAGCCCTCCCCAGCCCATCTTCAACTGAATGGCCATATACGGGACACAGACCATGCAAATCTGCCCAGAAACAGCCTTAATTCTTAAAGAAATGCCCATTATTTTCTTATTGAAGATCCTCTGTGTTCATCCAACACTTTTTTTTTTTTTTTAACTCTGTCACTGTTTTCAACTCTACTACCTCTCTCAGGAGGGCATTCCAGGCATCAACTACCCTCTATGTAAAGAATTTCCTAACATTGCTTTTAAGTCTACCACCACTCAACCTCAAATTATGCCCTCTGGTTTTACCATTTCCCTTTCTTTGGAAAAGATTTTGGTCTATGTATCTGAACATCTGAATCATATCTCCCCTTTCCCTCCTGTTCTCTAGAGCAGGGTTCTTCAACCTTTTTACACCTATGGACCGGCAGAAATAAAAGAATTATTTTGTGGACCGGAAAACTACTAAGACTGAAATTTAAAAACCCTGTCTCCACCCCATCCCTGCAACTCGGTTCCTGTCTGTTCCCGTGAACTCGGTCCCTGTCTCTATCCCAGGTCCAGGGAGTAGGGAAAGAGAGAGAGATCCATGGCGCATCTTTCCCACTCCCTCTACTGCCATATCCAATATTTTTCCCTCTCTCATCCCCCGAATCATGTGCATTTTTCACTATTGCCCAAAATCCCCATGACCAACAATTCTCCTTCTATCACCCCTCTTCCTCCATCACTATGTTCAACATTCCTCGCCCTTGCATCCCCTTCAGTCTGTCCCTCTGTCCCTCTCCACCTCCATATCCAACATTTCTCCCTCTCATCCTTCTCTTCCCCATATATCTCTTCCTCACTCCTCTCTCTCTATTCCCAACAATTTTCCTCTTTCTTCCTTTCCCCGTGTGCACCATTTTTCCCTCTCACTTACACACTCATCCCCAACAATTCTCCCTTTCTATCCCCTCCCTTGTGTCCCAAGTTCATGTCTCCTCCCTTCCTTCTGTGTCCCGAGTTCTTGTCCCCCCTCCCTGCCTTCCAACCTTTGACCCAAATTCATGCCCCGCGTTCCCCCCATCCCTCTTTTCTCCCTTACTTGTTCAGGGCTGTCCAGCTTCTCTCCCTTACTTGTTCAGGTCCGTCCAGTCTCTGCTGAAGCCAGATCAATGTCCCCTGCAAGCGCGTGTCTGTCTTCCTTCCGGTTTGGCTGCTCCTTATCTTCAGCACCAGCTGCACTTGTTTGCCAGGACAGCACACATTGGCTCTTGCACGCTGCATGCTTCTGATCCGGTTCTGGTTCTTGGACCTGCTACAAATACAGCAGCCCTGCTAGTTTATTTTATAATGTACCTCTTGCACCTTTTCCACAATTAATCTCATAGTTGATTCAGAGTGCAAATTTTGATTTGGAGTATACCTTTTCAAAATTTGGACAAGGTACCATGGTGACATGCCATAAAGCACATGATGTATAAGGGAGAGTGTAGCGTAGTGGTTAAAACTACAGCCTCAGCACCCTGAAGTTGTGGGTTCAAACCCACACTGCTCCTTGTGACAGTGGGCAAGTCACTTAATGCCCCCCATTGCCCCAGGTACATTAGATAGATTATGAGCCCACCGGGACAGACAGAGAAAAATGTTTGAGTACCTGAATAAATGCAAGTAAACTGTTCTGAGCTCCCCTGGGAGAATGATATAGAAAATTGAATAAATAAATATTACAGTGAAGACCTTAAACTCAATTCTAGCCTCAATTGGCAACCAATGTAATTTATTTAACACCGGAGTGATATGATCATACTTCGATATCCCAATAATCAGCCTAGTGGCAGTATTACCTGTAATGCTTGAATCCTTTGCTCTTGTAATGCCCAAAAATAGAGCATTACAGAAATCAAGCTTGCTAATAACAAAACTTTTGACCACAACCTGAAAACCTCTCATTTCTAGCATTGGTCTAACTCTTGACAAATGCTCCCTTTATCACATACATTATATGATTTTTCATCGATAAATGGCTATCAAGGTGCACAGCCAACAATCTCATATCTGCCGTTACAATCAACTTTATGTCTCTTACTTCAACATCTTTTACCCTCAATAGATCGTCATTATTCCTTATAAATATCAGTTCTGTTTTTGGGATATTCAGCTTCAGAGCATTCTCATCAATCCATTCCTTTATTCTATCCATGCATTCCATCAATTTCTTTCATAGGTAGTCAATCCCTGATTACAGAGAAAAAAAAAAAGCAAATATCTGCATAGATACAATATTGGATGTCCAGCTTCATCAAAACTTTTCTCAGTGATGAAATATACATATTGAATAGCAGCACTGAGACTGCTGAACCCTGCGGCACATCTCTCTTTACTCAGACCTACTTTCACCATTCTTCACTACAAACCGGTGATCTATTAATAATGAGTGAAACCATTTTAAGACTGTGCCCCCTATTCCACTTCTCTGTAGTTTATTCAGTAGGATCAAAGGGTCAACCGTATCGAAGGCTGAGGAAATGTCTAACGACACCATACAAAAGGTTTCCCCCTATCCATACCTCTCCAGAGCACATCAAAAGTTGACAATAATAAGGTTTCCACCCCATGCCCTTTCTGAAGCCATACTGATGTACATCCAAACCACCGTTTTCATCTACAATTTCCTCCAATTTCCCCAATACAGTACGTTCAATTGTTTTTAATACAACAGGTTTATAATTAGCCATATTCTCTCGGTTCAACTTTTCTCTCTTTAAGACTGGCATTATTGTCGCAACCTTGCAACATTCTGGCACTAATCCTAGCTGCAGAGATTTATTAACAATTTTGGTTAGTGGTATTACAGTATCATCAATTGTTTTATCAGGGCTGATGAACAAGGATCCCAAAAGGATTTTGTTGGTGTTAGTCCTTTAACCATTCTCTTTATTTCTTTCCAAAATCAACCCATTTGAGCATATCCCCATCACTTTTCTTCTTCCCACAATCTATCATTCTCCTGGTTCTTTATAGTCATTCTATCAATCTTCTCGATCATGAATTTAGCATACCCATTAGGTAGTCTTTACGTCCTCAATCTCTTCATTTCCATTAACCAAATATTGCACCATATGAAATAGTTCACAAGGGTTTAGTTGTATTTCTAACATTTTCTTTTTATAAAACTTATTCCTTTCCTCATTACATAAACAAATATACTCATTAAGTTGAAGCTTACCGCTATCAAAGTCATCAGCATCCTTTGGTTTTCTCCATAACCTCTCAGCCTGTCTTAACTCCTGTCTCAATCTTCTGTTTCCCTCTCCTTATGTATCTCCCTTATTTGCTTCTATAACTTTTAAACAAATTGTAACTCTTATCCATCTCCTCCCTTATGTTCCTAGTTTCGTTAAATTTGCCAATAGTCTTGTTAGTCTTAGTTTTGTAAAAATGTAAAAAAGGGAGATAAAAATTTTTTCAGGTATATTAGTGAAAGGAGGAAGATAAAAAATGGAATTGCTAGGCTAAAAGATGCTGGGAACAAATATGTGGAGAGTGATGAGGAGAAAGCAAATGTGCTAAACAAATACTTCTGTTCTGTGTTCACAGAAGAAAATCCTGGAGAAGGACCGAGATTGTCTGGCAAAGTTACACAAGAAAATGGAGTAGATTCTGCGCCGTTCACGGAGAAGGGTGTTTATGAGCAACTTGAAAAACTGAAGGTGGACAAAGCGATGGGACCAGACGGGATCCATCCCAGGATACTAAGGGAGCTCAGAGAGGTTCTGGCGAGTCCTATTAAAGACTTGTTCAACAAATCTCTGGAGACGGGAGTGATTCCTGGGGATTGGAGGAGAGCGGATGTGGTCCCTATTCATAAAAGTGGTCACAGGGATGAAGCAGGAAACTACAGGCCGGTGAGCCTCACTTCAGTTGTTGGAAAAATAATGGAAGTGTTGCTGAAAGAAAGGATAGTGTACTTCCTTAAATCTAATGGGTTACAGGATCCAAGGCAACATGGCTTTACAAAAGGTAAATCGTGCCAAACGAACCTGATTGAATTTTTTGATTGGGTGACCAGAGAGCTGGATCAAGGACATATGCTAGATGTAATTTACTTGGATTTCAGCAAAGCCTTTGATACAGTTCCTCATAGGAGGCTGTTGAACAAACTTGAAGGGCTGAAGTTATGACCCAAAGTGGTGAACTGGGTCAGAAACTGGCTGTCGGACAGACGCCAGAGGGTGGTGGTTAATGGAAGTCGCTCGAAGGAAGGAAAGGTGACTAGTGGAGTCCCTCAGAGTTCGGTGCTGGGGCCAATCCTGTTCAATATGTATGTAAGTGACATTGCTGAAGGGTTAGAAGGAAAAGTGTGCCTTTTTGCAGATGATACCAAGATTTGTAACAGAGTAGACACCGAAGAGGGAGTGGAAAATATGAAAAAGGATCTGCAAAAGTTAGAGGAATGGTCTAATGCCTGGCAACTAAAATTCAATGCAAAGAAATGCAGAGTAATGCATTTGGGGATTAATAATAGGAAGGAACCGTATATGCTGGGAGGAGAGAAGCTGATATGCACGGACGGGGAGAGGGACCTTGGGGTGATAGTGTCCGAAGATCTAAAGGCGAAAAAACAGTGTGACAAGGCAGTGGCTGCTGCCAGAAGGATTCTGGGCTGTATAAAGAGAGGCGTAGTCAGTAGAAGGAAGAAGGTGTTGATGCCCCTGTACAGGTCATTGGTGAGGCCCCACTTGGAGTATTGTGTTCAGTTTTGGAGACCGTATCTGGCGAAAGACGTAAGAAGACTTGAGGCGGTCCAGAGGAGGGCGACAAAAATGATAGGAGGCTTGCGCCAGAAGACGTAGAGGAGAGACTGGAAGCCCTGAATATGTATACCCTAGAGGAAAGGAGAGACAGGGGAGATATGATTCAGACGTTCAAATACTTAAAGGGTATTAACGTAGAACAAAATCTTTTCCAGAGAAAGGAAAATGGTAAAACCAGAGGACATAATTTGAGGTTGAGGGGTGGTAGATTCAGGGGCAATGTTAGGAAATTCTACTTTACGGAGAGGGTAGTGGATGCCTGGAATGCGCTCCCGAGAGAGGTGGTGGAGAGTAAAACTGTGACTGAGTTCAAAGAAGCGTGGGATGAACACAGAAGATTTAGAATCAGAAAATAATATTAAATATTGAACTAGGCCAGTTACTGGGCAGACTTGCACGGTCTGTGTCTGTGTATGGCCGTTTGGTGGAGGATAGGCAGGGGAGGGCTTCAATGGCTGGGAGGGTGTAAATGGGCTGTAGTAAGTCTTAACAGAGATTTCGGCAGTTGGAACCCAAGCATAGTACCGGGTAAAGCTTTGGATTCTTGCCCAGAAATAGCTAAGAAGAAAAAAAAAAATAAAATTTAAATTGAATCAGGTTGGGCAGACTGGATGGACCATTCGGTTCTTTATCTGCCGTCATCTACTATGTTACTATGTTATTTACTGTATTATTCCCCTTATTTTGTAATTTTATTATTATGTACATCGCTTAGAATTTAGATTAAGCGATTAATCAAATTATTATTAAACTTGAAACTTGAAACTTCTAAGTGGTTCAGTTATCTAGGGTCTCGGTCTGTATCTTCTATGTTTCTATGTTTCTACTTTATCTAATGATAGCTGCAATCCTGCATTCCAACTCTGAACCATCTATTTCTATATTCTTCTTTACCTCTCGTCTAGAATCACTTATCTCAAAGTTTGATCTAACATTAATTTTCTTAACTTTCTTTATATTTTCTCGCACCCAATTCTCCTGCAAAACATATTGAATTAGAGAATGATCTGACCAGATTACCAATTGGCCTACCGGGGAATGGCATAACCTTTTCATTAAATTCTTCCCCAGAAATACTAAATCCAATATATTCCCTGCTTTATGTGTTGTAAAATCAACTATCTGATTAAAATTGCATGCCATTAAAAATTGGGAAATTAAAGTTTCCCTCATTTTGCTCTTGTCCTTTATTATCCCCAGGAAAATTAAAATCCCCAAGGATACATAACGTATTCAAATTTAATTGAAGTCTTAAAATAAACTCTAAAAAGGCACAGCAATCTTTTGATAAGTACCCAGGTGGACTATATAGCAGGCACAGATTTAGGGAAAGTCCCTCTAAAACAAGTATCTCTCCAAATTCCTTTGATTCATTTAACATACAACTTTAAATTTTAAATATTCTCTATAAAAAATCACAACTCTTTTCTCTGTTTGGCTGGCTTTTTCTTTGAGGTAGCTATGTGAGGGGCTCTGCCCTTCCCCCAGTTTTCAGAGGGAGAAGGAAAGAGCAGCACAGCCCTCCAAAAGGGGAGTGCTATTTGGCCCAGTGGGGTGAGATGGGTTCTCATGATATGGCTTCATGACAATATCTGTGATGAATATCCTGAAAAACAGAGGCCCTGAGTCTATAAGTGCCTAGGTTACGGATGCCTAGCGAAGCCTAACTAAAGTTAGTATGCAACTTGTTTTTTAATGGGTTAAATAGTGTAGTAATTGACCACGCCATTAAAAACTTATTAACACCCCCCCCTAATATTTTAATTGTTAATGTAGGCTGTACATGGATATCCACATGGTGCCTATCAACGTCCAACAATGCTTACCTGAAAAGTAGACTTGATTAGAGGGTAGAGAATAAGGGGAAAATTCTATATAGGACGCCAGACTCAGCAGCTGCCTAAGAAGCGGTTGAGAATCTCACACTGGCGTCCTATACAGCATCACATCTGCCCTAACGGGCCGAAGCCTAAACCCGCCTAAGCGCCCCAATTCTCTAACCGACATCCATTTCACAGGTGCAGGTTAGAGAATCGTGCCTGAGGGATCCCTTGCCATCAGCTGATCAGTTGAGTGGCTGTGGCAGGGAACCCCCCCACACAAAGTCCTCTGGCAGGAGGGATGCCCATTCCTTCCTGCTGGAACCACCACCCTCCCCTGAGAAGTCCCCCAGCAGGAGGGATGCCCACTCCTTTCTACCTGAACGACCGCCCTCCCCCTCTGAGAAGTCCCCCGGAAGGAGCGATGCTTACTCCCTCCTGCCAGAACCACAAACCCCTCTGAGAAGTTCCCCAGCAGGAGGGATACCCACTCCCTTCTGCCGCCACCCACCAGAAGTTCCTAACCCCCCAACCGATAAGACCCCCCCAGGTCCTCCTCCAAACCTATGGGCTCCCCCAGCACCCTTAAGTCCCCTCAATACCTCCTACCCCCATCTGACCTTACCTCTGTAGTAGAAAGTCCGATCAGAGGGATGTTTGCACCCTCCGGCTGGCAGGCTCGCCACTCCAAAATGGCGGACCTTCATCTTTCCGGTGCATTCTGGAATGCACCAGGGAGAAGCCTAAGGCCCTGATTGGTTTAGATGCATAAGGCCCCTCCCCTAAGTGTGTTTGATTTACTTGTCGCTAGGTGTTGTAGTTAGGTGCTGGTAAATTAGCTAATATACTGGAGCCTACCACAGGGTTGCCTAGCAATAAGCACACCTAGCCACTGCTAAGCATGATTCTATAAGTAGCACCTAAAGGTTGATTGACAACTGCACTAACCGGTGACTAGAAGTTAGGTGCTGTCAGGTGCCATTTGTAGAATCAGGCCCAGATTGCCTACGTATTCCTCAAGGAGTGGGTTGAAAATCACTGGTCTCTGTTGAGGTCAAAATATTAGCAGTATTCTCAAACTTTTAAAACATAGCCTATTCCCTTTTCTTTCTTGCTATAACTGAAAGAATCAGTAACATGGAGCAAATTGTAGATGAAACACTTTATATGACAACACATAACTAAGCTAAAGAAAGCTGTTTATTTCACCTTCACCACCTTGTGCTATTTTTGTGACATTTGTATTTGTTAGTGTCAAATGAACTGAGACCATTATGATGTATGTCATGCATCTGGCATGCAGAAGAAAGTGCTAAAAAGGAGAGTATTCCAGAGACTCTCACAATAGCACCTAACCTTCATATGGAAACACTTTAAGGAGATGGCAACTTCACTGAAGATATTTATTTCTATGTAGAAATCTGGAATTCTTCAACAGCCTCTAATGCTTGTTTACCACTGATTTGATTAAAATAGATTGAAAATACTCTTTAATGCAAATTTAATAACACTTCATGGTGCTTCCATTTTCCATTTATAATTTATAGTTTATTTATTTATATCCCGCCTTTCCCAAGGCGGGTCACAATAAGATATAAACATTTCAACAATATAAAACATCATAACACATACAAATAATATAAAACCCCATGAAAATTAACCCTTCCAAACATCATCTGCTGCTTCTTCCTTATGTGCTTGGCCTACAGGGGAAAGCAAGAGGTAAATGCCATAAGATCTCTGAAAGGAGTCTCAGGTCCCTTTTTGAAGTTGCAGAAGTGATTCCTGTGCGGCAAATGAGACACAGCCCATTCAATTCCTGTGGCTGTGTTGCATTTGCCGCACCAGGACTCACTACCGTGGCTTTGTAAAAGAAGGCCTCAATGTGGTACAGAGTTGCAAACTCTGAAACATCTTGTTTTACTGCCAGAATTTTGTAGGGGTGGGCAGGGCAACATTTTGTTTTTGTTTCCCATATCATTTACGGCAGTGGTCCCCAACCCTGTCCTGGAGGACCACCAGGCCAATCGGGTTTTCAGGCTAGCCCTAATTAAGTCTTCTTTTAAATATGTATTTTTAGCCCAAGTTTCACTTAAATATTAATGCTTTTTTAAAAAAAAATAATAATAATTTTCCTGATGTTGCTCTTCCCTAAGATGTTTTTCTTTTTACTTTAAACAAATGTAGTTTTATCCCTGTATTCCTTATGTATTATTAATCGTCTATGGATATGTTTTTATGTCTATTGTTCAAATGATTTTATTTAGATCCCAATTTTATTTTTGTGATACGCATTGAAAATATTTGATATTGTGTGTA
The DNA here is from genome assembly GCF_902459505.1 of Geotrypetes seraphini. NCBI lineage: Eukaryota > Metazoa > Chordata > Amphibia > Gymnophiona > Dermophiidae > Geotrypetes > Geotrypetes seraphini. The sequence goes on along the minus strand of NC_047084.1, from coordinate 173,924,195 downwards.
AATCAAAATTTTAATAAACTTGAAACTTAATGAATATGCATGAGAGGGATTTCCATATAATGGAAGTGACAGACATGCAAATCTGCCCCATGCATATTCATTAGGGCCAGCCTGAAAACCCGAATGGCCTTGTGGTCCTCCAGGACAGGGTTGGGGACCACTGCCGTAAATGATATGGGAAACAAAAACAAAATGTTGCCCTGCCCACCCCTACAAAATTCTGGCAGTAAAACAAGATGTTTCAGAGTTTGCAACTCTGTACCACATTGAGGCCTTCTTTTACAAAGCCACGGTAGTGAGTCCTGGTGCGGCAAATGCAACACAGCCACAGGAATTGAATGGGCTGTGTCTCATTTGCCGCACAGGAATCACTTCTGCAACAAAAAAACAAAAAAAGGGGGACCGAAGGAAAAATACCTTAATTACACCAAAATGAAACACTCCAATAATACAGCATATATCTATGGATATAAGAAGGGAACACCCATATATCAATGGAACTGGATAAACCTCTGTTAATGCCTCTCCAAACCATCCATCACTGGCAAAAAAAAACCTTCTTGAATTATCTCATTGCGATCACTATTTAAAATGTATTCTCAAAATATTTTTAAAGTACAGTGGCTGATAACAGCCAGAAAACAGATCAAACATAAATCCATGCAAGTATTCAAAAACAGTGAAAAATTGCTTATCTGTACAGTGAAGATGAAATCATGATCCTCCGATGATAGCAAAAATTAATACTAATTGTAATACTTCTTCTGCAGTATACTGTATATCAGGGCTGCCCAAGTCCAGTCCTTGAGATCTACTGGGAGGCCAGGTTTTAAGGATATCCACAATGAATATGCATGAGAGAGATTTGCCTGCACTGCCTTCTTGCGATGCAAATCTCTCATGCATATTCATTGTGGATATCCTGAAAACCTGGCCTCCCAGTAGATCTCGAGGACCGGACATGGGCAGCCCTGCTGTATATGATACAGTGTCCCTGTAACAAATTATATATTGGGAAAACGACTCGCCCTATGAAAGTGAGATTAACTGAACACAAGTCGAGGGTCCATACAGTACAAGAGACTGCCTCACTAGTACACCACTGGCAACTAATGAAACATAATTTGCAGGACATGTGTTGGCGCGTTATCGATATGATACAAGTATGGTGGGAGTGTGGCAATCATGAAAAAATCTTGAGTCTAAGGGAACTCAGATGAATTTTCGAATTAAACACAGTAGCCCCGTATGGGTTGAATGAGGAGGTTGGCAGTGACCGATTAACTTTTATAGGTCCAGCATGTTTATCAAGTTTATGTTTTTCTATTCCTGCTCTCAGCCCGAATGTTGTCCAGTACACTGTAGTTTTATCCCCTTAGTGGGTGTCTTAGTAAGCACTGAGGTGTTTTTCTCAGTTTTTTTAGGGAGGAGTAAAAGCTAAGCCCTAACCCAAACATAGCAGGGATTACCCGATGACGATTAGGGGCGTTCCTGCTTGCCCGATTTAAATTATATGCAGTAGAGACGCCGTGGCCATGTTTTTCGCTGTATGCAGTTTGCAAGTGGTGACGCTTTCACAGCGTGAATTATGCGTTGTTGAATTGATCATTGGATGCGACTATTTAACTTTTACACTGACCTGTGAGACTCCTGAGGCAGGCCACTCGGGCCGAAACATGTACATGTCGAGTCGATGTTTGTTGTATTTAAGCAATAAAGGATTTTGTGGAACACTTTGAGTTCACCAGTCTCTTTTGGACTTTTCCACTCCTTCGCGTCAGAGAGTGGAGACGCCGAGGCCATGTTGTTCCTCCACTCCAGCGGTATTACAGTACAGAGCTAAGTTTAAATAATTTAGCTGGGTAAATTTGACAATGTAACGACCTAACTTTTATTTAGAGCAATGTAGCTTTTTTTTTATAATGAAGAAAAGTTAACTAATGAAGGCCTTTGCCCATTTCAGCGCAGTACGTTAGGTGTATCACCTCATTTCTCTGAAAAAGTAACGAAACAGGGCTCATTGGAAGAGGTAGCGCTGCCATTTAAGATAAGTTATTTCTTCCGTTTTTTGAGATGAACAATATATCTATCTTTATAATTAATTATTATTGAAAATGAAGAATTACACATCATAATAACGGGTGCAATGAGGATTACAGTTCAACCGTGTTAGGATACATGATTGGCAGTCTGAAGACCCTAAAAGATGTTATAGTGTCATACATGCTACATTAGTCAATCAGTGATATCTGAAATTACATTGTTTACAACACTCTGATATAGAGCAATTATTGTCCAGTAAGTGTGGTTGAAATTTTCAAGTATATGGCACTATTCTATTGCAAACTTCTAGTTTACAAAAACTTTAACGTTTGCTAGACAATATACTTCTGTTTGCTACAATTGAATGGTTACAGTCATGTGATTTCCCTTAACTCTATAAGACATCCCTATGTCATGCGGGTAAACAGCTAAGTACAAAATATGTTAGTTCTGAGGTCAGTGTGCCCCTAGTTATGTCTTTAAGCTAAAATTCAATTGCCATGTTTGAGTTATCTCGTACATGAAACATAAATATTTCTCTCTCTGTTTCAGTGCTAGCAAACAATATGTACTCTGCGTGCTATCCACATTATACTGTGCCACAAGTCTCTGAAGCATTTCTATTATTCAGCTGCATCTTTTTATATAATACTAGCATTTTAGCCCGTTACATTAGCGGGTGCTAGAATATATGTCTGTCTTTATTTGTGTCTCTCTCGGTGACAGGTCAAAAACGCGCAAGACAATCGCGCGCAGACAAAATAGCGCAGACAAATAAGCGCAAAGACAATTGCGCGCAAGACAATTCAGCGCAGCGACAACTCAGCGCAAGACAATTCAGCGCAGCGACAACTCAGCGCAAGACAATTCAGCACAAGACAACTCAGCGCAAGACAACTCAGCGCAAGACAACTGAGCGCGCCACTAGAGGCCGCTTGACCATCGGAGGACACGCGCACGTACAGCACGTGAACACGTCATCACGTCAACGTGTGTTATGTATGATTCCCTTGACTCTTTGCGTTTTCAACATAAATCACGTGAATGCATTTTCGTTACCATGGTTACGTTATCTCATGATATATATTCTCAGAACAGCATTTAAATACAAGTCACGTGAATGCATTTTCGTTACCATGGTTACGTTATCTCATGATATATATTCTCCGAACAGCATTTAAATACAAGTCACTACTGTTGGTTAACTGCTCTGCCAACTGTTGCTCTCACTCCCACAGATGTTGGTTAACTGCTCTGCCAATATCTCTCTCTCCCACTACTGTTGGTTAACTGCTCTGCCAACTGTTGCTCTCACTCCCACAGATGTTGGTTAAATGCTCTGCCAATATCTCACTCTCCCACTACTGTTGGTTAACTGCTCTGCCAACTGTTGCTCTCACTCCACAGATGTTGGTTAACTGCTCTGCCAATATCTCACTCTCCCACTACTGTTGGTTAACTGCTCTGCCAACTGTTGCTCTCACTCCACAGATGTTGGTTAACTGCTCTGCCAATATCTCACTCTCCCACTACTGTTGGTTAACTGCTCTGCCAACTGTTGCTCTCACTCCACAGATGTTGGTTAAATGCTCTGCCAATATCTCTCTCTCCCACTACTGTTGGTTAACTGCTCTGCCAACTGTTGCTCTCACTCCACAGATGTTGGTTAACTGCTCTGCCAATATCTCACTCTCCCACTACTGTTGGTTAACTGCTCTGCCAACTGTTGCTCTCACTCCACAGATGTTGGTTAACTGCTCTGCCAATATCTCACTCTCCCACTACTGTTGGTTAACTGCTCTGCCAACTGTTGCTCTCACTCCACAGATGTTGGTTAACTGCTCTGCCAATATCTCACTCTCCCACTACTGTTGGTTAACTGCTTCTCTGAAGCCCTCCTCTGACCCCTACCTATCCTAGTATCCACTGCTCTGACATGTGCCAAGCGTGAAGGTTTTTTATGCCGAGCAAGGTAACCCACTCAAGCATACTGTACTCGCTTTGACATTTTCAAGGTGTTGTGGGTGGTGTTCAAAGGCTTTTTCCTTCACGTAGGGAAGGTCAGATGGTGTCTTGGATGGAGCGGCTTCAGGGAAAGCGGCTGTGTTAAGGAAAATTTGAAAAACTTGAAATTGTACATTTCCTCCCTTGTTTTTGGTGGCCTAGAAAGTACATAAGCAGAAATGTCAGTCAGGTGCTGTCTCTGAAGCCATGAGATTCAGAAAAAGATGAGGACCCAGAATGGGTTGACAGGGGTGCAAACCTGATGGTGGCAGTCATGTGTTGGCCTTTGCAGGACCCAGAATGGGTTGACAAGGGTGCAAACGTGATGGTGGCAGTCAGGTGTTGGCCTTTGCAGGACCCAGAAGCAGAGTCCCCCCCCCAGCAGAATGTCAGTCAGGTGCTGTCTCTGAAACCACTGCTCTCACTCTCACAGATGTTGGTTAACTGCTCTGCCAATATCTCACTCTCTCCCACTGTTGCTCATTTAATTTGAAGGGTGTGTATGGTCTTTCTTTTTCAAAGGTCGTATAGCAAAATGTGTGATTTCCACACATGGTGCATGAACAGATGAGACACTTTAAATTGTCTATGTCCCCCACTCCTTTTGGTGGTCCAGACTGTTGTTTCTACTGTTTCACTTAAACTGTCTGTTAATTTGCTCCTGATGTTTTTTCACTGCTATAACCACATCCTTACTCACTGTCACTGATGTTTAACTGCTGTGCCACCTTTAATGGATATATTATTGCACACTTGTTTATGATTTAAAACGAATAAAGATATAATTCAGTATGTTGTACATAAAAGATCATGAATGGTGAACTGAAAGATTTTGTGTTGTTGACACTGCATTTGAACATATGTGTATTACATGTTTATCACATATGCAATATTTTAATAAACATTTACCAATGTTTAAAACATTTTGTTGTTTTCTTTATGTTAGTATGACATTAATAACTATGCCATTAAATGTAAATTTGTATTGTACTATCCAACTAAGTAACACGTAAGGACACAATGGAAACAATTAAGTGTTAGAAAGAATTGCAAGTGCTGCATTTAAATTAAAATTTGTTTTTTTTTTTAACACTTGATGTAAGATTAAAACATGAATAACATTTCCTGAAATCATATTTATTCCGACATAATTAAATACATAATTTGCCATAATACAATAATAAGTCAAGGCTACTGGATTGTCCTTCATCCTATTTATTTGAGGCAACATTGATTTCTAAACTAATAATATATATGGACAATACAATAAAAGATGATCTAATGTCCCAGCCTCAAGATGATAGTGGCAATATTTTTTAGGCCAAAGTTGTGGCCATTGAGATGCATCAATTGAATGCTTAATCTCAATGCTCCAAATGTCTCTAAGACCATGTTTTGGTGTTTTATTTACAAGTCCAGCTATTAAGTTATACCACCTGAAAGCATAAAATATTGTGATTTATTTAGACCAAATATATGTTGCAATTGTGAAAAGTCAAGCAGTTTACTATTAGTTATTACATCCTCTAAAGAACATATCCCTGCCAACATCCAATGCTTCCAAATGAATACATCTGAAGTTCTTCCACTAAATGTACATTTTCTAAAAGGTTTATTTCATCCATTTTCAAGTTCACAATTCCAATAGAAAAATATAATTTTCAATTCCTTCATTTATGTAGGTTAAATCATCTCCTGTACAATTGACCTGGTGGCATATTATCAGTGCAGAGTGACTTAGATTCCATTTTCATGTTAACATTAGGTCACTTAACTTTAGGACAAAGATAAGAATGAACAAACGACCCGATACACACCTTAGGGTAATGATACCTACTTTCTGCATTGAGCAGTAAAGCACAGTTACTTACCGTAACAGGTGTTATCCAGGGACAGCAGGCAGATATTCTTAACGCATGGGTGACGTTACACACTACTCACTAGATATTCTTACGTCCCACCCTCCTCCCCGGGTTGGCTTCTTAGCTGGCTTATCCTAACTGGGGACCACGCTCTCCTCCGTCGGGCGTGAAGGCACTCGCGCATGGTGCGGCCAACTAGAACTTTCTAGTTAAAAAGGTCTGTACCGGGGCTCCGTCAGTGACGTCACCCATGCGTTAAGAATATGCTGCCTGCTTGTCCTGGGATAATGTATTTTCTCTGCATCCCTCTTCACAAACATATGTGATGTATGACTGTATTAATATATTAGGAGTGGAAAATGATGTGTAATAATTACAATAATTTACTCATGACTCCCTGATCTTTTTAAAATTAATATAATTTTATTGTTCTTATGTGTTTCCCATATTCAAACACTGTAATAGCTTATTTATTTATTTATTTATTCAGATTTCCCATTAACTCTGTTCGTCCGCATTTTTAACTTGCGCTCATTATACTAAAACCCGTCAATTGCGCACTGGGAAACTAATCCGTCAATTGCGCGAAAAAGTACTATAACTTTAATATGATGATATACGTCATCATTATGCACTAATGGAGACAAGCTGATGTCATCACGCGTTTCAACACATATGCGCGCCATGCTAACGCTAATTGTGTTTCAATCAATTACTACAAAACTATATACTATAAAATACACACATACTCAATTAATATGTGCATTTCATCACTACAATGTAGTAAAATCTGTTTGACTATTGACCATTTAACACGTGTTTTAGATAACCAATAGCAGCGCTGAAAAGGGGAAATCTCACGATATTCACACAACATCGGTCATGTGACTGGTATTTAAGCTTTGCAATTAGGCCCCCCACCCGCATTTACAAATATCACCATTTATTCAGATTTCCCATTAACTCTGTTCGTCCGCATTTTTAACTTGCGCTCATTATACTAAAACCCGTCAATTGCGCACTGGGAAACTAATCCGTCAATTGCGCGAAAAAGTACTATAACTTTAATATGATGATATACGTCATCATTATGCACTAATGGAGACAAGCTGATGTCATCACGCGTTTCAACACATATGCGCGCCATGCTAACGCTAATTGTGTTTCAATCAATTACTACAAAACTATATACTATAAAATACACACATACTCAATTAATATGTGCATTTCATCACTACAATGTAGTAAAATCTGTTTGACTATTGACCATTTAACACGTGTTTTAGATAACCAATAGCAGCGCTGAAAAGGGGAAATCTCACGATATTCACACAACATCGGTCATGTGACTGGTATTTAAGCTTTGCAAAAACGTCATAGATTCACAGAGAAGATGGCATCCTATGTGGGTTTCCGTGGGCGGAAGCCCAACTTCTCCGAGCGTGAAGTACTCATATTAACTGAGTACTTCACGCTCAATGCTAAACTGCTTTTCCCCGTTAAGGGGAAAAGACGCAATATAGGTGAAATGGACAGGGCCTGGGGAGAACTTGCGCAGCTGTTCAACGCCCGCGCTATCACACCGCGCTCCGTAAGTATTTATCAAATACATGTTGTTCATAGACAATTGCGCGCTGACAAATTGGCGCGGATAAATAATTTTTTTTTTTGCGCGGAAGGCAAAAATGGATACGCATCTCCTGAAATCGCGCACTGCGTCATCATACATCTGCTGAAAAATTGTGCAGTTGATAATGGTGTCTCTCATGTACTTATTTGATTTAATTAGCTGTATTCCAGTCGGGTTTTCAAAATTTACATAATTATTATGCTTGCAATCTATTTCCATGCACTGCTTTCAATGCATATATATATATCATGTCTGCGCGATTTGTCCACGTGCTATTCTCTATGAACCATATATCATGGCTCACTCATGTCTCTCCATTATGTAATAGGTTGAGGATTTGAAGAAAAAAGCCCGCGAGCTCAGGCTACATCACCCTGCATGGGTCCGGGCTGTCCGCCGCAATCTGTACAACACCCCAGGTATGTTACAGTAAAATATCGGGTGGGTATAAGGGGTTCATAGACAACACCCCAGGTATGTTACAGTAAAATATCGGGTGGGTATAAGGTGTGCAGTCATAATATCTGTGTTGAACAATCATGTATTTTAAACGTTGACAGGTCAAAAACTCGAAAGACAATCGCGCGCAGACAAACATTTTAAACATTAACAGTTTTTCATATACTTCTGACACTACATGCATTTATGTCTTCAGATGCGAGTGAGGAGGAAGAGGAGGAGGAGGATCAGGAAGAGGAGGAGGAGGAGGAGGAGGAGGAGGAGGAGGAGGAAGACACCTCTATCCCTGACCGGCCGTTCCTTATCCCCCGCAGACGCCCCACCTCCCAATCCCCTTCCACCTCCGCCCAGTCCCATCCAACGTCCCAACCCCCTTCCACCTCCGCCCAGTCCCATCCAACGTCCCAACCCCCTTCCACCTCCGCCCAGTCACATCCAACGTCCCAACCCCCTTCCACCTCCGCCCAGTCTCATCCAACTTCCCCCCACCGACGCCCTAGACCACCCTCTAGGATCCCCCTAAAAAAACGCCCCAAACCCTGCCCTGCCCCTTCATTCCCAATGCCCTGTTCCCCCTCCCTCCCACCCCCTAAACCCAAGTTCTGCCTTAAACTTTTCCCTGAAATTCGACCCTCTGTCATCACCTCTCCCCCAGCCCTCCCACGTACCTCAATGAGTACTGCCTCAACCCCCATCCTGGACAGATTTAGCGACCTCTCTGTCCAGTCCGGTAAGTGTTATGATATTTTTATTCTGTAATTTTTGTACTGTAAAAGCTTTTATTCATTTTTACAACGTACATCAAGTGTACAATTAATAAACACATTTATGATTTAAGACATCACTTGAATTTTAATAATATAATATAAAATGCTTAGGTTTGTTCATATGTAACAAAAAGAACCAAGTTTGTCTCATAGATGCTTCCACTGTACATAATTGTCTTTTCAATGTCCACCTGCTTTTCATGCTCTTTTTCATTACAGATATATTGGCATCCCCCTCCTCTTCGCCGCCTTTGTCAACATCCCCACTCCCCATTCAAAGCCCCAACCGTTGTTCCACCTGTTTTGCCCCCCTCCGACCCTCAACCAGAGATTGTGGGACCAACCCTGCAACGGCCACCACCCCTGTTGCAGCGACCACTATTGTGGCTCACGCTGCCACAAACACAGATCCTCCGCCCAGTTCTGTAACAGTGGAGGACATTTACACGGCGGTGGTTACCATCTTAGCAGGGGTGGAGCACATGAACGACTGTGCTGAAGAATCCGTTCGACACATTCGTCACGTGACAGGGGCACTGCAGGTCTTGCTAGAAGCACTTCGCGGTACCCCTCCCACCCCGTGAATGGCTCCACTGTTAACGAGGGAGCTGCACCCTCTTGTCACCACTCCTCCCTCCCCTTCTTCCCCCCCTGCCTCACTCCCTCCCCCTCCTGCCCTTCGCCCCTCCCAGAAAAAATACAAAAAAAGTATAAAAACAACTCCCTCCCCTTCTTCCCCCCCTGCCTCACTCCCTCCCCCTCCTGCCCTTCGCCCTCCCAGAAAAAATACAAAAAAAGTATAAAAACAACTCCCTCCCCTTCTTCCCCCCCTGCCTCACTCCCTCCCCCTCCTGCCCTTCGCCCTCCCAGAAAAAATACAAAAAAAGTATAAAAACAACTCCCTCCCCTTCTTCCCCCCCTGCCTCACTCCCTCCCCCTCCTGCCCTTCGCCCTCCCAGAAAAAATACAAAAAAGTATAAAAACAACTCCCTCCCCTTCTTCCCCCCCTGACTCACTCCCTCCCCCTCCTGCCCTTCGCCCTCCCAGAAAAAATACAAAAAAAGTATAAAAACAACTCCCTCCCCTTCTTCCCCCCCTGCCTCACTCCCTCCCCCTCCTGCCCTTCGCCCTCCCAGAAAAAATACAAAAAAAGTATAAAAAAACTCCCTCCCCTTCCTCCCCCCCTGCCTCACTCCCTCCCCCTCCTGCCCTTCGCCCTCCCAGAAAAAATACAAAAAAAGTATAAAAACAACTCCCTCCCCTTCTTCCCCCCCTGCCTCACTCCCTCCCCCTCCTGCCCTTCGCCCTCCCAGAAAAAATACAAAAAAGTATAAAAACAACTCCCTCCCCTTCTTCCCCCCCTTTACATCCACCCCCCTCCACACTCCCACCCCTTCACATCCATTCACACCATACCCACCCCACTCCACCCACAGTCTCCAGCATCATGACTCGCCTGCCTCCTACCGTCTCGTGGGATCTTCAGTCCTCCTGTGAGTGGCTCTCTCTCTCTCTCTCTCTCCCTCCCTCCCTCCCTCCCTCTCTCTCCCTTACCACAGTGTTTTCTTTGCCCTCCAGCCTCCTGTGTCGCAGCAGTGGTGACTACAACTTCACAATTCATGTCTCCAGCATCATGACTCGCCTGCCTCCTACCATCTCGTGGGATCTTCAGTCCTCCTGTGAGTGGCTCTCTCTCTCTCTCTCCCTCCCTCCCTCCCTCCCTCCCTCTCTCTCCCTTACCACAGTGTTTTCTTTGCCCTCCAGCCTCCTGTGTCGCAGCAGTGGTGACTACAACTTCACAATTCATGTCTCCAGCATCATGACTCGCCTGCCTCCTACCGTCTCGTGGGATCTTCAGTCCTCCTGTGAGTGGCTCTCTCTCTCTCTCTCTCTCTCTCTCCCTCCCTCCCTCCCTCCCTCTCTCTCCCTTACCACAGTGTTTTCTTTGCCCTCCAGCCTCCTGTGTCGCAGCAGTGGTGACTACAACTTCACAATTCATGTCTCCAGCATCATGACTCGCCTGCCTCCTACCGTCTCAGCTCCCACATCTGGACTTGGCTTGCCAGCTCTCCTTCGATGATCAGAAAAATCTGACATCATATCTATGATACTTTTAAAAATACATTTTAATATACAACTTATTGAAAATAAAGGACAACTGCGTACTGGATAAATGCAAAACCTTATCAAACATAAGTGTTAATTTACATGGCTGTGTCAACTAGGTAGAATTTGTAATGCTACATGATTGACACCTTATCTTGTTTAGAGATGTTCTTAATAGAGTATAACACTTATCATGCTTAATCCTTTAAGTATAAATTAGATGAAATGCATTGAGGTGATATGTTAACATCTTTCCTTTCGTGCACACAAAATGTGATAGATGTATAAGGTGTACACCTGACATAATTTTAGTCACCCATCTCCCTGTATGCCTCTTGTAAGGAGATGCACATTTAGTTTGCTTTAAATCCTGAACTACTTACCATCAATAAAACAGGGGCACTGGTCTCCTGACGTAATAGCATGTATTTAATACGTACTTCCTGAGTGCTGTGTCAAAGCACTAGCATTGAACAGGTGCGCCAGTTTCCCCCAGACCCAATCGATTTCACCTATATTTCTAACTTTCCTCTTGATGGGGAATAGCAGTTTAGCATTGAGCGACATGTACTCAGTTAATCAGAGTACTTCACGCTTGGACAATTTGTGTTTCTGCACACAAAATCCATAATAGGAAGTCATCTTCTCTGTGTATCTATGACATTTTTGCAAAGTACTCAGTTAATCTAAGTACTTCCTGAGTGCAGTGTCAAAACACTAGCATTGAACAGGTGCGCCAGTTTGGCCCAGGCCCAGTCCATTTCACCTATATTTCTAACTTTCCTCTTGATGGGGAATAGCAGTTTAGCATTGAGCGACATGTACTCAGTTAATCAGAGTACTTCACGCTTGGAGAACTTGTGTTTTGGCACACAAAATCCATAATAGGAAGCCATCTTCTCTGTGTATCTATGACATTTTTGCAAAGTACTCAGTTAATCTAAGTACTTCCTGAGTGCAGTGTCAAAACACTAGCATTGAACAGGTGCGCCAGTTTGGCCCAGGCCCAGTCCATTTCACCTATATTTCTAACTTTCCTCTTGATGGGGAATAGCAGTTTAGCATTGAGCGACATGTACTCAGTTAATCAGAGTACTTCACGCTTGGAGAACTTGTGTTTTGGCACACAACATCCATAATAGGAAGCCATCTTCTCTGTGAATCTATGACATTTTTGCAAAGTACTCAGTTATTCTAAGTACCTCACCACAATTGTGGCTCACACTGCACACAGACACACACACACTGACTGAATGAGAGCCAAAGAGTCAGTTTTCTCCACACTATGTCCATTTTTCAAATGTTCCTGTGCTTGATGGGGAAACAATACTTTAGCATTGCACAAAACATACTCTATATGGACTAAATTTATGTATGTTTCTCTATATATGATCTTTTAAAGTTCATAGCCTTTTACATCCTCCAGTTCAAACACTGAATCTCAAGCATACAGAATACTTTTCTTTCTGTGAATTTATGCTTTCGCCCTCATCATCATCCTATTTTTAGACCAATTTCAAAATCTTTTCAATTTCAAAATTCTTATAATAATCTTTATCATTCAATGTTATTATTTGCTGTTCACATCATGTTTACTTGTGTTCAATAATACTTACTTTGCATTTAACTTTGCCCTGGGAGATCTATGTTATCCATTCTATATGTTCACTGTATTATGCTTTCTTCAATAATACAGTTACTCAGAAATAAAAACATTATAACACAACTATTGATTCCAGAATTTATTTTACACTCACAAACTCCAATGACATTATGAACTTATAATGACTAACGTCATTTAACAAATTGTTTATTATTGTCTTTTAACATATTAAAACACTTCATAAAATCAATAACTAGAAAGCTGCAAACAAATTGTGGACAGTTTTGTTTGGGTTTTATTCGGTGGGGAGGGGCAGTGAAGCTTGTCTTTAATCTTTGAAATCTGTTGGGCCTGAAGACAACTCAGCGTGAAGACGACAGAGCATGAAGACACTTGTAAGTTTGAACATGAATAACGATTTAAACAAACAAAGAAAATGACATAATGATCGTCATAAACACTTAAAACATATATTATGTCATATAACGATTATTAAGCTAATTCAGCTTTACAAATTTTTACAATTCATACAACAAACATATCATGCAAGACAAACAGAAATAATGAAACTTAGCATTTGACAGATGGATCAGATGAATAGACACTGCAGGCATCAGACTATGGGCATTTCATTATGACCCCAATGCAAACACCCACTATGCCCATTTACCTTCCACTATTACAGGTCTCACAGTCCACAATTAATGTGTCTGGTAACGGGACAAAAACACCTGGGAAAAAAATTTGGAACTATCCCAAAATCTGCAGCCTGGAACTGGGTAACCTGGCCACCCTGTTACTTTGATTTATTAAACTATTTTTTCCAATATGAGAATGACACAGGAACTAAATTCACCATCCTGTCCATATGAGTTATGTAGCTGTCCTTGTCCCTCTCCCATTCCTATCATCTCTGCTTTAACAGTGTCAGGTCAAGACCACACCAAGACAAAGGCCGCTGAGCGCAGGGCAGAGGCATGTGCCTAACAAAATTAATAATGCATTTTTAAGGTCTCCAAAATAATGAGGGAAGTTGCCTTGCCTCGCGCTGAGTTGCTCGCGCTCAGTTGTCTATGAACCGTTTTGAGCTCAGTTGCTCGCGCTCAGTTGTCTTGCGCTCAGTTGTCTTGCGCTCAGTTGTCTTGCGCTCAGTTGTTTTGAGCTCAGTTGCTTGCGCTCAGTTGTCTTGCGCTCAGTTGTCTTGCGCTCAGTTGTTTTGAGCTCAGTTGCTCGCGCTCAGTTGTCTTGCGCTCAGTTGTCTTGCGCTCAGTTGTTTTGAGCTCAGTTGCTCGCGCTCAGTTGTCTTGCGCTCAGTTGTCTTGCGCTCAGTTGTCTTGCGCTCAGTTGTCTTGCGCTCAGTTGCTCGCGCTCAGTTGTCTTGCGCTCAGTTGTCTTGAGCTCAGTTGTTTTGAGCTCAGTTGCTCGCGCTCAGTTGTCTTGCGCTCAGTTGTCTTGCGCTCAGTTGTTTTGAGCTCAGTTGCTCGCGCTCAGTTGTCTTGCGCTCAGTTGTCTTGCGCTCAGTTGTTTTGCGCTCAGTTGTCTTGCGCTCAGTTGTCTTGCGCTCAGTTGTCTCGCTCGTGCACATTTGTGAAAATAATTTGCGCTCAATTGTCTTGCGCTCAGTTGTCTTGCGCTCAGTTGTCTTCACGCTCATTTGTCTTGCGCTCAGTTGTCTCGCGCTCGATTGTCTGCGCGATTTTGTCCGCGCGCGATTGTCTTGCGCGAAATTGTCTTGCGCGCAATTGTCTATGAACCGTCTCTCTCTCCCTCCTGCTGTCTGTCTCTCTCCCTGGCCCCCTTTGTCTGTCTGTCTTTCTGTGTCTCTCCCTGCCCCTGTGGCTTTCTTTTTTCCTTCTATCTATCTGTCTCTCTCCCTGCCTCCTATGCAGCACCATTTCTCTCCCACCACTTCCCTGTGTGTGTGCATGTGCCCAGGCTGTAAGTAATGGACAGGCTGATCGGGTTAAGTTGCATAGTTTATTGAATCAGTAGGGATTGGTCATTCTGTAACATGTGTTACATCCAGATCTTAAGGACTTCACTTATCATTCTTCTAAACAGTTGTTTGGCATTTTTGGGGCAGGTTTTGGTGGTTTCTATTCAAGCTGACACGTGGTGGGATTGTGTCTCCCTTTTTTTTAGTTTTATCTTGTGAGTCTCGGGTTTGAGGTCTTAGAAGTTGTCACTTAATTATTTTTACTGTAGCTCTTGTCCGCCGTGGCCTGCCGCCGCCGTGCCACCGCCGCGGCTGACATCCACCGCCGACAGCCACCACCGCCGACATCCACCACCAACAGCCGCCGCCAACATCCACCTCGGGGGGGGGGATTTTGGCGCATGCGCACTCCTACTTGCAGTGCCCTACAGCGCACGGAAAACGGAACACGCAAATGGAAGTGCACATGTGCGAGTAGCCCTTTATTATATTAGATTAGTGTCTTTTAAGGTCTTAACAAAATTGTATCTAACATATATTGGTTATGGCTCCCTCCTTTATATCCTGCATAATACTATTATCACAATCAGCTACATCACTGATGAACTGTATCTGCTGTAGCCAGGTACAGTAACAGATGTTTCTCTTCATTCAGCCCTTTCCTCCACTCTGCCTTTCATGTAGTGTTCCATGAAAGTGTTGCATATGGGCCGCCTGGATGGTATGGCTAAACCTCCCGAGATCCTCCTTGTTCATTCCCTTAAGGGACTAAATGACGTGAAAAAGGTCTCCACACCTCTTTCACTATAGTAAGACGGCAGCCATGTTGGGTTTTGTCACTTGCCCCAGCCCCTGCAATTGCGACAAGGGTCTAACCACGTTGGTATAGACTGGCTGATTCTGCTCCCTCTCAGGAGTTAGCTGCAGGCATGGCAGACATGGGGCTCTCCCTTTTCAAGTATAGCCAGTGGCGGTAGAGGTTCCAAAGACATATTTATGGCAGCCGAGTCAGAGCTTAAATAATTTATGGAGGGAAGTACACTACTTCTACTAGTCACACCCCTTTAACAAGTCAAAACCTTCCCCTGCTTCTAAAGTTTCTCTTTTGGAAATTGCCAGAAACTACTCCAGTCCTCTGGCAGGATCTGGTACCTAAAGGTCTGAATACCTCACCTCTTGCACTAGAGCAGGCACAAGAAGCACACAGGCAAAAACAGTACATCAAAAATATAGCCTAGAGACCCTTGATCTGCAAATGGCTAAAAGAATCACTTGTTAACAAAATAATAGTACAGGGGAAAATTTACATAAATTAACAAAAACCCCCACTTATTTTTAATTAATGTCCACAATCTGTGAGAAGGAAACATTAATGCATATGCTAAGAAAAAAAAAATTACTTCAATTGCCCTCCCTTTTACAAAACCACGATAACGGTTTTTAGCGCAGGCAGGCACACTGAATGCTCTGCGCTGCTCCCGATGCTATCGTGGTTTTGTAAAAGAGGGGGTTAGCAACTTAACAGAAATCAAAGCAGGTTAGTGTTGAGGTTCCAGCAATTAACTATCAAATGGATCTATCTTGTTGACAGTTCTGGAGATCTGAAGAACTTATGTGCACGAAAGAAGAGCAGGACTTGGGTGTGATTGTATGTGATGATCTTAAGGTGACCAAAGAGGTTGAAAAGGTGACAGCAAAAGCTAAAAGGACACTAGGATATATAGAAAGATGTATGGCCAGTAACAAAAATCAGGCATGCCCTGTATAAGACTCTGGTGATATCTCATTTAGAATGGAGACCACACCTTCAAAAAGATATAAAAAGGATGGAGTTGGTCCAGAGGATGGCTACTAAAATGGTGTGTGGTCTTCATCCTAAGGCGTATGGGGACAGACTTAAAGATCTCAATCTGTATACTTTAGAGGAAAGGTGGGAGAGGGGCGTAAATGTGCATGAGTCGAGTCTCTTTCATTTGAAAGGAAGCTCTGAAATAAGAGGTCATAAAATGATGTTAAGAGGCTCAGGAGTAATCTAAGGAAATACTTTTTTTACAGAAAGGGTGGTAGATGCAATTCCTAATCCACAACTGGAAAAGGATCTGGCTGTCATTGTAGACAATACGATGAAAGCTTCCGCCCAATGTGTGGTGGCAGCCAAAAAAAGCAAACGGGATGCTAGGACTTATTTAAAAAGGGATGGTTAACAAGACTAAGAATATTATGATGCCCTTGTATCGCTCCATGGTATGATACCATTTGGAGTATTGCATTAAATTCTGGTCTCCTTATCTCATGAAAGATATATAGCGGCACTAGAAAAGGTTCAAAGAAGAGCGACCACGATGATAAAGGGGATGGAACTTCTCTCGTATGAGGAAAGGCTAAAACGTTTAGGGCTCTTCACCTTGGAAAAGAGACGGCTGAGGGGAGATATGATTGAAGTCTACAAAATCCTGAGTGGAGTAGAACGGGTACAAGCGGATCGATTTTTCACTCCGTCAAAAATTACAAAGACTAGGGGGACACTTGATGAAGTTACTGCGAAATACTTTTAAAACCAATAGGAGGAAATATTTTTCACTCAGAGAATAGTAAAGCATTGCCAGAGGTTGTGGTAAGAGCTGATAGCGTAGCTGATTTTAAGAAAGTTTGGCAATTTCTTGGACGAAAAGTTCATAGTCTGTTATTGAGATAGACATGGGTGAAGCCACTGCTTGCCCTGGATCAGCAGCATGGAATGTTGCTACTCCTTGGGTTTTGGCCAGGTTCTAGGGCCCTGGATTGGCCACCGTGAGAACAGGCTCCTGGGTTTAATGGACCATTGGTCTGACCCAGTAAGGCTATTCTTATGTTCTTATGTACAGGTATTCTGTAACATCGTGTCTAATTTCTGGGAATGCCCCTGATCCCTTGGAGGCCAGGCCTTGGGAACCTTAAACACCTCCCCGCCCCCCCCTCGGATGGCGCTGAATCTAGCCCTTAGTGTCACTTCCTGTGCTTGCTCCACTGACTCCACTTCACCTTATTCTGCATTACTTATGCTCTGACCCAAATTGCCCTGATTTACACAGCAGGAAATGGGATTATTTCAGGATGTCCATAAAACATTAGAAATCATTATCCATTGTAATATCTCCCTGCAAAATACATGAATGAGCCTTTCTGACCTCCTGCTCAGCCTGCAGTAATAGGATCCTGCTGCCTGGCATTTGCAGACATTTTTACATAGTTACTTTTCTGCATGAAAGGCAATATTTAATAATGCAGCATAACATAGTGGCTTTAGGAGAATGAATTTTAAAAATGTAATTTACCGAGGATTTAGAATTCAGAGCTGTAGTTCTACTAGGGAAAGCTATGGCCCAGGCTAAGAGCCTGTATTTAAAATGTTGTGCTTGGGAATCATAAGTACAGTTTAATGAAAGCAAGCTAATATTGTATAACATTTAAAAACTTGTTCTGTCTCTATATTTTATGGAAGTAATAGTGCACATCCTTTGGAAAAACAGCATTAACCAATTACATGCACTCCAAAGAATCATATTGCAATAACGTTTGGTTCTTGTCATTATTTCTCACAATACATTTCCTAAAATCCTTAATACAGAAAGTAGAGAAGCCGCTGCAAAAATTCAATTTGTATCCTTATAGTTATGAATGTTGCACTGTTGTTTCAATAGAGTATTCATCATAGTGAAAGCATTGGTCTGTGTTATCCAAAAAAATAAAAAAAAATATTTTCTCTAATAATTTCAAACTTCACCTTTGTTTGTTTTTTTTTCTAGTGAACTTCACGTTCCTGAAAGGTTACGATTTGATGTCATGAAATGCAAAGTCCTCTATTTATTCATACAGCAAGTGTGGCAAATGGAAAGCAGTCCATTTTTCCTTTGTGCTCAGCATCTGGAGAAAGCACTCTGAGGGTGAGAGATTATTCATGCTCATTCAGTCTTTAGCATCTCTGCTGGAATTGCAGATGTGCGTGAGAGTTAATGCTAAATTGCGATTTTATTTTTTCCTTAGTAATGTGTCTACCGATAACTGGATTGAGAACACATCTGGTATCAAGGGGTCTTCCAAGCGTAATGGCTTTCAGTTAAAAAGGTCTGTCTTTCCTATCTGCTATATTCCTTTACTACTGTAACTTGCCTTGAGTATTTTGGCCCAAATATTAATAACTCACAATATAGAAAGAAAACAAAATAAACAATGAAGAATTTTTTTGGAATTCTGCATGATCAAAACATAAATTGATAATATATAGGAGCAAATATTTAGCCGGTGGCGGTGAGCATTTTACTGACTGTCACCAGCGTTATTCACGGATATTAAATTCTGGCCATGTCTGGGCTTCAGCACTGAATATTCAGTTTATGCGGCTCTGACTCACACATGCCCAGTTAAACTGATATTCAGAACTTAACTAGCCATTGGCTGCCACATAAAAATAGGACTATGTTTTATGCAATCCCATTTATTTATTTAAAAACTTATACCCCGCTTAAGACCTAAGCGGTTCACAAGGTACATACACAGTTTAGAAACAGTACAACAGATGTTAATAAATATTAAATCTCTCCAATAATATTATTAAAAATAAATGACTTTCAAGAAGAGGCCTCCACAAAATAATGTTGTCTTTAATACTTTTTAAAATCTCTGAATATCAGAGAGCATCCTAAGTGACCCTTTCAAATTATTCCATAATACTATCCCTGCCACTGAGATTACTGAAGCCCTCATTTTTGCATAATGTATGCTTATTAACCCTTCACTAACTACCTGCAGTGTCCTCTCTGACCTCAGGGCTCGATCTGGCTGATATACTTTTAGCACCTGACTCCGATACCAGGGGATATTAAGGTGTATCACTTTAAAGATCAGCAGAAGAGCTTTATAAACAATCTGATATTTCACCGGTAGCCAATGAAGCTGTTTTAATAAAGGTGTGATGTGATCAAATCTGCCTCCTCCACAGATCAACCGAGTTGCTGCATTTTGTACAGCTGTTATCCCCAAATACAACACGTTGCAATAATCTAATTTTTGAATGATAACAGTTTGAACAACAATTCTAAAATCATAATGTGGCAACATCAGTTTTAATCTGCTAAGCACTCATAGACCTGATCACAGCCAACATCTGTCCCTGCATATGCAAAGTAGAGTCTTTTCAAACCCCCAGTAACTTAATTTTCTTATGCATTGGAATTCTCATATTATTGATTTCAACATATTGTGACCACCTAGAGCAGGGGTGTCAAAGTCCCTCCTCAAGGGCCACAATCCATTCGGGTTTTCAGGATTTCCCCAATGAATATGCATGAGATCTATTTGCATGCACTGCTTTCATTGTATGCTAATAGATCTCATACATATTCATTGGGGAAATCCTGGAAACCCAACTGGATTGCGGCCCTCGAGGAGGGACTATGACACCCCTGACATAGTCTTCTTCCTTTCCAATCAACATCACATCAGTCTTTGTAAGATTGAGCGCCAACTTATGATCCATCATCCATGCATTGACAACTTGTAAACACGTGGACAATTTTATCTCCAGCTCTATTGACCAATCATCCATTGTAAAAAAAAAAAAAAAAAAACCTGAATGTCATCTGCATAGAATCGACACCTCACTTGTAGATCTTGAAATACATTCCCTAATGACATCAAATACAAGTTAAACATTAATGCCGAGAGCGCAGAAGCTTGAGGAGCCTCCTCACAAATGGGCACAACTTTAAATATTTGGTAATTACTCTGTACTCAAATCGCGTGTTCCTGGAAGTAGGATACAAACCAATCGAGCACTTTACCACCTATTTTAATGCCTTTAACTTATCCAACAAAATGACTGTGTCTGCTGTGTCAAATGTGGCAGAGATATCCAGCAAAACTAAGCACATTGCTCTAACTTTATCTCCCCAATCCCCTGACCAGATCCAGCAACTGTATCCCTTCCCTTCAGCTCCAGCCAGTATAGCAGCCCAAGCAACTACATCCCCCCTCGCGAGTCCAGCAGCCCCCTCCCTCCCTATCGCAGCAGCCCAAGCAACCCCCTCCTCCCCTTTGCGGAAGAATAATGCAAATGAGAAAAAAGCAAATTCAGATTATCTGAAGAGTCAGTCTGTAGTATATGATGAGCTGATTTAAACTTAGGGCTCCTTTTACTAAGCTGCTCTAGCGTTTTTAGCGCGCACTAACCCCCGTGCTACGTGGAAAAAACTAACGCCAGCTCAATGGAGGCATTAGCGTCTAGCAGGCACGGCATTGTAGCGTGTGCTAAAACCGCTAGCGCAGCTTAGTAAAAGGAGCTCTTAATTTGCCTCTCAACTGATAACCAATGAAGATTTTTATACGCTAATGCAACACTTTCATTTTTTTTAAGACCAAAAATTAATCTAACCGCAGTATTCCGGAGCCACAGTACAATTTTTTGATCAGTTTTGATGCTATGTTCAAATATGGTTCTATAAATAAGCAATTTAACTGGCCAGTGGCTGTTTCTTACTAGTTAAATCATTTTGAATATGGACCAGATAATGTGTAATATATAATAGAAGGAATATATAATATATAATATAGCATCCTCAGAAGTCATTCTAAGCCTTATTTTTGTGGCTTATAAGAGTTTACATGTAAATGAGAATGCTGCACAAAGTGCATTCAATCATTTCCTGCTCAAAATCCCATTATTGGTCCATTTATGGTGTAAAGATAAATGTGCAGCAGTGTCACTTGTGCAATAAACAACTTAATTATCTTTACGGATCTGAAAACCGCAATCACTAGGTTGATAAAGCTGAATCCAACCCCACATAAAACTTCAGTTCTAAAACTGTACCTGTGACCTTTTTATGGTCCATTTCTTGGTTTTTGAGCTTGTTGCTCATTCACTGTTTCTGACTTTGTAATTTTCACTTGATATTTTGCCCATATGAAATTGATTGATTTTTTCCCCCTACAACCATAACTGTAGTTGTTATTTAGTTTATGTATTTGACATATGTATTACAAATGACAAATCTGTATGCTTTGTGTATTCTTTATAATTATAAAAAAAACAAAAAACTTCAGTTCTTTTGTGAAACAGTAAAAAATAATCACTTATCTCATGCAGCCTTCCAAAACACTTAACGCTTGACCAGCAGAAATGTTTGATGCCTCCAGATCAGTAAAGTGTGCTATATATTTTTGTAGGGAATACATAAATAAATTACAGGTCTCAGCTGGTGACCTGGAAAGTGAAAGGCTCAGTACATTTTTGCCAATCATATCAACTATCTGGCCTGCCTTCATTTTTGGAAGTTTCTCATTTTCATTATGTTGTATCCTGAGATGAGCCTCAGGTGAGAGTCTGTGATGTCCCTTTGGAAGTCTAATTGAACAGATCTATAGCATTTGTCATTTTTGACTGATGTGCAGGGTGAAGTTTTTTCATGCTATATGGAGGTAAAATGTGCATGTGCATAATATTATCTATTCCCCCTGATATTCAGCCACAGTGGTCTGTGTGTTTTTAAAAGCTGATCGGCACTGGTTAAATTTTCCACTCATATTCCAATTTCCAGATCATTTATAAATAAGTTAAATAGCACTGTTCCCAGTACAGACCCCCTGTGGCACTCCACTGTTTACTCTCCTCCATTGAGAAAAATGACCATTTAACCCTATCCTCTGTTTTCTATCCATTAACCAATTCCTAATCCACAACTGAACTTTGCCACCTATCCCATGACACTTTAATTTTCTCAGGAGCCTCTTGTGAGGAACTGACTTCATCTGAACCAGTTATGCAGCTTATTGTACCATGAATGCCTTAATTTCTGTTATTGTTCACTTAAAATTCAATAAAAACTTTTGAACAAAAAAAAAAAAAGCTTTCTGAAAATCTAGATACATTATATCAACCGGCTCACCTTTATCCACATGTTTATTCACACCTTCAAAGAAGTCAAGCAAATTTGTGAGGCAAGATCTCCCTTGGCTGAACCCATGCTGACTCCGTCTCATTAAATCATATTTGTCTACGTATTCCACAATTTTATTTTTTATAATCATTTCTACTATTTTGCCTGACATCAAAGTGAGGTCTGTAATTTCCCGGATCTCTGCTGGAGCCCTTTTTAAAAATCGGCATAACATTGGCCACCCTCCAATCTTCAGGTACCACAGACGATTTTAGCGACAGGTTACAGATCACTAACAGCAGGTCAGCAATTTCATTTTTGAGTTATTTTAATACCCTAGGATGTATGCCATCCGGTCCTGGCGATTTATCACTTTTTAACTTGTCAATTTGGCTCAGTACATCTTCCAGATTCACCAAGATTTCATTCAGTTCTTCCACATCATCACCCTTGAAAACCATTTCCAGTTCAGGTAGATTTCTTACACCTTCTTCTGTAAAGACCGAAGCAAAGAATTCATTCAGTCTTTCCTCTATGGCCTTATCTTCCCTGAGCACCCCTTTCGCTCCTTGATCATCCAACGGTCCCACAGATTCCCTCATAGGTTTTCTGCTTGCAATGTACCTAAAAAAAATTGCTATGAGTTTTTGCCTCTTTTGCAAGTTTCTCTTCATATTCTTTCTTAGCTATCTTTATCAATGCTTTGCATCTAACTTGTTTCTTCTTATTTTCTTCATTCGGATCTTTTTTCCATTCTTTAAAGGATGCTTTTTTGGCTCTAATAGCCTCTTTAACTTCACCTTTTAACCACACTGGCTCTCGTTTCCTCTTCTTTTCACCTTTGCTGATACGTGGAATACATCTGGTATGGGCTTCCACGACAGTATTTTTAAATAACATCCATGCCTGGTTTACAGTCCTAACCTTTGTATCTGATCCTTTTAACTTCTTTTTAACCATTTTCCTCATTTTATCATAGTCACCCTTTTGAAAATTAAACACCCCTACAGTAGATTTCTTTTGTGATGTTACTCCCAATATCAGCTCAAATTTGATCACGTTATGATCACTGTTTCCCAGCGGACCCAAAACATTTAACTCCTGTTCTATGTCTTGCATTCCACTAAGGACCAAATCTAAAATAGCACCGACCTCTTGTCGGTTCCCAGATCAGTTGCTCCAAGAAGCAGTCATTTATGACATCTAGGAATTTTACCTCCCTAGCACTCCCCGATGTAACATTTAACCAGTCAATGTTGGGGTAATTGAAATCAAAGAAGAAATAAAAAAACAAACAAACAGAAGCGGTGTGACTGGAAGAGATCAGGTTTCAAGGTTTATTTAAAAATTTGATATACCGCCTTATCAAAATGAGAACAAAGAATAAAAAGGACAAGTTAAAAACAAATTACAATTAATATTACAAACAATCAAAATGTACTGACAAACATTAACATACCAACACAAGATGGAAAAGGGCAGAAATACATTTTAAATAAAGACAAAGAGAGGGAGAAGGATCAAAACAAAAGGGAGGGGAACGAAAAAATAAATAGTCAGGTACTTTGTAAAATAGGTTCAAATGACTAAAAGATGGCAAGGAACAGGTTTCCATTACCGTCCTTAGAAGGACTATTGTACTCCGAATGCGTCTTTAAAAAGAAAGGCCTTCAAGTTACTTTTAAATTTATCAAGTGATGAAATTTCTCTTATATAATTTGGTGCTGAGTGCCAGGTGGTAGGGGCCGTAACAGAAAAGATATTAGTGCGCATAGTGTTAATGTCTCTTAAAGAGGGGATGGATAGCAGGTTTTGATTAGATGAACGTAGTGTACGATGGGGGCTATGGGGGATTAATAACCTGTTGATCACAGATAACTAAGCAAAAAGAACTTATCTATGATCTCTTCCAGTCACACCACTTCTGCTTGTTTCAAACACCACAGATAAGGTTTTTTTTTAAACTTAGTTTTGATAGTGCTTGGTGTTGCTACACAACAGTGTTTGCTTTTTGACTTGATGCTGGCTGATCCTGTGGACTAAACAATACATGGACAATGGGATAGATTTGCAGAGTATATCTTTGTGGAGTTTTATTGAGCCCATGAAGCATTAACTGAGGCTTTTTTCTCCACAAACATTTATGCTTTGTTGAGCTGAGGGCGCTATACTGCAATTTTCCTGTATTTTGTATTGTAGCACACAGGGGTCAGTGAAGTGATCATATCTGTGTAGAGCATCATTTTTTTTGTTTCTTCTTTGATTTTTGAATTATGCTTTCTTTTGAGATATAGTAATTGAAATCACCCATTATTATAGTGTTGCCCATTTCTCCAGCTTTCCTAATCTCTGAAAACATTTCTTCATCTGTCTGCTCATTTGGTCCTGGG
This sequence comes from Geotrypetes seraphini, assembly GCF_902459505.1. NCBI lineage: Eukaryota > Metazoa > Chordata > Amphibia > Gymnophiona > Dermophiidae > Geotrypetes > Geotrypetes seraphini. Next base: position 173,899,482 of record NC_047084.1, on the reverse strand, counting down.
GGATGGTAGTATAACCCAACCTTTATATTCCCTCCCTTCACACATGGAATTTCTATCCATAAGGATTCCACACTGCTATCTATGCCGTGCAGAATGTTTATTTGATTTGATTCAATTCCCTCTTTAACACATAGCGCAATCCCCCCCCCCCCTCCAATTTGATCTACTCTATCCTTGCAATATAATATGTACCCAGGTAACACAGTGTCCCATTGATTATCCTCCTTCCACCAGGTCTCCGAGATGCCTATTATATCTATCTCATCATTCAGTGCTATATACTCTTAACTCTCCTATTTTATTTTTTGGGCTTCTAGCATTTGCGTACAGACACTTCAAATTGTGTTTTTTCCTTGCAACTACAGGTTGCTGAGAAGACAGGGAAAATTTGATTCTTTTACTCTGCCTTCCTCTTAAACCCTCCTGGCTTTCTTTCACCATTATTGGAACCTCTCTACTGGGACTCCCTAAATATCCTGTTTCAATAGCATCCTCCAAGGATACCTTACACTGAACCATCCACTCCCGAGCGATTGTCGGCTTTCCCCCACATCCTAGTTTAAAAGCTGTTCTATCTCCTTTTTAAATGTTAGTACAAGCAGCCTGGTTCCATCCCAGTTAAGGTGGAGTCTGTCCTTTGGGAACAAGCTCCCCCTTTCCCAGAAGGTTGCCCAGTTCTTAACAGATCTAAATACCTCATCCCTGCACCATCGTCTCAACCACACATTGAGACTTTGGAGCTCTACCTGCCTCTTGGGTCCTGCATGTGGAACTAGAAGCATTTCAGAAAATGCAACCCTGGAGGATATGGATTTCAGCTTTCTACCTTAGAGCCTAAATTTGGCTTCCGGAACCTCCCTCCCACATTTTCCTATGTAATTGGTACCTACGTGTACCAGGACAGCTGTCTCTTCCCCAGCACTATCTAAAATCCTATCTATGTGATGAGTGAGGTCCACCACCTTCACAGCAGGCAGGCAAGTGACTAGGCGATCCTCAGGCCCACCAGCCACCCAGCTATCTACATGCATAATAATCGAATCACCAACTACAACCGCTGTCCTAACTTTTCCCTCCGGAGGAGAAGCCCCTGGAGACACATCCTCAGTGCGAGAGGATATTGCATCCCTGGTGGGAAGGTCCTAGCTATAGGATTATTTCCTACTTCACCAGGGTGATGCTCTCCTTCTAGGAGACCTCTCTCCTCCAAAGAAGCACAGGGGTTACCAGAATGGAGGTGGAACTTCTCTACAACATCCTTGTAGGTCTCCTTTATGTACTTCTCTGTCTCCCTCTGCTCCTCCAAGTCTGCTACTCTAGCCTCAAGGGAACACACTTGCAAGCGTGGGGCGGGGGGCAGGGCGATATCACGATCTTTTATTATAACCCCTCACAATAATTATCATTATATAATTATTTCCCATGCTACACAAGAACACTGCTGTGCACACTCAGGATCAGCCTCACATGGACCTCAATTACAACAGCCCAAAGGGACTGCTGTGTTCACAGTGCAAGTGGTAGGTCGAATTTCCCCTAAGGCCATGCTTGCGTACTCCTAATCCTCACAGCAGGTCTTGTGTTTGCAAATAGATTTATTTTTTTACCGGATTCTTTTAGAATGTAGAGGAGCGATTGTTCTGGAGAAAGGAAGTGAGTTTTACAAGAGACCCCAAACATACAACTGTGTTTGTAAGAAAAATTCAATTTTATTACACAAACTCTCAAAACATACTTATTAACTGGTTTCCTATTTCCTTTCCCAACAACTACTCAGGTACTTCTCTACCTGTACTCTTTACAGGGTTTCACTTTAAACTTTCAGCAGGTAAATATTCATTTTCTTATCGTGTCCCAAATAAAAATAACCATAGTAGTGTGCACACTAATAAAGTGAAAAGAACCTTTGTCTTCAGGCCCATCGCAGCTTTCTTGCTTTGGAGCTCACCGTTGACACTGGGTATGCTTGGACAATCTTTGTAACTTCCGACTACAATCACGAACTGGAACTTCTGGAATCACTGGACCTTCCGATCAAAATCTGGTATTGGAACAACTGGAACAATTGATTTGTCGTACCTACTGCCTGACTCAAAATAAATCAATAAGGCAAAACCTTAACTTCCTCAGTGATGTATCTTTATGTTCTTCTTTGACTTTTTGGTGTTTGCTAGCTATTTCTAGAAAAATATCTTTAATAACTTTTCCCAGTAACAAGTGTGCCACTCATTTTTTCCACTTGCATTCAGTCTGAAATGAATAGAAACTGTCTCTTTAAGAAATTTTACAAGAACCTGCTGCATTTAGAACACAGCACTACTCTGGTTTTTAGAATCTTCACCAGCACAGCTCAGTGGTTCATAGACAACGGCGCGAAAGACAAAAGCGCGCACCAACAATTGAGCGCAGCGTGGAGGTGCACGCCGTACAAAATTACAGTTTTTAGGGGCTCTGATGGGGGGTTTTGTTGGGGAACCCCCCCAGTTTACTTAATAGACATCGCGCCGGCGTTATGGGGGGTTTGGGGGGTTGTAACCCTCCACATTTTACTGTAAACTGAACTTTTTCCCTAAAAACAGGGAAAAAGTTAAGTTTTCAGTAAAATGTGGGGGGTTACAACCCCCCACACCCCCCACAATGCCCCCACAATGCGGCGTGATGTCTATTAAGTAAAGTGGAGTGGGTTCCCCCCCACGCCCCCCCCGTCAGAGCCCTAAAAACAGTAATTTAGAGCAGCACGCACCTCCGCGCTGCGCTCAATTGTCTGGGCGCGCGTTTGTCGCGGCGCACTTTTGACCTGACACCCAGCTCAGTTTTTACTTCTGCCACAGTACTGCAGAATTCTATTTTATCTGTAACTCTAGAAAATCCCTTTTAAAAACTCAAATCAGAGAAATTCTTTCCAACCTCACCCATAAATACTCAAAAGTAATTCTTTTCTCAAATTCCCTTTTAAAAACCAGCTAAAATAACTTTTCTTTAACTGAAAGTTATTTAAATTAGATTTCCATCTTATCTTTTTATCTTCTCAGATACTTGTAAAATCACTTTTAACACTACATATTAAATTATCCTTTAGTATTCAGATTCTATCTTTTTCTCAAGCAATCTGCCCTTTAAAACATACAATCACACTCTCTGAAGATTCACAGACTTCCTCATACTTCTGCAGCCAAAAACATTAACAAACTGTCTTCTTTAACTATTTCCTAACACACTTCAGGCACCCTCATACTTCTCCAGTCAGCTAGCAACAACCTACTTCAACTAGCTCCAATCTCCAACTGGCTACTGCAACTGCCTCTTGACAACAGACTTCTGCTTCTCAATACTGCAATTGCCTTCTGACAACTAACTACTTTTCAAAAACCAACATTTACTTAGAAATTGTTCAGATAATATTCCATGGATTAGCCATTCATCTCTCATACACATGCATATTCTGCATTCCTTTTTTGGGGAAAAATTGATAGAAAAGGATATGTTGACTTAGCTGCAGAATGACCCATTCCCATATAGGTCTCCTTAGCAGGGCACCCTTAATGATATCAGCAGCTTCCTTCCAATATCAATGGAAAGGAGGAAATCCAGCAGGCCGTTACAGGACCTCTGAGGTTCTCTCAAGAAGCATCACTGTCTGTACTCTCATCAAAATAAATTGTACAATGTGATACCTACCAGGAAGCTTTTTCAGGAGGAGCCTCCCACGTTCTGGAATTTACTTTCAGAGGAACTACGTCAAACTCCAGTCTACCTCTACTTTGGGAAGCAGATGAAAACCTGATTCTTCACCCAAGCCTTTAAAACATAGGGTGATTGACTATACGCTCATTCTGCACCAGGACTAGGCTTACCCCACACACACACACACAATAAATTTGTTCTTTATATCTTGGTTAACTGTATAAACAACTTGCTTTGAGATTAGCCTCCCATCTGTTTATCCCAAGTATGCATACTCTGCACTAACTACATACATACTTATCAAAAATATATGCATTACCCACATTTTAGTTATTTAAACACCAAAAATGTATTTAATTTTGCAAGTAACCTGAATTTAAGTAATTAAACAGCTTTTCACCTGCTTGCTTTCCTGTCTCATGCCAGAAGTAATGGATGGAAACAACCAATCAAACATTCCATTTTCCCTGCCATGAGCTTCAGAACTCTCTACTGCTCTAACTGGCACTTTCTCGGAATGCTCACATGCACATTATCTCCTGGAATGCTCACAGGCACTCTCTCAGTGTTCCATGACCTGTTCAAGCCTAAATAAACTTTTTCCAGTTTAAAAAATAATACATTTTTAAACTGGTTACACATTCGTTCTCTGAGAGCTAGGAACTCTTTGCAGCGAGCACACACATATAACTTCTCGCCAACCAGGAGAAAGTCATACATGTGACACTCAGTGCAAAAGACTGGATTGCAACCCTCTTGCTGCTGGATTACTGTCTGCATCTTCTTATTGAGCTAATTAATTAACCTTTTTAAGCTACTAGCAATATATTAGAGTAGTATAGAGGGCCTTAGGATTTTATTAAAAGTACTAGTCTTTAAGCCCGTTACATTAACGGGTGCTAGAATAGATGTGTCTCTTTCTTTCTTTCTCTCTCTCTCCTTGGCCGCTGTCTGTCTGTCTGTCTGTCTTTTTTTTTCTTTGTCTCTCTCTTTTTGGCCACTGTCTGTCTGTCTGTCTGGCCCCCTGTCTGTTTGTCATTCTTTCTGTCTGTATCTCTCCCTGGCCTCTTGTCTGTCTGTATTTCTTTCTGTCTGTCTCTCTGTCTCTCTCCCTGGCCCTCTGCCTGTCTGTCTCTCTCTGTTGCGCCATGCCTACCTGTCTCTCCATGGTCCCCTTCTGTCTCCTCCCCCCCCCCGAGCAAACCAAGATTGCTGCCTGCCCCCCAGCACACCCCTCCCCCCAAAGTAGCCCCCTTTCCCTCTCCCCTTCCACTTCCCTGTCTGTCTTTCTTTCTGTCGGTCTCTCTCCCAGGCCCCCTGCCTGCCTATCTCTCTCTGTTGCGCCATGGCTGCCTGTCTCTCCGTGGCCCCCTTCTGTCTCCTCCCTGAGCAAACCAAGATTGCTGCCTGCTCCCAGCACATCCTTCCCTCCAGAGCAGCCCCCTTTCCCTCTCCCCCTCCACTTCCCTGTGCAGCAGTAGCAGCCGGATACCTCGCAGCACCCGCACCCTGTCCGCTTCGGCCAGGCCAAAGGACACCCTCCTGCCATTGCTCTCGGTGCCGCTCAAATCACCGCACGTGACACAAATCGAACATGGCCACGGAAGCACACAGCACGGCAGCAGGGATCACGGCCTCCTAAGTGCGCATGCGCGCATAGGGTTTTATTATAGAGGATGTTGTTTTAAGATCTAAACTGTCTTTAGAAGGGACCATACAATTGAGCTTTTCTCCCTAAAACTCTTTAGAAGGGAACCTACAATTGAGCTTTTCTTCCCAAAACTCTTTAGAAGGGAACCTACAATTGAGCTTTTCTCCCCAAAACTCTTTAGAAGGGAACCTACAATTGAGCTTTTCTTTCCAAAGCTCTTTAGAAGGGAACCTCCAATTGAGTTTTTCTTCCCAAAACTCTTTAGAAGGGCACCTACAATTGAGCTTTTCTCCCCAAAACTCTTTAGAAGGGAACCTACAATTGAGCTTTTCTTCCTAAATCTATCAAAGCTTTTCTTCTCTCAGAAGGAGAAAGTCCTCTTCCCTCCTTCTCTAACAGACCCTAAAGGCTACACTACTGCCTGACTGATTTTGCTTTGCTAAAAAGAGAACTGCAAAAATATAACCCACCAAAACTCAAGTTTTCCTTTCCCAAGTTTGAATACCAACAGACAAAATGTTCCAATGGATGTATTTTTTTATTTTCTCAGCAGAGCAGATCCTCTCAGTACCTCTTCAGCTGTGGAGAAAAGGGTGAGTTTCCAGATCTGGTGAGAGGGCTTGGGGGTTAGGTGTTTCAGGTTGTGCAGATTGTCCTTGTTAAGATCAGCTGGAGAAATGTGAAGGGTAATTTAGAAGCAGTATAAGAGTAATTTGAGCCTAGGGTGGGCAGGCAGATAGTTTTCACAGCAATCTGTGAACTACTATCTTTAATGCAGATCCTCTACAACCTCCCTCCTAGAACCAGGTTTACTGAGAGTTGGCACTAGGCCAGCATTCCTCCCCTCAAGGGTCACCTGTGGAATCTGATCTCTTAAGAAAGTCCTCAGAGTTCAGTTGGTTAATGCAATTTTGTAAATAGACCCTTTATGACAATTTGAACCTGAGAGAAAACCCAAAGTGAAGCCATTCCCAGATATTCATGTGCTGGTATGGGGAAAGTTCCAACCAGTGGGAAAGTCTCAGATGACCAAGTTGATTCTGCTATGAGGATTTCTACCTATATTTTAGGTCCATGTCCCAAAGCGTAATTAAAGTCCTAAGTTGATTAATAATTATTTAAAGGAAGATTGCCTTTGATGTCAGAAAAAGAGCCATTGCCCACCCTGTGTTACAGAAACCAGCATTAGACTTCTGACCCTGGGACTTAGCGTCCTATCTCTGATATTCCTTTTTTTGGGAAAAATTGATAGAAAAGGATATGTTGACTCAGCTGCAGAATGACTCATTCCTATTGTATAGGTCTCCTTAGCAGGGCACCCTTAATGATATCAGCAGCATCCAATATCAATGGAAAGGAGGAAATCCAGCAGGCTGTTGCAGGACCTCTGAGGTTCTCTCAAGAAGCATCACTGTCTGTACCTTCATCAAAATAAATTGTACAATGTGATACCTACCAAGAATCTTTTTCAGAAGGAGCCTCCCACGTTCTGGAATTTACTCTCAGAGGGACTACGTCAAACTCCAGTCTACCTCTACTTTGGGAAGCAGATGAAAGCCTGATTCTTCACCCAAGCCTTTAAAACATAGGGTGATTGACTATACGCTCATTCTGCACCAGGACTAGGCTTACCCCACACACACAAAATAAATTTGTTCTTTATATCTTGGTTAACTGTATAAACAACTTGCCTTGAGTTTAGCCTCCCATCTGTTTATTCCAAGTCACTCTGTATCACCCATCTTGTCCCCTTCTAATATCTGCATTTGACCCCTCACCTAAAGGATAAGTTGTATTATAGAAAAGCATTAACATCATATCTGTGATGTTTGAATGCTTTATAAGTATTATGTCTCCTTTTTAGTTTGTATTATATCTCTCTTATTTGAATTTCTGTGCTGTTAATAAGTATATTTTTGAACTGTTTCATGGTAGTCCTATTATTAAGTTTCAGTTTACTGATTTTAACTTTATCTCATTCAGTGTATCTATGTTTACATTTGGTCTTTGCTATTAACAAAATTGTACGTTTTATGTCAAATTATACCTGCTGCGAATCTCTTCATAAAGGTGGTTAATAAATCCCAATAAATAAATATCAGGCCCTTCCTTCAGTCCCATTGGATCTTCACCATAGCTCCAAGTGGTGGGGTATCCTAAGAAGGCCTGTCATGGTTGACATCAGCAGGAAATGGGTGGGACTGAACCAGATCAGCACTGGTGATGGAACCACACTGGGCTGACATCCAGATTAGATTTGAATGAGGCCAAGTTAAATCTGATTATTTTTCCAGACTCGGCCTGGATAGACACTGGCTCTAATCATCCAAGCAAATATGAGGCAAAAAGTCAAATATCTGATCAAAGAGATCTTGCTGATTCCTAATATGCAGTGTAATAGTTTTGCCTTTTGTGTGTCAAAAACTGCGTGTTTTTATCTTGGGACATTTGAGAGTTTAATTATCGACTAAGAACTGCAGCTGCATGTTTATCACTTCAAACACACTAACACACTTGAACTATCAACAGCTGATTATTATTCATCAGTGTAGCTTTCTCTATGACTTTTTTTTTTTTATTCCTGCTAATGAATGATCCAGCCCATCACTGAAACAAAACAAATGTCATTAACTTCTGGCAAAGACTGACTGATTCTGATCTGATTACTGTTGATTTTTGTAAGCCCTGCATTTATTTATTCAGTCTTTCTCAACTAAAAGGGCTACCACAGGCATAGACAATGAGCTGCTGGTGAAGGTGTCAGGTCAAAAGCGCGCCGGGATAAAGGCGCGCCCAGACAATTGAGCGCAGCGCAGAGGCGCGCGCCGCTCTAAATTACTGTTTTTAGGGCTCCGACGGGGGGGGCGTGGGGGGAAACCCCACTTTACTTAATAGACATTGCACCGCGTTGTGGGGGCATTGTGGGGGGTTTGGGGGTTGTAACCCTCCACATTTTAATGAAAACTTCACTTTTTCCCTGTTTTTAGGGAAAAAGTTAAGTTTACAGTAAAATGTGGAGGGTTACAACCCCCCAAACCCCCATAATGCCGGCGCGATGTCTATTAAGTAAAGTGGGGGGGTTCCCCCTCACGCCCCCCTGTTGGAGCCCTAAAAACAGTAATTTAGAGCGGTGCGCGCCTCCGCGCTGTGCTCAATTTTCCGAGCGCGCCTTTGTCTTTCGCGCCGTTGTCTATGAACCAAAAGTACCGTATTTTTTGCTCCATAAGATGCACCTGACCATAAGACACAGCCTAAATTTAGAGGAGGAAAACAAGAAAAAAAACATTCTGAACCAAATTCTCCCCGCCAGGATCTGCACCCAACCACACACTCCTTGCCAGGCTCTGCACCCTTTCCCCCCTCCCTGCCAGGCTTTGTACCTTGTCCCCCCTTTGGTGGTCTAGTGGTAGGCAAGGAAAGGGCACAGATGTCAAGGCAGATGACCTTTTAAAATATGCAATGTCACCTCAGTAACAACTATAGAAAAATAGACAAATATAGAGCAAAATATAGGCAGCAGATATAAATTCTCAAAATTTTGATCACTAAATTGAAAATAAAATCATTTCTCCTACCTTTGGTTGTCTGGTGATTTCTTTCTTTCCTTCCTCAGGCCCAACAATTGTCCCTTCCTTCCTTCCTCCTATATTCCCCTCACTACCTTACAGCCTTTGTCCTCTTCTGCCCCCCCCAAGCCCGCCTGCCCGCTGAATTCAATTACCTCCGGCTGCTGCCACTGTGAGGATATATCAACGAAGCAGTAGCGGCGGGGAGTTTGGACTCCTGGCTCATCAGTGGGTCGAGGGAGCCATCACGGAACAAATTGCTGAGAAAGGCCAGGCGGGTACTGCGATTGCACACCGCCGGCCCAGAAGACTTATCCCTGATGTCAATTCTGATTTCGGACTGAAGGGCTGGGACAGCCCTTTCCTCTACTTACACGGGCAGGAGCAGTGGCAGGAGCAGCGGCAGCGGATGGCGGTTGAAATAAGGTAACGGCAGCAGGGGGCGGGGCTTATATTCGCTCCATAGGATGCACCCTTTTTCCACCCACATTTTTTGGGGAAAAAAGTGCATCATATGGAGCGAAAAGTACGATAATTTTTATATTGTGATAAGCTAAGTAGAGGATATATAAACAGAGTGGTTTATTGTTGGTACTTTGGTTACTAAGAAAACCTTTGAGTAATATAATAGCATAACATAAGAACATAAGAATTACCGATGCTAGGTTAGACCAGTGGTCCATCGTGCCCAGCAGTCCACTCACACGGCAGCCCCCAGGTCAAAGACCAGTGCTCTAAATGAGGCCAGCCTCACCTGCGTACGTTCAAGTTTAGCAGGAACTTGTCCAACTTTGTCTTGAATCCTTGGAGGGTGTTTCCCCCTATAACAGACTCCGGAAGAGCATTCTAGTTTTCTACCACTCTCTGGGTGAAGAAGAACTTCCTTACGTTTGTACGGAATCTATTCCCTTTCAACTTTAGAGAGTGCCCTCTCGTTCTCCCTACCTTGGAGAGGGTGAACAATCTGCCTTTTATCTGCTAAGTCTATTCCCTTCAGTATTTTGAATGTTTAGATCATGTCCCCTCTCAGTCTCCTCTTGTCAAGGGAGAAGAGGCCTGGTCTGTCTAATCTCTCACTGTATGGCAACTCCTCCAGCCCCTTAACCATTTTAGTCTCTGGACCCTTTCGAGTAGTACTGTGTCCTTCTTCATGTATGGTGACCAGTGCTGGACGCAGTACTCCAGGTGAGGGTGCACCATGGCCTGGTACAGCAGCATGATAACCTTTTCCGATCTGTTCGTGATTCCCTTCTTTATTATTCCTAGCATTCTGTTTGTCCTTTTCGTCGCCTCCGCACATTGCGCGGACGGCTTCATCGACTTGTCGATCAGAACTCCCAAGTCTCTTTCCTGTGAGGTCTCTCCAAGTACCACCCAGGACATCCAGTATTCGTGCATGAGATTTTTGTTACCGACATACATCACTTACACTTATCCACGTTGAATCTCATCTGCCATGTCGATGCCCATTTCTTGAGCTTGATTATGTCATGTTGCAGATCTTCGCAATCCCTCTGTGTCTTCACTACTCTGAATAACTTCATATCGTCCACAAATTTAATCACCTTACTCGTCATACCAATGTCCATATCGTTTATAAAGATGTTGAAGAACACGAGTCCAAGCATCGAGCACTGCGGCACCCCACTGGCAATGACAAACATTAAACAAGAACACTCTGTAACAAATACTCAAATCTGAACAAAACTCTACAACTGATAGTGAATCAAAGTGCTCAGAGATATGGAGGTGATAACAGGGCGAACCCAACACTACCACCTCACCGCCCAATCATCGCTTTAATTCAAAGCAATAGCTGTAAAAAGTAATTTAATATGCACAATTGCTTTGGGTGCACAAGGCTACTCGTTTCATGTAAAATAACAAATATAATATGCAGTCCGAAATAGCAAACTTATCTGGAGCTTGCGGGTTCCGATGTGACACAGACACGTTTCGCTCCTGCCTCAGGGAACCAAGAGAGAATTTACAGGGCTACTTAAACCGTGTGGGCGAGATGTAACTCTAAAAATACAAAAACAGATTACAAAAATTTTTTATAAATAAGAACAAGTAAAAAATTTTTGTAATCTGTTTTTGTATTTTTAGAGTTACGAAGGAAGAATCTTTATTTTTTCACTAGCAAATATAATACAAGCCGTGTTGGATGTAGCACCTTTAAATCACATACATTTTCATGTTTAATCCCCTGTTAATAGAAAAATCTACCAATTAATTTATAACCTGAATTAATGAGCCAGTTACTTTGTTGCTATTGACAAAGATGAACATTAGGTAGAAGAGAAGAGATGGCACAGATAAACAGGACATAGAATTATTTTCCAAATGTCTTGAGATTTTGTATTAAACAAATTAAGGCCAGTTCATGTGAAAGATATTCTGCAACGAAGTGATTTAACTTAAATTGCGTCATCATAAAATGCTTTGACCATTTAAAAATGATTATTTTGTAAATGATTCATTTTATGGATAATGACCTGGAGTTAAGATATTCATGACACAGAATTATATGATAATAGTTGTAATTTGCATTTATATAACATTGTTTATCAAAACACAATCTAAATATGCCAGGAAGTGAAGTAGTCTAGTGATTTTAGCAGCAGACTGAGAAGCAACGAAGTCAGCATCCAAATCCTGCTTCTCTCACAGAAGCTTCTTGTGACCTTGAGCAAGTCGCTTAACCCTATGTTGCCTCAAGGCTACATTTTCTAATGTGCATTGTCTAACACAAGCTCCTTTTATTCACTAATAATTTGCATGTATCACATGCATGTTAGTAAACCTGGCCCTTTTACTGTAAGTTAGGAAATAACCTGCAGTACATAAATGCAACTAAACTTGAGTTCCCAAGGAAAGCTCAAAACCCAAAAATGAAACTGCAGTTCAGAAACATTCTTCTCCATCCCATGGGGCAGAATGATGCTGATATCAGCCCAAATCTCTAAGGTTGTGTCCACTTCGTTCTATTATCTACAACAACTGAATAATCTCCGGTGATACTTTTCCGATACAGACTTCACCCAGTTGCTATACACCTTCGTACTGTCTCGCCTGGACTACTGTAACGGTCTGTATGCTGGCCTTCCAACCAAGGAGCAACAACAACTGTAAAGAGTCCAAAATAGCATGATTTAGGCTATTAAAAAACCTCGGCCCTTTTGATCCCATTACACTGGCTCCCTATAAGGAAGCGGGCCATCCTTAAACAACTGATAGCTTTCAAACGTCTCCATAGCATGATCCCCCACTACATGGCGGAAAAGCTCCCCATCAACCACCCATCTAGGCCACTCAGATCCCAACTAGAATGCAGGCTGTGCATTCTGCCAGCGTACTGTCTCCACCTGGAAACTGCCCGGAAATGATCATTTTCCCATAGCGTTTCCAAACTGTGGAACCAGCTCCCTCCCTACCATCCGAACTATAGACAGCCTGTTACCCTTCCAGAAAGCAATGAAGACAATCTTATTCTCAAATTATTGCATACCTGACTTAAGGCTTTAACTGCCAGGTTATGGTAGACCGTAATCGCACATGGCCACTGGAGACTCCTTGCTTATATACTACTTAATGTTCTATTGTCTGCCTTTGCTGTCTTAGTCTAATGTCTCTAGTATGACTGTGAATGTACCTCTGTAACCCATTATGGGCTCCTGGGGACAGCGGACTATAAAACTAAATAATTAAATAAATATTGTTTGTCATTCATTGTAAGTGAGTATATCAAGACATGGAGAGGAGGGTATTAGTGACTTCCTGCGTGTATACATAGGGGGTAATTCTATGAAGGGTGCTAAGAATTAGGAGACACACCTAAATGGAGGCACTTAAATATGGGCAATTATTCCATGAAGGGCACACAGTTGCTGTGTCAGGAAAGACCCTGTGAGTGTTGGGAAGTTGAGAGAGAGAACAGTAGCAGAGGGTCCTACTGAAGGTTTAACACACATTTCTGCACAACAGAAAGCCACATATAAATCTGTGCCAAAGAGGGCAATAATGCCCCCAAATCACTGCACAGCCCCTAACCAGCAGGTATCTTTTCGTCTTTTCCTGGGTCTAAAACCAAGCCTGCCGTCACTGAGCTAAAACTCTCAGAGGAAGCAGTGCAGGAAGGGTTAATTCCAAAGGGTTAAACCTATTGCTAGGCAGAGAACTGCTTTGGACCCAGTCAGAGCTGTGAGGAACCTCCAGCCAATCAGAGAGAGGGACACAGCTGGGGCTGGTAGTAATCATATAACTCTTGGAAGAGAAAAGGGTGGTTCCTTTACTACCAGGGAAGAGCAGCAAATATGACCAGTAGCCAAACCCAGAGGAAGCAGAGTGAGAAACTCAGCTACAGAGAAGCAGCAGAACCCAGCTGCATTAGAACCACAGGTATGCCCATTAGATGAGGAAATGCAATGGGAACACTGGTCATGAGGTTCTGAACCTGCAGAGTTAATGGAAGTGCAGGAAGATGTGGGGCTGGTCTGCAGGCAGTGACAATGATGTAAGCATTACTGACATGGGTACTGCCTGAAGATGCTTTAAAGAACTGCTCTGCCAACTGAAATGAAACAGTGGTTTTGTGAGGAAAACCTGTGCTGGCAGAAGCCAAGCTTTATGAATTGGTAAAGGAAGCTGTTTGACAGTTTGCCTTAAGAAAACTAACACTGGTAAAGACTGTTAGTTGCCAAACAAGCAGTGCTATGCAAGGCAATTAACTAATCTAGCAGTCAGAGACTGGTTACTGTTCGGATAGAAGGCAGAATAGTGTGTGTACTGGACAACTTTCTGGGGAAAGAGCAAGCTATTCAGTAAGGATGGACTCCATCTCAGCAGAGATGGAATGAGGCTACTTGCAAGCAACATCAACAGAGAAATTGAGAAGTTTTTAAACTAGGAAGAAGGGGAAAGCCGACAGTCGATCAAGAGTCGATGGTTCGGGAATTGGTATGCCCAGAGGATAATGTGTAGGAAGATAGTGGGGAAGACTCGCTGGATTATAGGCAAGATAGAAATCCTAATGGATCAAAAAGGACACAAGAGGGAAGAAATTGCAAGAAAGTAACAGGCCGCAAACTCAAGTATATATACACAAATGCAAGAAGTCTAAGAAATAAGACGGGGGAATTGGAAGCTATGGCACAAAAAGATAACCTTGACATCATTGGCATCATGGAAACATGGTGGAACGAGGAAAATGCCCAGGACATTGTGCTACCGGGATACAAGCTATACCGCAGAGACAGAGTAGGTCAAAAAAGTGGAGGTATAGCCCTATACATCAAAGAAGGGATTGAGTCTACCAGAGAACATGCCAGAAATGAAAAATAAGGTAGAGTCTCGAGGGGCCAAAATTCTGGGAATAAAAGGAACAGAAACGAAGATCGGCATCTACTACTGACCCCCAGGGCAGTCCGAAGAAATTGATGGAGAGATGACAGACGAGATTAAACGCAACTGCAAGGGAGGCAACGTAGTTATCATGGGTGACTTCAATTATCCGGGGATAGATTGGAAACTAGGCACCTCCGGCTGTGGTAGGGAGACCAAGTTCCTGGATGCTGTAGGCGATTGCTTCCTGGAACAACTTGTCAAGGAAAATACAAAAGGAAATGCAATTCTAAATGGGCTACGAGGACCAGTGCAAGGTGTATAAGTAGAAGGGATGCTGGGAAGCAGTGATCACAATATTATTCACTTCGACCTGGATACAGGGGCAAAACATCGATCCAGAGCGACAGCCACAGCACTGAACTTCTGAAAAGGGAATTACGAAGGGATGAGATTCATGGTGGGGAAGAAGATTAAGAAGAGGATAAGCACTGTAAAAACACTAGAGAAAGCAAGGTCCTTTTTAAGGACATGGTCACCAAGGCACAAAATCTATATATACACCGTATATCACCAAAGGATCCAAAAGGAAAAAGAACAAGGAACCGGCGTGGCTCACTGTAGCTGTGAAGGAAGCGATCAGAAACAAGAAGACTTCATTTAAGGAATGGAAAAGGTCAAAAACAGATGAAAACTGGAAAAAGCACAAACAACATCAAAACAGGTGCCACAAGGCGGTAACAAGGGCCAAAAGAGACTATGAGGAAAAAATAGCCACGGAGGCGAAAAACTTCAAGCCGTTCTTTTGATATATTAAGGGGAAACGACCTGTGAAGGAAATGGTGGGGCTTTTGGATGACCATGGAATAAAGGGAGTGCTAAAGGAGGACAAAGCCATTGCCAACAAACTAAACACAATTTTTGCGTCTGTATTTACCAAACAGGATATACACAACATATCGGAGGCTGATAGGCTATACGCAGGAAGTGAGGACGGGAAACTGACAGGGTTGAAGGTCAGTCTAGAAGAGGTATGCAGGCAGATTGATAGGCTTAAAAATGATAAATCCCTGGGACCGGATGGTATCCATCCGAGAGTAATCAAAGAACTGAAAGAGGCTATAGCTGTACTGCTTCAACTAGTAGCCAATCTGTCGATCAAATCGGGGAGGATTCCGGAAGACTGGAAAGGGCGAATTTCACGTCGATCTTCAAGAAAGTTAGAGGAGAGATCTGGGAAACTACAGAATGGTGAGTCTGACCTCGGTACTGGGAAAGATGATATAAGCGCTGACAAAGGACCGTATCATTGATCACCTTGACAGACATGATCTGATGAGCACCAGCCAGCATGGCTTCAGCAAGGGAAGATCTTGCTTGATGAACTTGCTGCACTTCTTCAAGGAAATAAACAGGCAGATAGACAATGGTGAGCCGGTCGACATTGTATATCTGGATTTTCAGAAGGCATTCGACAAGGTCCCGCATAAACGACTGCTTCAAAAAATTGTGAGCCATGGAATCAAGGATGAAATACTCATGTGGATTAAAAACTGGTTGGGGGATAGGAAAGAGAGAGTAGGGGTAAATGGACAATACTCGGACTGGAAAAGCGTCAAGACTGGAGTGCCGCAGGGTTCAGTGCTTGGACCCGTGCTCTTCAAAATATTTATAAATGACCTGGAAATTGGCACGATGAGCGAAGTGATTAAATTTACAGACAATATGAAGTTATTCAGAATAGTGAAGATGCAGAAGGATTGCGAAGACCTGCAACGTGACGTAAACACACTCGAGAAATGGGCCGTGACATAGCAAATGAGGTTTAATGTGGATAAGTGTAAGGTGATGCATGTCGGTAACAAAAATCTTATGCACGAATACAGAATGTCTGGTGTGGTACTCGGAGAGACCCCCCAGAAAAGAGACTTTGGAGTACTGGTCGACAAGTCAATGAAGCTGTCCGCGAAATGCGCGATGGCGGTGAAAAGGGTGAACAGAATGGTAGGAATGATTAAGAAGGGAATTACGAGCAGATCGGAGAAGGTTGTCATGCCACTGTACCGGGCCACGGTACGCCCCCCCCCCCCCCACCTGGAATACTGCGTCCAGTAGTGGTCGCCGTACATGAAGAAGGACACTGTACTGTTCGAAAGGGTCCAGAGAAGAGCGACTAAAATGGTTAAGGGGCTGGAGGAGTTGCCGTACAGTGAGAGATTAGAGGAACTGGGCCTCTTCTTCTTTGAAAAGAGGAAATGATAGGGGACATGATAGAAACATTCAAGATAATGAAGGGAATAGATTGGTTGGGTGGTGGTGTTTTTTGTCATCATTGTTTTTGTTGCTTTTCTCATATTTTGTAGCATTAGTTCTAGTGTTTCATCTTTCTTTATGGTCTTAATCTTCATCACATTCTCCAGCTTGATTCTGTCTCTGATTCCAGCCCCTCTTTTTTTCTTTGAAACAATTTCTTTCAACTGCATGGCTGACTTTTAAGCATGCACATCTTTGATAAGATGGAAGACAGTGGGAAAAAGAAGTCTATTTGCCTCTACTATAATAAAGAACAGTATCATCTTTTCCTTCTCCCAGTAGCATTTGGTTACAAAATTGTGAATCTCTGTTGATATATTTTTTCTATCCTTCTTCTAGGTTGCCTGTGAATTATAAGTTCTCCAAAAGATTTCATCTGCTGCATTTTCCTATGGTTGTTTTTATCTCACAGCATTTATTTTCATCACTTGTTTCCTTGCTGAATAACTTTTAGTTAAATGAAAACACGGACAGCAGAGTTGTGGGGAACAAGGGAACTTTATTGTGACCAGACTTGCAGTCAGCAGCTCAGAAATATAAACTGAAGGGAATAGTAATCTTACCTAAAAGCCGTTGCAATAAAGCATCCAATGTATGTGAACAGAAATTAATTCTGATGCTGTAAATAAGGATAGGGAAACTTTTATAAATTAGACGCAGGGTGCTCTGAGGCTTAGAAATCTACATGGTGTCCAGAATAAAATGGACCCCTTACATTGCTTCAAAGTACTTTGTAATTGTTTAAACATTTAGGCCTCTTTTTACAAAACTGCAATAGCAGTTTCTAGCGCGGGGAGCCGCGCTGAATGACCTGTGCTGCTCCCGACGCTCATTGAGTTCCTATGAGCATCGGGAGCAGCGTGGGCTATTCAGCGTGGCTCCCTGCACTAGAAACTGCTATCACAGTTTCGTAAAAGAGCAGGTTAGTATGGCCTTTGAAAATACATTAGTCCAACATTTATTAGAAAACTCCCTTAGCAAATACTTTGCGCTGTATCCCTTATTTTATTTCAAAAATTTAATTGCAACTTCATCTTGATTTGCTTTTTTTCAATTGATACACCACTTGGCGCAAAGTATCAAAGTGGTTTACAATAAACCATCAAATTACATTACATATTGTATACACTAATTCACAATATAAAATAATAAAAACATCAAGAATCACTAATAACATTAAAAGTCCACAATTTATCAAATTTTAACAAGGTTTGGAGACTTTTAGATAACTATTGTCAGACTTCAGTTTAATTTACAGGTACCTTTTGCCTTTGCAGTTAATATTATGTGATGTTAATTTGGTTCACATCTGTCTATGTAAATTCAATAAAAATTTAAAACAACAACAAAAAAAGTCCATAACCTAATCTTATACTCTTCAGTTAAATGAGCTTATAAAAAGCCAAATTACACTCTCTTTAGTTGAAAGAGCTTATAAAAAGCCAAGTATTCACAGCTTTGCAAAAGCTGAGATAACTGGAAATTTCTGTCATTTCATTAGTTAGAGAGTTCCATAACAAAGGGCCAGCATAACAAAAAGCTCTGTTTCTGGTAGCTGACAGTTTAACCTGTGACAATGTGAGAAGCTGCAAAGATAAACACTGTGAAGAATGAAGTAATGGTTCACAGGGAGCCATGACTGGGATACAGTTATACCAGGCTATAATCTGTTCTAGAAACACAGGGTAGGAAGAAAAGAAGGAGTGACGTTATATGTTAAAGATCATATTAAAGCCACACAATTGAAGGATCTGCAGGGTAAGGAAGAGGCATTATGGGTCAATCTGGAAAGAGAGAATAGAAAATGTATTTACATTGGTGTGATATACAGGCTTCTTTCACAGATAGAAGTGGACAGAGATTTAATAGTACACTTTTAGAATATAACAGTGGAAGGGGAAATATTACTAATAGGTAATGTTGATTGGGATATCCTTATTGCAGGGTCTTCTAGAAGCAGGGAGATCCTGGATTCTCTGCAAGGAGAATTGTTCCAGCAGTTGGTAATGGAACCCACAAGGGATGGGGGCCATACTAGACTTAGGGGCAGATTCTGTATAGGATGCTGGTCTCAGCAGCCGCCTAAGCTGCATGCCAGATGATCACCTACTATATCATCAGAAATTGCACCTCCCTAATGACAGACACCTAATCTCACCTAACCAGCGCTGGTTAGAAAATCATTGCCATCAGCTGATCACGGCAAGGAAATCCCCCTGCTGCGGCAGGACCCCCAACGACGTCGGCCAGCAGAAGGGATGCCTAACCCCGAACCCCTGAACCCCTCCCAAAGCAATGAGGCTGGAGGGATGCCCACTCCATCCTGCCAACGAACCCTCCTGAGAAGTCCCCCGGTAGGAGGGATGCACACTCCCTCCTGCTGCCACCCCCAGAACCCCTTCTGGAACTGCCACCACCCCCCAGAATCCTCCAATACTCCCCTAAAGCTGAAAACCCCCCTCAACACACCTAAGTCTACCCTAACAACATTCACCACCACCACCCCACTCCGTACAAAGAAAGTCCAGCCAGCAGATCAGCCACTCCAAAATGACGGTCCTTCCCCTTTTCGGTGCATTCTGGGATGCACCAGGGAGGGGCCTAAGGCCAGATCCTCTTTCTATGTTATCAAAACCTTGACGCATCAACAATTTTAAATTAATTAATGATGGTTTCCTTAATATTTGTGGGAAATATGTAATATTTCAAAAATGCTAATTTTTTTAAAAAAAAGTTAATTTATGATGCACAAGAGAGGTACATAACTGGCTGGATGCCAAATGTGTAAGTGCTTATGAATATTTGTCTAAGAAGCATTTTTATGCTGTTTGGAATAGTATCTACTGTTTATTGTCATTTATTTGTGATCTGATAAGAAAATTCAGGTATTATTTCCTGCTCTAATGAAATGAAAAATTTACCCCCCCCCCCTTTTTTTTTACAAAACCGTAGCATGATTTCTAGCGTCGGCTGCAGCGGTAACAGCTCCAATACGCACACAATTCCTATGAGCGTCGGAGCTGTTACCACCACAGCTGGCGCTAAAAAGAGGGGGTGCGGGTATGTTCGCCAAACATATAAGACCAAATGTAAATTTTCAGTGGTATTGCACACTGTGTCAGACATTACTGGGTATTTATTCATTAGAAAAAGCTGAAACACCTCATCAGCTTTGTTGATTCAGTATTTTCCCACTGAACAGCCTCAATATATGCGAAGCATTGTAGCTGCATATGATATCATGCTTGACTCTGGTGAGAAATGTATCCTTTAATTATGATTTTTTTTTTTACTGTCTAATTGAAAGAGACATTAGATGGGATTAGAAAGATTACTGGTGAAGTACAAATCCCCAAGTTAAATCTCTGAAGCACAGAGCTGCTAGTAAACAGCCAGTACTGAAATGTAGGACGCTTGCGTGTGCAATGGACAACCAGCTGAGATTTACAAATGATGTTAGAAGCACATTCTTTAATATAGTTAAAATGGATTTAGTAACTCAAGATTATTCTGAAAACTTTATACTGAATAAGGTCCTATAGAAGGTTTTGTAGCCTTTACTTTAAAGCCAAAAATGGTGGCAGAATTCTAAAAGACAGAAAATGAATGATATAAAAAAACCAAAACTTAAATGGTTGCATGTGTGTTTTTGATGTGTTGAGTGGTGCTTAGATGGCAACTCTGGATGTAAAGAACTAATGCTGGGACCAGGCAGGCTTGTATGATTTATGCCCCATATACAGTATTTTGTTCTGTAATCTGCATTGAGTCCTATTGTTTATCGGGATGAAGCAGTACAACAAGATGAATGGAATGCTGCTACTATTTGGGTTTTTCCAGGTACTTGTGACTTGGACTGACCTCCATGAAGACGGGATACTGGGTTAGATGTACCATTGATCTGACATACTAAGGCTATTCCTATGTTCTTATTAGATTATATCAAAATGCCACTAATCAGCTGTGTCAGTGTCTTCACTACTGTGAGCTGAGATTTTGCTGAGATCTGTGGGTGCTAATATCAATTACTACTGTGCAACATACCAACCTCTCCTTTTAAAAAAGCGCGGAAGAGGTTTTTAGCGCTGGTCGGCATGCTGAATGCTCTGCGCTGTTCCAATGGTCATAGAGTTCCTGTGAGCATAGGAGCAGCGTAGAGCATTCAGCACGCCGGCTAGTGCTAAAAACCTTTTCCATGATTTCGTAAAAGGGGGAGCATATTTTGATTCTATGTTTTACTCTCAAGAAGGCATGTTTCATGACAAAGCACGGATCTATGTTGGGTTTTTGAATAGAGAATAAAAGTATAATTTCTACACATCATAAATGACTGCTTCTTGGAGCAACTGGTCCGGGAACTGACAAGAGGGGGGTGCTATTGTAGATTTGGTCCCTAGTGGAATGCAAGGCATAGTACAGGAGTTAACTGTGTTGGGTCCATTGGGAAACAGTGATCATAATGTGATCAAATTTGAGCTGATATTAGGAGTGACGTCGCAAAAGAAATCTACTGTGGAGGTAATTAATTTTTAAAAGGGCGACTATGATAAAATGAGGAAAATGGTTAAAAAGATGCTAAAAGGATAAGTTGCAAAGGTTAGGATTGTAACCAGGCATGGATGTTATTTAAAAATACCATCATAGAGGCCCAGACCAGATGTATTCCACATATTAGCAAAGGTGGAAAAAAGAGGAAACTAGAGCCGGCATGGTTAAAAGGTGAAGTGAAAGGCTATTAGAGCCAAAAAAATCATCCTTTCAAGAAGATTGGAAGGTGGCCAATGTTACGCTGATTTTTAAAAAGGGTTTCAATGGAGATCCAGGAAATTACAGATCGGTAAGCCTAACTTCAGTGCTAGACAAAATGGTGGAAGCAATTATAAAAAAAATAAAATTGTGGAACACGTAGACAGCTGTACTCTACCACAAAAAGAAGAAAACACAACCCCACATATGGAAATACAAAGCAAAAAAAAAAGTGGGGAATAGATACCACATATCAGCTGCAGAAACAATTAATTTATTAAAAACATATACAAATGATTGCTAAGCTTCACAGAGAGTCTTTAAGTCCGTTTTGTGTTGGACATAGTCAAACATGATGTAATGAGACAGAATCAGCATAGGTTCAGCCAAGGGAGATCTTGCCTCACCAATTTGCTTGACTTCTTTGAAGGTGTGAATAAACATGTGGATAAAGGTGAGCTGGTTGATGTAGTAATGTAATATAATTTATTTCTTATATACCGCTACATCCGTTAGGTTCTAAGCGGTTTGAAGAAAATATACATTAAGATTATAAATGAGAAGTAAGAAGGTACTTAAAAAATTCCCTTACTGTCCCGAAGGCTCACAATCTAACTAAAGTACCTGGAAATTAATAAAGAAGAGAAAATAAAGATGTAGTGTATCTAGATTTTCAGAAAGCTTTAGACAAAGGGCTCTTTTTACAAAGGTATGTTAGGGCCTTAACGCGCGGAATAGTGCGCGCTAAAATGCTGCATGTGCTAGCCACTACCGTCTCCTCTTGAGCTGGCTGTAGTTTTTCGGGTAGCGCACGCTAATCCAGTGCGTGCGCTAAAAACGCTAGCGCACCTTTGTAAAAAGAGCCCAAAGTTCCTCATGAGAGGCTCCTGAGAAAATTAAAGAATTCAGTTGTGGACTAGGAATTGGTTATCAGATAGAAAATAGAGGATAGGGTTAAATGGTTATTTTTCTCAATGGAGAAGCGTAAACAGTGGAGTGCCATAGGGAACTTTACTAGGACCGGTGATATTTAACTTATTTATAAATGATGTGGAAATTGGAATGATGAATGAGGTGATTAAATTTGTAGATGACACTAAACTGTTCAAAGTTGTTAAAACGCATGTGGATTGTGAAAAATTGCAGGCAGACTTTAGTAAATTGATAGACTAGGCATCTAAGTGGCAGATAAAATTAAATGTGAAGAAGTGCGAAGTGATGCACATTGGGAAGAATAACCGAAATCAGAGTTACCGGATGCTAGGGTCAACCTTGGGGGTTAGCGTCCAAGAAAAAGATCTGGTTGTCATTGTAGACAATACGATGAAACCTTTCACCCAATGTGTGGCGGCAGCCAAAAAAGCAAACAGGATGCTAGGAATTATTAAAAAGGGATGGTTAACAAGACTAAGAATGTTATAATGCCCCTGTATCGCTCCATGGTGCGACTTCATCTGGTGTATTGCATTCAGTTCTTATCTCCTTATCTCAAAAATGATATAGCAGTATTAAAAAAGATTCAAAGAAGAGCGACCAAGATGATAAAGGGGATGGAACTCCTCTCATATGAGGAAAGACTCTTCAGCTCTTCAGCTTGAAAAAGAGATGGCTGAGGGGAGACATGATTGAAGTCTACAAAATCCTGTGTGGAATAGAACAGGTAAAAGTGGATCGATTTTTCACTCCGTCAAAAATTGCAAAGACTAGGGGACACTCGATGAAGTTACAGGGAAATACTTTTAAAACCAATAGGAAGAAATATTTTTTCACTCAGAGAATATGGTAAGAGCGGATAGCGTAGCTGGTTTTAAGAAGGGTATGGGCAATTTCTTGGAGGAAAAGTCCATAGTCTGTTATTGAGAAAGACATGGGGGAAGCCACTGCTTGCCCTGGATCGGTAGCATGGAATGTTATTACTCTTTGGGTTTTGGTCAGGTACTAGTGACCTGGATTGGCCACCATGAGAATGGGCTACTGGGCTTGATGGACCTTTGGTCTGACCCAGTAAGGCTATTCTTATGTTCTTATGTGTTCTACAAGATACATAACCAGTTGAAGAATCTTTTCCTTATTTTTTGCTCTACTTTTTGCTTGTGTTTTTTTGTGAATGACATCAAATCACTAAGGGGTTCTTTTACTAAGATATGCTAATGGATTTAGTGGGTGTTAAATGTTGTAAAGCCCTTTGTATTCCCAAGGGCTGTATGGCATTTAGTGCACACTAAATCCATTAGCATCTTAGTAAAAGAACCCCCTATGTGACTGTGCTTATTGACAGGTCTGTCTTTGCCACTTCTGTTGGAAGTTCACTGAATAAGGGGTACACCAGGAGCATAGCTATTATTGAACAAGCCCAGCAGAATTCCCAGGGCCATCAATAGTTAATCTTGTCCCCCTTTTCTCTTTCAAGTCCAGCATCCCTCCCTTTTTCTGCCCTCTCTAATCTCCAACCCCAACTACCTGCCTCCATGGTCCTTCAAATGTACCTTTCTTTTGGCACATTCCACCCACAAGAAATTACATAAAAGAGGTGAAACCCAGCACAAGAAAGGCCCTGGTGAAGCTGAGTAGAGGCAGTGTGTTTATGTCACTGCCTCTATCAGCAGCCTGCTGTACATTGGCAGGACAGGGGAGAGAGAGGTTAGAGAAATGCCAGACCTATACAGGGAAGAGAGATACTTAATTTGCTGGGGTGGGGAAGCAGAGGGAAGAGAGATACAAACAGACATAGACCTGGAGCAAAGGGGAGGGAAAGAGATGGTAGACTGGGGGAGGGAAAATAGACTGAAGTGGGGGACAAAAGCAGAGAGACACTAAACCAATAGAAGGAATAGAGAGAAAAAAACAAACAATAGTAGGGGTGCCAGAGAAAGAGAAGAGAGAGAGAGGAGAAGCTGGACATGGAGAGGGATAGCAACACACAGAAGAGATGCTGGGCATGGAGAGAATAGGGACACTGAGAGGGCAGTTGCTCAACATGGGGGGAGTTTAAGTTTAAGGACACATAGGGAGGCACTAGACAGGACAGAGATACAGAGGAAAGATGTAGTGGACATAGAGACAGAAGAAATGTCAAAAGGACAGGAGAACTTGGAAAGAGAGTTAAGAAAACACAGAGAGAAGTGAAAAAGAAACACTGGAACCAAAGCAATGTTTAGACATCAAAAATAGAATACTAAGGGGCTCATAATGGAAACGGAAATACGTCTAAAAAACGGCCTAAATCAGCACTTAGACGATCAGAGAGACAAGTCGTCCAAGTGCCGATAATCGAACCGGGTTTTAGACGTATCTAAAAATGACTTAGGCCTTCACAGTGCTGCAGTACGCCTAGAGCTAAAAGAGGCATTTTTGGAGGAGTGGTGAGGGCGGGACATGAGCTGTCCTAGACTTAGTCGTACTGCATGTATAACCGAAAGTTTTACAACTCTGCCTAGACCACTGGTTCCCAACCCTGTCCTGGAGGACCATCAGGCCAATCGGGTTTTCAAAATACAAAAAAATCACTCTTGTGTTGCTTATAGACTTACTATATTAGTGATTCATAGCTTTTTACTAAGGTTTACGCTCAGAATCATGGAGGCAGGGACTGGGGAGAAAAATTCCCAGTACCATAGCCTCACCGCCCAATCATCGTGTATATAAAGAAGAATTTCAAATATATAAACTTATAGCATGCCACTAGGGCTAAACTTGTGTACGTCTAGGATGGAAAAAAACTGCAAACTTATCTTATAGCTTGCAGGTTCTGACGTGCCACGTTTCGTTCCTGCTTCAGGGAACCAACGATGATTTACAGCAAATGTCTAATAACGGGCGAGCGTGATTCAAATGATGGACTAAACCTCACATGGTTAACGCACAGTGATTCATACAGCTTCCTCTGGCAACACAAGAGTGATTTTTTGTATTTTGTATTTTCTTCTTCACTCGACTTGTGAAATACTCAAGTGTTTTGCCCCTACTTTTGCATATTGATGCAATCGGGTTTTCAGGCTAGCCCTAATGAATATGCATGAGAGAGATTTGCATATAATAGAAGTGAGAGGCATGCAAATCTGCTCCATGCATATTCATTAGGGCTATCCTGAAAACCTGATTGGCCTGGTGGTCCTCCAAGACAGGGTTGGGAACCACTGGCTTAGACCAAAGGTGTCAAAGTCAGTCCTCGAGGGCCATAATCCAGTCGGGTTTTCAGGATTTCCCCAATGAATATGCATGAGATCTATTAGCATACAATGAAAGCAGTGCATGCAAATAGATCCCATGCATATTCATTGGGGAAATCCTGAAAACCCGACTGGATTGCGACCCATGAGGAGGGACTTTGACACCCCTAGCCTAGACGGAACTTGGATGTTGTGACTTAGGCCATCTGAAACCAGATCTAAGTCACAAGAAGGTATCCAAAGTGACCAGATAACCACTATAGGGCCAAAGTACAGACCCCTTCACACTCCCCCAGCGATCACTGGCCCCCCCCCCACTGCCATAAAAATCATAATAACAACTTTACATATCTGCCTCCAGAACATCAGCACCTGGCATAGGAAAGCCTAGTAGAGCTGCACAGAAATGGCTTAAGAAGTCTGGGGGCTAGTGAACCATAGAGAGGAGGACCCAGGCCCATAAGCCACTCTAACCACTGCATGCATGTGTGCACCCCCCAATAAAACTCCTAAACCCTTATGTACTGCCATATAAGTAGCACCTGCAGCCATAAGGGCTATTGGGGTGGTAGACAGGTGGGTCTAGTCAGCTCTGCAGGATGTTATGGGGGGCTCACCATGACCTATAAGGTTGTTGTGGTGAGATGTGTATGTGGCACCCTTTTTCTGAAGTTCACAGCAGTGCCCTGTAAGGTGCCCCATTAGTCTGGTGCAATGTTTGGGTGTCCAGTCTATCACTTTGCTGACCCTGCCCACGTCCAAAAGGTCTTTTTCTAGGCATTTTTAACTTGGACAAATTTTGGGACGAAAATGGGGTATAAAGATGAATGACGTAGCGGTCTGGACGATCAGACAGCTGGATGTACAGTTAGACGATTTAAAAAAAAAAGTTGGATGTATTTTTCAAAATGGACCTTTACCTATGTCCGACTTTGGGCAACTAGTGATTCAGGCCCAAAACGGACTTAGATGTATCTTTTGATTATGCCCCTCTAAGTATTTTTCTCTGAATTGATTAACTGTAATAAGTCGGCTTTGAGAAAAGTGAATCTTTGATATCTTGCATTTCAGTTTCTATTACAATGACATGTTTTCTATATAAGTCTGGACTGTGCTTACATTTTGCAGGGTTGTTTACTTGAGCTCTGAAGGGATTCCTCCTCCTCCCCACTACATTGAGAGAGATGGTGTTATAAGAGACCTACTCAGTCTTAGTTACACCACTGGGAATGCTTTGCTGGGGGGTGGGAAGGGATGCTATAGATCCCAGCCAGAGCAGATGCATGTACTGAGTACTTATTGCAGCTGAGATTTAAAGGGAACTTAAAGCCAGTGTAGGGTAACAAATGTAAAATATTTGGTGTTGGTATCACTTTGAGATGCTTGCAGAAAAGAAGCTAAACCAGAGCTTTCTTACCATCATCTCAAGCTTAGAACTCCACAAAACTGAACTGCCAACTCAGAACTCGGAGAAAATGATGGTGAAACACAAGCTGCTGTTTTGGGAGTTGCAGAACTTAAAACTAATGAGTATAAAGCTAGAAATAAAAGAGAACATACAAAAGTAGCTTTGTAATTTAAATGCTCAGTTTACTGCTTTGCAACAGCATTTGAGCAGCTGGAGCAGTGTATGCATAAACTGGAAATTTAAACACTGCAAATAACAGAACATACCTCAGCAATTTCTCAACCTCAGCTGGATAATGAAGATATCTCAAATTGAAACTGGAGATACAACATATGCATTCTTCAAATGTCAGAGGGCTCTAAAGTAGGAGATGTAACATTTTTTTAAGACACAATCTCACGATTGCTGGGCCTGCCTTTTATGAAGCCCCTGGAAATTGAAAGAGCACTCTGCATGCCTTCTCACTCTGGTTGCTTTTAATAAGGCAGAACAGTAAAAAGGTGAAAATGATTAACCAAAACTACTTAGATCCACACAAAGTTAATCTATATGGAGATTAAATCAATTAAATGAAGGAAAGAATCTCAGAATTGCCACTCCATGGATCATAGTAATATTATCCATATAAGGAATTGTGGCGTGGCTATCTTTCATTGATCCAAAACCTTCATATGCTAAAAGTGACTTAATTTGTCAGTTTACTTAAATTAGCACTTTCTACTCAGACCTTATCTTGAGTTAATAAATTACTTTTTTACTTTTTCTTTTCTTTCGTATCTCTGTGATCATGCGCTGACATTAGCAGCTGGCATTCCTAAACATTTCTCAGTGTGTGCAAAAATTAACACATTCTCTATATATTATAGTCACAGCCAACATTAATAGTTGTAAACAGAAAAAGCACTTATCTTTTGGCTTTAATTTAGTGTCAGAGGGCCAAACACATCTGCCGCTCTAGCCCCACTCGGTGTATCCGACGGGGACCCGTTTCACCATGAACCCGCGGCATCTTCAGGGTTTTCAAATCGGGCTATAACTGAGCTTTTGGTGGGGTGACCGCTTGCTGCTTTCCAGCCCTGTGCTGGAGTAGACTTTCTTCAGGATCCTTCAGTCTGTATTAGGGAGTTGGGGTGAGCTCATGTACTGGATAACCTACACGCATCTAAGTCTAAATCCTCTATATTGTGATAAGGATAGAAGATCTTATTTGGGCCCAATCTCACTATGTCAATGGCTTAAAAGAGAAAGCAGTTTCTTGCATTGTGCTTCTCCTTGAAGGATATGGTTGTACAGCATGGCCTATTTGTCCAGCACATATTCAAATTCCATTTCACAACAAAAAGACATTGGTATTCTGAGCCAGCTAAATTTCAGAATCAGGGTTAGCATGTTTCCATAGTATGCTTGATTTGTGATGAATCTATTGCTCAGCCTATTCTAGGTTCTTTTGGCTATTGTGAGGTGCTGGACATGCCTCAATTTGACAATTATTATCTGTGGATTTATTGTTTGTATGTTGAGCCTACAGTGTCTTGTGAAAATAATATGATCATGCCAACTGCTATGTAAATTTCAGGTCCATCATTTTTGCTAGTAAGCACCAGAGTATTATTTGCTAGATAGAACTGATGGTTGTTTATCTAGTTATACAATACTACACAGTGCAGTACTAAGCTTCAATAGTAAATCAACTATTTTTGGACAATCTCATCAAATCATCATAGGAGCAGTAGACCTTGGATGATGCCCTAGTCAGAGACATCAACCCATGCAGATTTATTTTTGTTAGATTTGAGCTGTTGGCTGCCCTCACTTTCTTCTTCAAATTTGCTCATTTCGATATAGCGTGTGTGGTTTGGCTCTCTCTACAATTATCTTTTGTAGAGACCAAGTAAGAATGGACCATATATCTTGAATGTTTATGCCTCTAATTTATTTATTTAGTGGGTTTTATATCCCATCCTCCCCAGAGAGCTCAGAACAGGTCAGTGTTACAATATTACATTACATAGGGTTACCGTTAACATTCATAGGGTTACAATAACAATATATAGGGTTTCTGTTCAGCAGTAAGTGGTGTCATAGCTTTGCAATCAAGATGTGGAGTTAGAATGATCTATCTAATGGTATAATCTATCTAATAGTACAATCTAACACATATGTTCCGTGACAAACATTTGCTACCAAGGCGAGTAATCTAACACATAATAAAGGCATAGGATGAAGTTAAGAGGTGATAGGCTCAGGAATAATCTAAAGAAATACGTTTTATTACAGAAAGGATAGTAGATGCATGGAACAGTCTCTCGGAAGAGGTGGTTGAGACAGAGACGTGTCTGAATTCAAAAAGGCCTGGGATAGGCACTTGGGATCTCTTAGAGAGAGGAAGAAATAATGGTTATTGTGGATGGGCAGACTAGATGAGCCATTTAGCCTTTATCTGCCATCATGTTTCTATAAAACTCTATGACCTCACAATGCAAGTGTTAAGAGCCTTGGCCACTAGGTAGAGGAGGAGATAGTGCATGCTGTGGATG
Source organism: Geotrypetes seraphini (assembly GCF_902459505.1). NCBI lineage: Eukaryota > Metazoa > Chordata > Amphibia > Gymnophiona > Dermophiidae > Geotrypetes > Geotrypetes seraphini. The sequence goes on along the minus strand of NC_047084.1, from coordinate 173,870,065 downwards.
GGCAGATTGGATGGGTCATTTTGCCTTTATCTGCATCATGTTTCTATGTTATAGAAGTGCCTAGTTTAAAAGGTTTCTTCTTATTTCTCCTATCACACTTTTAGTGTATGCTCTGGTAGATCTTATTTTACTGCTATCCTATGTTCCCTCTGAGCAGAATGCATGAGTAATTGCTCATACATTTTTCATGGTTGTTATATGGGCACTCACAAAAATACTGACCTGATCCAACTTTCAAACAAAATTAAACTATAAAAAATCAATTAAACTAAACTAAATAAATTATCATACTCTATGTGTGATGTTTTTTGTGCTACATATATAAACACATGGAGGGGCATAATAATAAAAAAAAATGTCTAAGTCCACTTTTGGCCTAAGGCCTTAAATGTTTAAAGTAGAAACAGGGAAAATGTCCATTATAAAAAAAAAAACGTCAAAAGGAGGGTTTTTTTTTATAATGGCCTGCCTCTATGTTCAGCTGTTTAAACGCCCAGACCACCACTACATCTACACTAACAACATATAATCAACCTAAAAAAAGCCTAACTCCCAAACGCCCAAAACAAGAGCTTTTAGGCGGAGGAGTCAGTCCTTCGCCTAAAAGCTGGATTCTATAACTGGTGTCTGTCAAAAACAACACCGGTTACAGAATCCACCCCCCTACTTTACAACAATCAGGGCAACAGGGAGCCCAAGCTCTCTTGCCCTGCCAGCCCTCACTATCCCCAACAGCATCGAGGCAAGAGGGAGCCCATGGAACGGTGAAAGAGGGCTGCTTTGGGGGAGAGGGGTGTGCTGGGGGCAGAAAGCTTTGCTTAGGGAGGTAAAAGACAGAAGGGGGCCACGTAGAGACAGTCAGGGAGAGGGAAAGGAAGCTGCTTTGGGGGGAGGGGTGTGCTGGGGGGCAGACAGATTTGCTCGGGGAGGGGGAAGACAGAAGGGGGCCACGGAGAGACATTCAGGGATGGCACAACAGAAAAATATAGGCAGGCAGGGGGCCAGAGAGACATACAGAAAGAAAGACAGGGGGCAAGGGAGAGAGACAGACAGAAAGAAAGACAGACAGCAGCCATGGAGAGATAGGCAAAGAAAAAAAGACATACATGCAGCCAGCGTCCAAGGAGAGAGAGAAAAAGAAAAAAAACAACCAGACAGCCAGCGTCCAAGGAGAGTGAGAGAGAAAGAAAAAAACAAACCCAAAACCAGATGAACAGTGGCCAAGGAGAGAGAGAGAAAGAAAGAAAGACAAGCAGACAGGGGGCCAGGGAGAAACACAGACAGAAAGAATGACAGACAGATAGACAGCGTCCAAGGAGAGAGAGATTAAAAAAAAAAAACCCAGACAGACATCTACTCTAGCACCCGTTAATGTAACGGGCTTAAACACTAGTCTATTATATTTAATTATCTGTTTTTACATGTGTATGCAGAAAGTAGACTACAAGAAATAAAAATACAAGCAAAACCACAATGCATGCAGTATTTTCAGAGAAAGAAAGATAACAAGTACAGAAAATGTTGGAGTGACCTGTCACTGAATTGCATACTTTTGAACAAATACTTTCTGAATTATAAATTAGCAATACATATTTTGTAAGCCCTAAGGGAGCTCACCAAAGGGGATGAAATATTTTGAGTTTAGTTGTCTTGTATGGCAGGCTTTTTTTTAGTTAGTCACACAGATCACTGCAGTCAGTGCTTGAAGCTAGAAACAATGGTTCTTATTTTAGAAGCAGTATTTGTGTTTTACATGTTCATAACCTGGCAGTTAAATGTTCATATTGTATGGATATCCAAGTCCTGATTTTACAAACCCAGGACAAGAACATCTAAACCTGAAGAACATGCATCTAGCAAGGGGATGTGGTCTAATTGAGACCTGGGCTAAAATATGGATGTTCCCCATTGTAGAAAAGGAAGGAACATCCATGTCCATAAAGGCCAATGTTGGTAGTTAGATCTGTTATCTGGAACATCCTGGTGACTCTTAGTGGAAGGGTCATAAACTGCACTTATTCTGTGTAAATTACAAATTATAATACATGATAAGATCAAAGCCTGTTTAGTACATGCAGGGAGTATGCCCAGCAATTGCCCTGAATGTACTGCACATGGTATGTAGAATCCCTATATTCCATAGTGGTACATCGCAAAACCATGATTTTCTGTTTCTGATCTCCCTCCTGACCCATCCCTACTTTGATATCCTTCCCAAATCCACCTCTGAATAAAAAAAACCATGGCACTCTTGAGCTCTACCCTCACCCCCATAAATCCTAACCCACAATCCACAGGACCTAAATAGTAGCCCAGAAACAACTGGTCCAGGAACCGATAAGAGGGGGAACTATTTTAGATTTGGTTCTTAGTGGAATGCAGGGCATAATATGGGATGTAACTGGGTTGGGTCCACTGGGAAACAATGATCATTATATGATCAAATTTGAGCTGATATTTGGAGTGAAGCCATAAAAGAAATCTACTGCAACAATACTTAATTTTAGAAAGGGTGACTAGGATAAAATGAGGAAAATGGTTAAAAGAAACTTAAAGGATTGGTGGCAAAGGTTAGGACTGTAAACTAGGTGTGAATGTTATTTAAAAAATGCCAGCATGGAAGCCCAGACCATATCAACATATTAACAAAGATGAATACAAGAGGAAACGATAACTGGCATGACTAAAGATAAAGTGAAAGAGGCTATCAGAGCAAAAAAAAAAAAAAGAAAAGAAAAAGTACATCCTTTAAAGAATGAAAAAGGAACAAAATGAAGAAAATAAGAAGAGACCTAAGCACTGGCAAAGCGAAACTTGTTAAAGAGGCAAAAACCTCTGGATTGTTGGATGATCAAGGAGGAAAAGGGGCACTCAGGGAGGATAAGGCCATAGGAGGCCATCCTCCATAGCCCCAGGTACGTAGGGGAGTGTGTGGTGCAGTGGTTGGATCTACAGCCTCAGCACCCTGGGGTTGTGGGTTCAAACCCCGCGCTGCTCCTTGTGACCCTGGGCAAGTCACTCAGTCCTCCATAGCCCCAGGTACGTTAGATAGATTGTGAGCCCATCGGGACAGAGAGGGAAAATGCTTAAGTACCTGATTGTAAAAAACCGCTTAGATAACCTTGATAGGCGGTATATAAAATCCTAATAAACTTGAAACTTGAGAGACTGAATGAATTCTTTGCCTTGGTCTTTATGGAAGAAGATGTTAGAGATCTATCTGAACTGGAGATTGTTTTCAAGGGTGAAAATGCAGAGTAATTGAAAAAAATCTCAGAAACCTCGGAAGACATACTATGCCAAATTGACAAGTTATAGAGTGATAAATCACCTGGATGGATGGTATACATTCCAGGGTATTGAAAGAGCTCAAACATGAAATTATAGATCTGCTGTATCTGTAACCTGTTGCTAAAATCATCTGTAGTATCTGAACACTGGAGGGTGGCTAATGTTGTGCCGATTTTTAAAAAAGGTTCCAGAGGAGATCCAGGAAATTACAGATCGGTAAGCCTGACTTCAGTGCTGGGCAAAATGGTGGAAACAATAATAAAAATAAAATTGTGGTACATGTCTTGTAGACAAATATGGAAATTGGTATGGAAAACCTTTCATATGCTGAAAGATTAGAGAAACTGGGGCTCTTTACCCTAGAAAAGCCGAGACTTAAGAGGGGATATGATAGAGACTTACAAGATCATGAAGGAAAGGCCCTGAAATGGTCAGGGGGGCCTGATGAAGGAGGGCATCAACATTGTTTTTTCCAAACGGCGATGGACCCCTCCAGCATCGATCAGCAATGTGGGCCCCCCCCCATCGACGGAAAGTAAGACAAGCAAGCAACGCAGGTATGAAAGGCAACGGGAACTGTAATTGTGCAAGCAGTGCTGCTTGCCCAAAGCTTCTTTCTGACGCAGCTTCCTGTTTCTGCCTGGGCGCATGATGGGGTGGGGGCGGGGCAGGGTGCCCAGTGTACTTGTGTGCCTAGGGGCCCTCAATGAATTAATCCTGCCCTGGAGGCAAGACCTCCCTTGGATGAACCCATGCTAACTCTGTCCCATGAAATCATATTTGATCCAATTTTTGATCCATCTATGTACATCCCCTTCCACCCCATGGTTCTTCAGTTTCCATAGTAGGCGTTTATGGGGTACCTTATCAAAGGCTTTTTGGAAATCCAAGTATATGATGTCTATGGGGGCCCCTTCGTCCATTTGTTTGTTAATTCCTTCGAAGAAGTGCAGTAAGTTCGTTAGGCACGATCTTCCCTTGCAGAAGCCATGTTGGCTCGTTTTCATCAGTTTATTTCTTTCTAGATGCTCTTCGATGCTCTTTTATCAGCGCTTCTACCATCTTTCCCGGAACCAAAATCAGACTTACTGTAGTTCCCCGGGTCACCTCTCAATCCTTTTTTAAAGATGGGTGTAACATTAGCTATGTTCAAGGTCAGATTACATTACAAGAAGTTGAGTCAGTTAACCAGGAAGTTACAATGGACAGTTTGACACGGACATTAATATGGTTGGTAGTACAGATAGATCATTATAACTATTAAAACAGTTAGGTCAAAGCTACAAATACATAGTCACAAGTACAAGTAGGTCATCGTTGGCTCTTTGCTTTATTCCAGGAGTTGCATTAGACAGTTACCATTTCAGTTGCTTTTACAGTTACCATTTCAGTTACTTCAATATAGGCTCCTTATCTTGGTACAGAAATGCTTTTAAAAGTTTCCTGAACCTGAGATAGTGGTCACAAGATCATAGTGTATGCGGTGGTTGGTTCCAACATTTTGCTAATTGATATTGAATGGATAAGGTAATTTGCCTGGTAGACTTTATATTGTTGCATGCTGGGAATTTTGGGATATGCAGGATATAAATATTTTAAATAAATGAATAATAAATAAAAAATTAAGTGGAAAAGTTTTCTGATGGAATATCTGTTGGAGGCACCCTGGAGTAGGGTGGCCAACTTTGTTAGGTAGGTGGGGGCATTCTTTCTTAGGATCTTAAAGGCAATGATGCCTAATTTAAACTTGATCCTTGCAGTTATGTGCAGCCCATGTAACATAACATAACATTTGTATACCGCATTACCCTTCAGATCGACGCAGTTTAACAAAATGGAAAACTGCTACAAACACAAAATGAAAAACAAACTCAGTCTTTCAAAAATTTCCTAAAGTTCTGATATGATGTAGATTTAAAAAATAACTGTTGAAAGTCTGCATCCCAAATAGCTGCTTGAAATGACAGTAATTAGTTGTAGCGGCAGCCTTTGGGTGATGGAAAATCAAAAAATGTAACTATTTAAATGGAATGTCTGTGATGATAGAAAATGAATTGATCTACTAAATAGGATGGAGCCATACCACAAATCACTTTATAGCACAGACAACCAAACTTAAACTGCACTCTTACTTCCATAGGGAGCCAGTGGAGCTTCCTTTAGTAGGACATAATATGGTCCGATTTTTTCAATTTAAAAAACAGGCGGATTTCTGTGTTTTGTATTAGTTGAAATTGAGCCAAATTTTTATGGTTATCAACCAGATGAACAATATTGCAATAATCCAGAGTACTTAAAACAAAGGACTGATCTAATAATCTAAAGGACTTATTATCAATGTATGATCTAATCATTCTGAGTTTCCAAAGCATGAAAAAACATTTTTTTTTTACCAATGCAGCATCTTGATTAATCATAGATAAATTCCTCTCCAAATGAACACCTAATATTTTACAATGGGATATGTGATTCCATTTAAATTCATACTTTTTTCTTCACAATTATGTGGAGAGACCAAAAATAATTTAGTCTTGTCTGGATTTAACTTCAATTTGAAATCACTCATCCAGTTATCAACCAACAAAGTCACCAAAGATATAAACTAAGTGACTGCAGATAATTGAGAGGTTAAAGGGATTATGTTGTATCATATAGTAGGGCTATAGGTGTTATGATTTCCATATTCCATATATGAGTCTTACTGTTGCATTTTGAACCAGTTGTAAACAGGATAGCAATGTTGTAGAGCAGAGTACTAGTGTTATATTACAGTAGTCTAGTTGAGATAGGATTAGGGATTGCATAAAAATTTGGATAGCTTCTGTTTCAAAGTATTTTCTGACAGATCTTAGCTTTCTCATCACAAGGAAACATTGTTTTATTATTGATTTGCATGGCTTTTCATGGATAGGTGGTTATTGATTTCTACTTCTAAGATTCGGGATGGTAGTTCTAATGGAAAGTCTGTCATCTACTGTAATTCTTGGAGTGTAGGGTGGGTCAGTTGAAGGTCCTAGCCAAAGGAATGCTATAATGCCTCTGTATCGTTCCATGGTGCAACCTCACCTGGAGTATTGTGTTCAATTCTGGTCATCTTATCTCAAAAAAAGATAGAACTAGAAAAGGTTCAAAGAAGAGTGACCAAGATGATAAAAGGGATGGAACTATTCATGTATAAGGAAAGACTGAAAAGGTTAAGGCTTTTCAAATTAGAAATGAGACAGCTGAGGGGAGATAAGATTGAAGTCTACAAAATTCATACCCCCTCTTTTAAAAAGCCGCGCTAGTGACTGTTGTGCAGTAACAGCCCCGAAGCCCTTTAAATCTCTATGGGCTTCGGGGCCATTACCGCACGGCAGCCGGTAGCGCGGCTTTGTAGAAGAGGGGGATAGTGGTATAGAATGGGTATGAGTGGATCAATTTTTTACTCCATCAAAAATTACAGAGACTAGGGAACACATGATGAAGTTACAGGAAGAAATATTTTTTCACTCAGAGAATAGTTAAGATCTGGAATGCATTGCCAGAGGATGTGGTAAGAGCAGTTAACATAGCTTGTTTTTTAAAAAAGGTTTGAACAAGTTCCTGGAGGAAAAGTCTGCAGTCTGCTATTGAGACAGACATAGGGGAAGCCACTGCTTGCCCTGGATTGGTAGCATAGAATGTTGTGTTGAGGGACACAAGATCCAAGATGGTGTCTTTGTCTTCTAGCAATGCTAACAACAGCTAAGAACAGACTGGTTGAGAGAAGTATCAGAGAGCTAGCGATGTCCCTAAGAGAAGGCAGGAAATAGTTAATGACGATATTAAGCAATCATTCAGAAAATACAAGAGAGAATTATATGGAGGTGGGGGGAGGGGGGTCAGACGAGCTCTTGAAAGTCAGTATCATCCACACATGCAGTATCACATTTTTTGGTCCTATTCCAGAATGACTACTTGATAGTCTTTTTTTTTTTTTTTTTAATTCTAGTGCAAGTGTTGCCCTTTTGGCATTGTATGTGCATGGTGAAGAAGCAGAAATTATCTACAGTAGTTACTGCACTATCATCCATTCAGACCAGAATATACACTTTACTGCCTATCATTCAACACACACTCATATGAAAGTGAGATATATACTACCTGCAGTGAGACAGTATCCCTGCCCCAAATAAATTGCATGTTAGGTTAACCTTGCAAGAGCAGAGATAGCCATAGAATCTGTGTTTTGTATTAATGGAGAGCCAAGATCTACATTTGCGCCCACAGGGAGAATGTTCCAAATGACAAAAAACAATGTCTGGATGTATTGATTGCTTTAAATGTTGGGGGAGGGGGGGGGGGGCAGAAATACTTAAGTTTCCAGCAACTGGAAAGGCTGGCAAATTCTGAGACTCTAATAGTAATCTTACACAGTAGTAATATTGCACAGCAGTAATAATATGATAGTAAATTTAGGTAAAATGAACTGTGTCTTTTTCCTGAAAGACCTGGCGGATATTTAGAGACAGAACTATATATATCTAAGCTGATGGGTTAATGCTAACTTGGGTGGAGGTGACTGAAAGTCACTGACATTTGAAATGGGGTTATTGGAAGATGTGATATTAGTTTTGTGACCTTAGTTCAGTCCCTTACGAACAGGTATCCATATCAGAGAAATGTCATCATGACTGAACCAAAGGGGTAAATTCAAGAAAGGTCACCTAAAGTGAGGCACTGAACAATTGGGTGCTAAGCAGAGACAGACTGACAGTGATCTGCCCCCCCCCCCAGGCAATAAGGATCCTAGGCCCCTAACCACCCATAGGGCATATGAGATCTTTAAGTCTGTTCCCTTATGCCTCATGATGTAGACCACTAACCATTTTAGTACCCTTCCTCTGGACCAACTCCATCCTGTTTATATCTTTCTGGAGACTGCACCTTCAAAAAGATATAGAATTAGGATAAAAACTTGTACTGGAAAAAAAACAACCCACCTTGTACTATAACTGTCGCAAATTGTAGCCTGTTAACTGTATATTATGTATGTTAACCTGTAACCCATTCTAAGCTCTTTGGGAAGGACAGGATAGAAAATGAATTAAATAAATAAATAAAGGGAACAGGATGGAGTCGGTCCAGATGAAGGCTGCTAAAATGGTTGGTGGTCTTCGTCTTAAGGTTTATAGGGACAGACTTAAAGATCTTAATATGGATACTTTGGAGGAAAGGCGGGAGAGGGGAGATAGAAACATGACGTCAGATAAAGGCCAAATGGCCCATCTAGTCTGCCCATCCACATTAACCATTATCTCTTTCTCTCTCTGAGAGATCCCACGTGCCTGCCCAGGCTGTCTTGCATTCAGACACGGTCTCTGTTTCCACCACCTCCTCCATCAAAGGAAGAGTCGATGCTGGCCAGTAGAAGCAAGTATTACATTACATTACATTACATTAGGGATTTCTATTCCGCCATTACCTTGCGGTTCAAGGCGGATTACAAAAGGTTAATTTAAAAAGATAGAATTACAATGATTAGCTAGAGAGGTAAGTTGTAGATCTTAAGAGCATTTAGAGGTCGTGCTGTTATTGCTGTTTCAGGAATTTCTTGAAAAGTGTGGTTTTTATTTCTTTTCTGAACGTCCTATAGTCTGGGGTGGTCATCAGAAGGTTGGAGATCTGGTTGTCCAGTCTTGCGGCTTGAGTGGCTAGGAGGCCGTCGTGTAGTTTTGTTCTTTTTACTTCTTTGATTGGGGGGGGTATGAATGGGGAGTGCGTTTTTCTGTGTCTGGTACTGGGTGCTTGGATGAGGCGATTGTTCAGGTATGATGGGCTGTCTCCGTGTAGGGTTTTAAATAAGATGCAGTAGAATTTGAATTGGATTCTTTCTTGGATTGGGAGCCAGTGTGAGTTGATGAAGGCTTCAGTGATGTGGTCATGTTTTTTTCAATGAGTAGATGAGTCTCAAAGCTGTATTTTGGATTGTTTGGAGTTGTCTTATCGTAGTTGCAGGACATGGAAGGAAGAGTATGTTACAGTAGTCCAATATACCTAGTATTAGGGATTGTACTATAAGTTGGAATTGTGTTCTTTCAAAGAATTTTCGGACTTGTCTCAGGTTTCTCATGATTGCGAATGATTTTTGAATTGTTTTATTTATTTGCGGTTGCATTGTGCAGCATCTGTCTATGGTCATGCCTAGTAGTTTTATGGTGGTTTGGATGGGATAATTGGTTGTGTTTATGTCTAGGTTGGTTGTGGTTTGGATCTTGTCATTTTCTAGGAGGATGAATTTGGTTTTGTCTTGGTTGAGTTTAAGTTTGTGATTTTCCATCCAGGTTGTGACTGCTTCAAGTGTTTGGTGAAGTTTGTCTGTCATGGTAGGTTTAGAATGATCGTATGGGATGAGGATGGTGATGTCATCCGCATAACTATAGGAGGTTATGCCTAGATTATCCAGATGCGTTCCTAGAGAAGCAGTGTAGAGATTGAAGAGGGTAGGGGATAGTGGAGATCCTTGTGGTACGCCGCAGGGGTTTGACCGGGATTCTGACTTTTCTTTGTTTGATTTTACACTGTAGGTTCTGAGTTTTAGGAATCCTTCAAACCAGGAGTATACTTTATCTGAGATGCCTATTGCATCTAAGATCTGTAGAAGGATGTTGTGGTCTACTAGGTCGAATGCCGCCGATAGGTCCAGTTGTATGAGTAGCATTTTTTTCCCTGTACTAAGTTGTTGTCTGACGGTATCCATAAGGGAGCCTAGTAGTGTCTCTGTGCTGAAGTTTGTTCTGAAGCCTGATTGCATGGGGTGGAGTAGGTTATGGTCCTCTATGTAATTGGTGAGGAGTTTGGCTACTAGGCCTTCTATAATTTTGACATATAGCGGAATTGAGGCTATAGGTCTAAAGTTAGATGGGAGGTTTTGTGGTGCTTTTGGGTCTTTCTGGATAGGGGTGATGACAATTTCGCTGAGGTCAGCAGGGAATGTGCCTTCTGTGAGTGTGAATTGGATCCATTGTAGAGTTATGGTGCGGAATTTTACACTAGAGGTGGTAAGGAGATATGAGGGGCAATGGTTGAGGTCACAGGAGGCATGGCTGTATTTTTTGTAGAATTTGTTGAATTCTGACCATTGTATGTTAGGGAATTGAGTCCAGATTCTGTCTGCTGCGATTGCCTCTTTTCCTGTAGGGTGGATTGTGATTGGATTTTGTATCCTTGCTCCATCTAATGTGTTATGATTAAAATTCAAGCACCTTTCCAGCGACAGTGTACCGCTGCTGTAGCGCCTTGCTGAAGAGCTTATGAGCACATTTAAATATTTAAAAGCCTTTAAATGTTATATGAAGATACTATTTGAGAAACTTGCCCAGTATTGATGAGAGGGTTTTTTTTGTGTTTTGTTCTATTTTGAAAGATGGATGCAAGGCAGAAAGTGAAGACAGAGAGAAAACCAGTCACTCTGAGAGCGACTGATACATGCACAGAGTCAGTTTGGGGAAGCCCTAACAGCTGAGAGGCATGGGAAGACCCTCAGCTGTTGGGGCTTTTTTCTTTCTTTTTTTTAATGGCACAGATGTTGTGCATGTGTTACACACGTACAATATCTGCCCCATTAACAACAAAATACTGTGCCGCCCCCACCCTTCCACCCCCACCAATGACATCTCTTTCCAAAGAGCCGCACAACGGCAGCAAAAATTGACATGAGGGATGTTCACTCCCTCCTGCCAATGAAGGCACCCCCTTGCAAACCATCTCCTACCCTCCTCCCTTCCCCATCCAAAAATGAAGGAGGGATGCCCACTCCCTCCTGCCACTGGTTGCTCACCTTGACCCTCCCCATACTTTTGTGAGAAGTTGAAAGCAGGAGGGATTTTTACTGGCGCGGGGGGGGGGAAGGGTCCAGTGCCGGTTCATCAGGGGGTCATCAGGGATGGCCGTCATCGGTAGGGGGTGGAGGCTTATTTTTTTAATGGGACAGATATTCTGCATGTGTAACAACACACAGCACAATATCTGTGCCATTAAAAAAAAAATTAGGCAGACCTGTCGGTTTTTTCGAGTCGGTAGGAGTGATCACTATTTTTTGTGGGATGTTAGAGTATCGATCGGTGATCGGTGGATCAGAGAATGAGCGATCGCAAGGTAAAACGTAGTGGTCCGTTCTGGGTATGAGGTCGGTAAATACGATCAGTCACTAAACCAGTCAAACTGGTTTAGCATCGATCGATAAATTGGTAATTTTTTGTGCATCTAGGCCTAGTTCCTGCTTTCTCATCTGTTTTGTCTGCTCTGCTGCAAACCCTCTTGAACTTTCTCCTCACAGGCAATCAGCACTCCAGGAGTCTCTCTCTGTACAAGGGCTCTGGCGAGATCAAGATAACAAAAGCCTTGAATCTTCCCCTCACTCAGACTAAAGGGAACCTCCTACTCCTCCTCTATTCTCTTCTATCCACAAACATACCACTTGATGACTCCCTAATAAAATTCAGTGTCTCACGCTCTGTAGCAGAGGCTCTTTTCAGAGGGGGGGGGGGGGTCACATTTAGTTAACAGACTGCCAGGCTGAAGAAGCAGAAGTTGAATGACTGGAGAGATGGATTCTGAATTATTGCAAAAGTGGGCATAGAAAGTTGTTTCTAGCTATGTGGGATGAAGTGTTAAAAATGGGAGCCACTTTTCTACTAAGTTATCCTTGCAAATGCCTCCTCAGATATGCAGGGACTAAGTATGTGTTTTTTGTTCCGGAACAACTTCGACATTTTCTGGACACAAAGAAAGTTTAAATTAAGTTAAGCACATGCTGCAAGAAAAGTTGGCCGTGTGCACGTTAAGCTTTTTCCTTAGATTTGCTGGATTTAAAACAGAGATCTCCTTGTCTCATTAATTGACTTGTTTTCATATGGAGTGCAATTGTGGTCTAAGGAGGAGTTTAAAAAGCTATGTACAAAATGAATGTTTCTTTATTGTTATGTGATATTGAATACTCTGATTTGCTCATGTTGCGATCAGCTCACCTGGATGCAGACATCTACTTTTACATTGGGAAATGTAGGCCAGTATTTTTCAGGCCTACATTTCAGGCATCTGTTGCGGGTCTATGGAGACACGTAGGATGCTTAAACGTGCCCAAGGCTACTTCCAGGTGAAATCACACCTACGTACCACCTTGGGTGTGCTTAAGTGTCCCTACGCATCTCTGTAGACCCACGATAGAGATGCCTACAATGTAGGCATCTGTCCTCGCCCAAGGTTTTTTAGAAAACATACATCCCAATTGGCTGCCAGATGGCAGTAGGACACATACTACCAAATAAACTCTGGACACATGGTTAGAGAATAAGTCCCTAAGAGCCCATAGCAAGCTCTCTTCCTCTTCATAGAGCTATTAAACATTTTAGGAGCAGAAAAAGAGAAGCCCTTACCAGGGGTCTCAAAGTCCCTCCTTGAGGGCCGCAATCCAGTCGGGTTTTCAGGATTTCCCCAATGAATATGCATGAGATCTATGTGCATGCACTGCTTTCATGCAAATTCATTGAGGAAATCCTGAAAACCCGACTGGATTGCGGCCCTTAAGGACTTTGAGATCCCTGACCAACAGGAAGTTCCCAATGTTGAAAAATAACCACAGTATTAAGAGGGAACATTGTGTCTTTCTACAGATGATGCATTTCATAACTGAATAAAAAAACAAAACATTTAAATCAATTTCAGAGTGAGGAAAACTATTTGGAAGTTGTACTGTTCAATAAAAGAGTACTTAGGGCCTGATTTCAACTTTGCATCATCTGTTGCTAAGTGCAGATAATGAAATATTAGCTGTTGGAAAGAGAAAAAAAAAATCTGAACACAACAACCACAGAGGAGGACTGATCATAGAAATGGGATATAACCAAGCACTCTGCAATTTGTTTATTAATGATAGAAAATGCTGCATTAGTACTTAGACTCCATTACAATTAACAAAAATTGCTGTTAATTGGCAATCACAGTTACTGGAGACAATAAGGTTAAGAAGAAATTCACATCCACATGTGGTGGCAACGCCCTGCTCTTCAGAAATTTTGTTCTACAATTATAGACAGCATTAAACAAATTACTTTTTATGGGCTGACTATATAGCCCCAGAAGGGTGCGTCTTGAGCCTGTCTATGAAAGGAGTGTATCCACTCAAGAGTCAACTAATTTCTCAAATGTCAATAGCAACCTGCGTGATAGTAGCTTTCAAGCACAGAGGCATTCTGATTGCCATTCTCACTGGCTGGCTGGTAAACACACGGAACCTTACCTATTGGGAGAAACACGAAGACCAAAGGGTAGGACCTAGCAACCATTTTTATGTTTAAACTAAACTAAACTAAACCTTAAGTTTATATACCGCATCCTCTCTATGAATATAGAGCTTGGCACGGTTTACAAGAGCTTAATAAAGGAAAAGAATAGCACATTTAGTTTGGTGGATTGAGAATAGGGGGGAGGAGAGCGTTATGTTTTTGTGAAAAGACTGGTTTTCAGGTGCTTACAGAATAGTTGGAAGGAGACCTGAGTCCGCAGTGGGGTAGTAAGGTTATTCCAAAGCCCTGTAATTCTGAAGAAGAGAGATTTTCCCAGTTTTCCCGCATTGAGGATACCTTTTAGTGAGGGGAAGGAAAGTTTAAGTTTTTGGGTGGGCCTGGTATTCTTGGGACTCGGGGAGTTCCAAGATAGAGGGATTAGAGGAGGGAGGATGCCGTGTAGGATTTTAAAAGCTAGGCAGGAACATTTAAAATGAACCCTGGCGATTATTGGGAGCCAGTGGAGTTTGAACAAAAGTGGGAAGACATGGTCAAATTTACGTTTTGCGAAGATCAACTTGGCCGCAGTGTTCTGAATTAGCTGAAATCTATGAAGACTCTTTTTGGTTAGATTAAGGTAGATGGAATTGCAGTAATCTAGTTTGGAAAGGATGATGGATTGAATAAGGACGGCAAAATGTTGTTGTCGAAAGCAGGATCTCACTTTTCTCATCATATGGAGGTTGAAAAAACATGATTTTACCAGGGTTTTGAAGTGGTCGGTGAAGGAAAGAGACTCTCACTGTCTTTAACCCAAGTTAAAGCTTGCGCTTCCAAAGATTTCGTCCAGACTTCCAAATCATCAGTCTTATTTTCCAAAATAGTCACTTTATTCTTAAATTCTAAATTCTCTGAAAGTACTTTAGTACACTGTGTAGAAAGTTACTGTATTTGGTTCCCCAGAGAGACTTGCAAATTAGTAATAGCATTCCAAATTGATTACCTCAGGTCTCTGTAAGGGCAAAAACTCAGTTCCAGTAACCCCTGTAGCCATCAAAGTACCTGTATTCAGAGTTACTACCGTAGGAACTTCATGAGCCGGCTGTGCTCCCCCCATCGAGGGCTGCGATGACGAAACAGACAGCTTCTCCTGCCTCAAACCAGAGCTAGTACTTCCGCTCTGTACAGCCGGCAGGAAAACGTTCCGGGCCGACGCCTTTTCCGCTGCCTCGGGGTGGGTTGGTGGAGTGCGCTCATCTGGGGACAGAGTGGCACCCTCAAAGGAGAATTCCTGCGCTTCAGCCTGCGTTCATTCTCCAGCTAAGGAAGTCCCCGGCTGTGGTGTTCTCGAGCCTCGCTCGATGAAGACGTCCATTGGGCCAGTCTGTACTCAAGATTTATCCAGGAACATCCGGAGCTTCGATTTTCTTTTAACCATCAGGTAAGGAATGAAAAACTATTAGATCCTCCACGACGGCGTCTTCCCAAACACCTCAAACCGCCATCTTGGTCAAGCTCTGCCCGAAAACATCCAATTCTTATGTACACTTTGCTCAGGTTCAAAACTATAATCCAGGGCAATTTTGGTCATTTAAATTATAGCCATGTTCCTCTATTTCCATGTGACTCTCCTCCCTGTGCACTGGGTCACCACCCCTACCTGTGGGTGAAACTGTGTCTCACTGCCAGCTTCTGTAAAACTTTCCTTAGAACCATCCCCGCTCCAGAAAAGCCTCTCTTTGGGAACCTGGTACCTTATTTGCCTGTGTCCCTCTGACAGAGTTCTACTATGAGGAAGAGGAATTGGTGTCCAAATTTCCTCAGCACTTCTCAACATGCCTGGGCTGTTCTTTTGCTTCTATGTTCGATGACTGCTCCTCCTCACCCCAGCTCCCAGATGTAAGAAATTTATTCTCCTGGGACATCTGCACTTCCTGGTGCACATCAGTTCTGCTGGAACTTCCCCTAACTTTAACCCTTTGACTATCAGCCAGCACTTCTGGAGGATTACAGTGAGTTTTTCCCTCTGCAGATTTGTACAAGGAATAGGGTAATAAAGTGGAGGCATGTGCTGCTGCTGCACTATTTCTTATTCCCTGCCCTTCCCCTGCTTGCCTGCACTATTTCCCCTGCCTGCAATCTGCTTTAGAGAGCTGCATGGGAATGGGTACAACGGGAATCCCATGGGGACCCCCTCGTAGTCTCGGGGATCCTGTGGGGTTGGAGGCAGCTTGAGCCCAGTGGCTCATTTTATTTTCCTGCCCTCCTGCAGCGCTCCCAGCACACCACACGTACCTGACCCAGAAGTCTTCCCCTGATATCAGAGCTGATGTCAGAAGGAAGGCTTTGCGTCAGCCACGTGCAGCGTGCAGGGCCCATTGCCCTGCGAAGAAATGCAGCTATGATATTGGGAGAGGTACAATCTTGTGGGAGGGGGCAGAAAATGAGGGAGGGAGGGAGTGGACACGCACACGCTGTAATTAGGAAGTGCGTTGGGTCATGGGAGGGGCCCAAACACGGGACACAGAAGGAAAGGAGGGAGTGCGTTTTTGTTTTTGGATACAGAAGGCATAAACTTGAGAGAGAGGACGGAGGAAGGGAGGGAAAGAGATGCTGAGGTGGGGGAGAGAATAGAAAGGGAGAATTGGGTGTGAGTGTGTCTGTGAGAGGGAAAGAAAGATGGTGTACACGGGGAATGGAAGAAAGAGAATAATTTTTGGTCATAGGGAGGGAGTGAGGTACAGATGATATGGAAGAAAAAGATGAGAGGGAGAAATGTTGTGGTGGAAAGGGAACAGTGAGACAGTTTGAAAGGGATGCAAGAGGGAGGAATGTGGTATCATTTTTCTAGAAAAAATGTGGCTGGATATTCCTGAAAACGAACAGCCTAAGGCCCTAATCCATTGCATTTAAAGAACAGATTTGTGTTCCATAAAATACCTTATTTTGAAAACTGAATCAACAGCTGTGAAATTAAATGTTGTCTCTTTTTTCATGCGTGTCCATCTTTCCAACTAGCATACAAATTGGATGAAAAAAAAAAAAGTTCAACCATCCGATTCTGTAGGGGCAGGGAACTAAGATGTTTTAAAGTGTGCTCTAAGGCGCATATGGAACAATATCCACTCTGGGGAACGCCCCCCCCCCCCAAAAAAAAAAAAAAAAAAAAAGAATATAATTTCTTTTACTTGAAAGAAGGCACAGCCGTTATATAGTATAGCTCCATACAACTGCATTTCCAAGAAGTAAAGTGTGCATTATAAATGGAAATGTGCTCTGCTCCTTTGATGCTTTGCCGAGTCTGCCTGTGGAACTGCTGCCTCAGAAATGCAAGTTACAGCATAGGGTTAACTTTTTACAACCAGCTGCAGACAGGCACCCAGCAATTTACTTCTTCTTTTTTTAACTCTTTCCTCACTGCTGCTCTTTACTCCAAGTTATTCAGCAGACTGAAGGCATGACCAGCACAGCCAGCTCTTCGCGCTTTGGAAGGAGAGCTGCCTCCATAATAGGACGCTTCTGCTGATTTCCCGAGTCAGCACGCGGCGACGTCTCGAGGCGCCCAGTGGGCTCCTGGGGAATCAGCCGGCAAACAAAAGCCAAAGTGGCAGCCGCTGCAAATGTGGGGAGCCTGTACCATTAAGGCAAGCAGCCGCTAATAAGGGCCTGCGAGACCCAGGTTTCCTTGGTTTCCATGACAGTTATTAGGTACCATAGAAATTGAATTGTCTCCCACAATGCTCTTGGGGGGGAGAGAGGAAGGTGGGGGGGGGGGGGGGCGCGCGCGCTACTTCACTGATTGAGCAGAGTACTTAGGACTGACGCCTCTCTCAGAATGCCAAACTCTCAGGGATCATGTCCTCTCGTGCCCCCCTCCTCTTTCCAAATCTGGCACGGTTTACTCGGTTCATCGAAGATCCAGTCTTTGTTGTTTGGTTCTTGTTTTTTTTAACTACCCAGGCTCTGAAATCTTTTCGATGATGACTGTTTGAAATCTGTAGGGCTGCACAAGCAAGGATATGAACAATTACACAGGTGGGCTACTGAGGGGGAGTGAAGATTCGAGGCGACCAATCAGAACTTGGCTACCTGCAGCCCCGTCAGGATGCCTCTTCAGCAGATTTCGGTAGTCCCGGCGCGGGAGACTTCCAGCAATGGGAGAAATTCCATGGGCAGCAGAAGCAAAGAGAGGAGCAAGGAGGCTGAGGTAAGAGGATGGGGTGTAATGGGGGCAAAGCAAGCCCTGAGAGACTGCTCAACAGGATGCAGCCTCATTCGGGCTCGACACATGGTCCTGGCATGGCACAGTGGGACAGAAATTGGATCCGATCATTTCAGGATGCAGTGTGTCTTTTTTTTTTTTTTTTTTAAGAATTATCCGCAGTTTGTCCTCAAATTGCTTTTGAGGTGCACATTTACCATTTTGCCGTGGCTCTTAATTGTGAGCAATGTTGGAAGATTAGTGCTCTCGGTCAGTTGGTACTGAATCTAGCAGTAGGCATCCTGCTTCAAATAACTGGGTCCTGCCACAATAACAGGTTTATTAGATGTTTTACAGGTATGTGTTGGCAGTGGTTCTACTTCACGGTCTAGATTTTGAAGGAGAAGGTTATGACTAGCTTGCCTTCAAATCTGCTATTTTGTATGTGGCTTTGTTCCCCGCGTAGATTTGTGGATAGGCAGGTAAGAAATATTTTTAAATAAATAAATAAAGGGAAAATATGACAATACATATTTCCGGTTATTTAATTCTGGTAGACTGGTGCATTAGCAGAAGGGGTGCAATGATCTCTGTTTTGACTCTTCCTCTTTCTCCTCCCCATCCCCTGCACTCCCTCTTTCCATATCAGAAGAGCGTTAAAGAGTTATCTAATTGAACAACCACGGAAAATAAAGAGTTAAATGCAGTCTACAATGACTTAATGTCGAAAAAAAGCTCGCGCGCTTTGGTTCTCGTGAGGAGAATTTGTGTACTGTTATATGTATTTATTGGGGGTGGGGGGTTAAAACAATTACGTACTGGATTCCACTGTATGAAAACCCCCCCAGACTGCTCCAATACTAGATTAAAAAAAAAAAAAAAATTAATAGTTTTATACTTTGAGAGTTATTTTCCATAACCCGATGAAACAGCTTGGAGCTAGAAACGCTGAGTCTTTGCTTGAGTTTGAAGCACGGAGATCTTGTAACTTTTTCCTGAAGGAAAAAAAAAAAAAGACTCCTCTGTTCTCCACAACCTCTTCCATCTAGTCTGAAAGCTACAGGGATATTCGGGATGTGCACCAGTTACAAAAGCGCCTATTAAAATGTAACCTTAAAAATCCGTCATCTTGTAAGTATGTCTAATTAACCTTTAACCAGCAGTCAGCAGTTTTTGCTTGCAAATTCTAACATTTCATCTGGGAGAGTCCAAAAAACAAAATTGCCGTGTGCCTGGAGAAAACAAACAACTGGGCTTTAAGATTTTGCTGGCTTAAAGAAAATAACAAGAACAAATGCTTCTTGCCCTGGGAAACAGTGTTTTACAGCCTTCTCTGCTCTTCGGTTTTATGGTCTGGGTTTCTAAAATAAATACTATTTTTAAAGGATCAGCAGCTTGATTGATGAGCAAAGATTGTTGGATTGTGCTGTGTATAAGAGGATTTACTGCCTCTGTTGAGCTGAGAGCACTGTTAAGTTGGGAAATTAACTGGCAACTGCTTGGTAGTCTTTCTTTAGCTTTTTTGGCTATACAGTATTCATTTTTTAAAACATTTTTATCAGGCGTAAAAGGTAAATTCTGTGGTGTAATGATTTGCTGGTGAGACTCTCATGCGATCTAGTATTACAATCCATATACCCCAAACATGGAAATACCTAGATAATGGCTAAGGCTTTAAGAGTGCATTTTTTTTTTTTGAAAACTCACAATCACCATTCTTTCCCACCCTAGAAACCTATTACTCTTACTAATACTGTAAGTTGGATTTTGTTGATGGTTAAAGTCATAAGAGCTGGCTCTGTGGATGCCAGTGGAGGCTGAACACTCCCCCCCCCCCACACACACACACTTACTTCACTGGGTCCAAGCAAGAGTAATCTGCATTGTTTTTTGGTACCCCCCAATCATTTGCAATATTGAAACCTATGAAATGACTAATTCTGGATTTAATGATGCTTAATATGATGCCAAGGTGTGTCATTACCATGATGCAAAACGTGGTATTTTGGCAGCCTTGTGAATAGTTGTTTTGGTTTTCAAGACTGGTTTTTTTTTTCCTCTCTCTCTCTCTCTCTCTCTCTCTCTCTCTCTTTTAAATGTCATTTTTATCCAATGCATAAAATATGCCTAAAGAACACTGGCATAAATTTTGAAGGATTCATGCCCAGTTAGGATGATTTTTATATATTTGTTCTAGAATGCTTTTGGTATACTGTACCTGGTCTGTATATATGCTGACTTGTGAAGGGTTGAGATTTCACAGCCATTTCGCTGCCATCACCTTTTACTCTAATGCAGTGTTTCCCAACCCTGTCTCAGGGGAACCCCCAGCCAGTGACATTTTCTGGATATCCACAATCATTGTGCATGAGAGAAATCTGCATGCAATAAAATCAGTTCATGCAAATCTATTTCATGGTTACTCATTGTGGCTATCCTGATAATCTGACTGCCATTCCTCAGAGGACAAGATTAGAAACTACAGCTCTAGTGTATGAAGGTGATTTGAAAAGTTTGATTAAAAAAGCAAGTTAAACAACATAGGGCTAGATTCACTAAAGCACCTTGTTGGGCAATCCGTGGCCGAGTCTTGCCAGGCGACCGATTCACTACGCGTCCTCATGAAAATTAGTTTGATCGGAGGCACGCCCCACAGCGACCCCATGGATCACTGCAGAGCAATCAAGATGCATGAGCAGACTGCACAAGCGGGAGGGGGCTACAGTTTTGATTGGACAGAACACGCTTTAACCAGGACAGAACACGCTGCAGATGGAACAGAACACGCTTTTAACCTGGGTTAAAACTATGGGCTCGCACTGCAGGGACAGGGCGGCAGAGAGCAGGAGAGTCAGTAGGGACAGGGTGGCAGAGAGCAGGAGAATCGGCAGCGACTGGTCCTCAGCAGTCGCTTCGTTTTGGATCGGCCAGCCCAATCGGTGTTCCTTCTTCTGTTTAGTGAATCTCTGCCTTCCTACTTTGCATACCATTTCCCCTTATTTGCATGATCAGATCGGGTGGGAGGTTGATCGGCCAGGAGGCTAGTGAATCAGGTTAGGGTCGGAGAAGGCTCGCAAATTGGTCGGAGAAGGCTCGCAAAGCTTAGTGAATCTAGCAAATAATCTCCATTGAGGACTATACACTTAGTCCAGTGAATTTTCCAGTTTTTTTGTAAGCTATTTTTCCTAAATTATGAAAAAAAAATCCCCGGAAACTCGCTAGACTAAGTATCTCTCCTTTCTCATCTCTCCCCACACTCCCCCTTGGGCACTCCACTCATTGGATAAGTCTCTCTTATCTCCTCTATAGCCAACTCCAGACTCCATTCCTTCCACCTTGCTGTACTGTATGCCTGGAACAAACTGCCTAACTTGATACGTCAGGCTCTGTTTCTGGCAGTATTCCAATCCAGACTCAAAGCCCACTTCTTTGAAGATGCTTTCAGTTCCAAATTCCAACCCACCTTCTACGCAGCAGTATCGGTCTTAGCATTCCTTCCGTAATTCCCCCACCTGAGCACAGCGTGTTGATGCACCACCTTGTCCAGTTTGTCTGTCTTGACTAGATTGTAAACGCTTTTGAGTAGGGACTGTCTCGTCTGTGTTTTGATGAACAACGCTGCATGTCTAATAGTGCTATAAAATGATTAGTAGTAAGTGTATAGCCCTCGATGGAGACTACATTGTTTAACTTGCCTTTTAACAAACTTTTCAAACCATCCACGCTGAGTGAAAAGGTGCAAACAGTGGGGTTGATACTTATTTATACCACAATAGAGAGGGATCTGAACTACATAATCCTACAAAATCCCAGCCTTGGGTATGGACTGATTATGTCTTGAAAATGAGAAATGTTTATTAATAAAGTACCTTTTTCATAACATGTTTGAAAAAAATAGCAAACCTAAAACATCCAGGCCTTTTCTCTTTTAATGGAGTTATTTTCTTTTAATATATTATATTGTAAACCACCATGAACAGTTGTTTGCTATGGCGGTGTATCAAATTTGAATAAGCATAAAACACCCCCAGTAATTTGAAATATTGGAACCTATGAAATGACTACTTCTGGATTTAATGATGCTTAATGAGATGCAAAAGTGTATCATTACTATTTTTAAATGCCATTACTATTTTTAAACACTTTATATGTGGTTAATGCACAGAAACAGACTGTCACATGACCACATTAAGGTGTTGCATGATAATTTGTTTGTTCTAGTGCACTGAACTGCATGTTATTGAATTATTATGACTTTCTGTCAGGGTCTGCAGCATGGACAGAGAGTGAGCATGGAAGCATCATCCAGCTAGTGTGTTACTGTACACTAAGGTCCTGATTCTATAAAGGGCGCCTAAGTCCCACCTAATGCTGAGCGGGATTTAGGAGTCCAAACTAAGGGCCTCGTCCACTAAACCGCGCTGGCGGTTTTAGCACAGAGAGCCGCGCTGGATGGCCCGCGTTGCTCCCGACACGCAGAGGAACTCATTGAGCGTCGGGAGCAGCGCAGGCCCTTCAGCGTGGCTCCCCGCGCTAAAACCGCTAGCATGGTTTAGTAGAAAAGGGGGTTAGTGGTTAATGAGTCATTTAAGGGTCTTAACAAGCGATAATTGGCACATGGACATCCAAAGGATGTGGACGTCACTTTGTAGGCGCCTCCACAGTTTCATGTATGTCCATTGGGAAAAGTCACGCCTAACTAACTAGGCGTGGGCATGGAATGAGCGTGGTCTGGGCGAGGCTTCAATATGGTCGTCCTTCGATTCATTTGCATAACGCTGAGCAACCTAGGGCGTTCATCTCATGCCTACATTGTAGGTGAATGAAAACCAGGTCTAGTTTTGAGCATAGTTTGGGCTTGAGATAGACCTGAATTCTATGGCCGGAACTTAGACACAGTTTGGACGTCCTTAATGCGATCTGCTAAATAGCTCTCTGGGTTTTTATTTTTGCTTTATTAAGCTCAAAATACAAAGGACGCTTATCTTGGATGCCCAGACTGTGCCTAACTTTAGACTCGCTTTGCAGAATCAGGGCCTAAGGGTCGGATTCTGGAAATTGTGCCTACATCAGCCAGTGCCTACAAAAAACAGTAATATAGGCAATGTTTTTGACAGTCTACATTAATGGCGCCTGTTTGATGCGAATAACGTCTACAGAGGTTCTTATTGGCACCTATAGTCATTTCCAGCCAAAATAACATCTATTTTGACCTTAGGTGCTGCTAGGTGCCTCTGTAGACGCAATTCCAGCGCCCTTTTTGTAAGTGCCTACATTTTTTAAAAATGAGGTTTTAAATGCCACAGTCAATTGCTGCATTAATTTAACCAATTAAGTTAGGTGGTAGAGCGCCTATTACCGCCTAACTTATGAGGCCAATACCAGAATCAGCCCCTCACTGGCTAATATACAGTTAATATGGGAGCAGTATACTCCCTCATTAACTGTGGTCAGGTGCTACTTTAATGCTGAACCAGCATTAGAAAATGCTGATTCCGCCCCAATTTGCCTGCGTGAACTGTAACCAACAGACATAGGCGAAGCTCACACACGAACTTTGTTTCTCCACCTGTTAGAGGTTGTAAATTTAAAAGTCATCACCGACATCTTTTCTCACATCAAGCAGCATTATGGGGTAAAGATCTAAAACAACTGCTCGTGCCCACAACTTATAGGGAATTCAGGAAATGCCTAAAAACACATCTGTTCCTGAAATACTTAGGAAACCAACCTATACAATCTTAGTCCTCAACAAATGATCTCTAGAACTGTTAATCACTAATTCTGAACTTTGTTTATTCCACTAAATCTGTAACATCTTTAATCGTTGTAAACCGCATAGAACTTCACGGTCCTGCGGTATAGAAATTGTTGTTATTATTATTATTAACTTCAAATTTTACTATGGTTTAGTAAAATGGCACATTAATTAATCAAAGCCTTTTTTTTTACATTAGGGGCTATAGGAAAACCTACATTAGTCACAAGAAGGTGCCCCTTATTAAGCTGGAAGTAGCCTTAATGGTATATTTTGAATGCAATTTAGATTTAGATCAAAAAATTTAACCCCCCTTCCCCCCCTTTGTCCCTTTTTACAAAACGGCAGCACAGTTTTTAGCACCAGCCATGGTGGTAACAGCTCAGATGCACATATAATTCCTATGAGCATTGGAGCTGTTACTGCCGTGACCAGCTCTAAAAATCGTGCTACGGTTTTGTAAAAGAGGGGATTAATAAGACAGTTTGAACACTAATAAAAGTTTTCCTTATTCTCTTAGGTGAATGCTACCTGAGAGACAGTTTAAATAGTTCATGGAGAAGCTTTTATTAAATATTCAGATTAGTCAAAACTCACACCTGGATTAGAGGATCTGCAATAGTTTGCTATTTTATTAGCCTTAATTTTTTTTTTTTTTTTTTTTTAAACTTAAGGTGTTTTTTTATCAAGGCAAATTTTTTTTGAAAAATTCATTGACTTTTTTTTTCTTTTAGTACACATTAGCAAGCCTTTGAATTTATTTCTGTGCCACAGACCCTTGATGATAAGTGTACCCATAGTAGATGAACATTGATTTCCTTTAATTAAGACATTTCTAGTGGATTGGTTCTTCATCGTTTGGTGATTTGCCTCACTATTCTTATATACTGTCTCTCACATGGGAATTGCATCCTTTTTTAGTTCATTAATAAGCAAGAAAACCATACCTATTCAGTCTGACATACAAACAGGGCAGGATTAATTCTTGAAGGGCCCCTAAGCACACAAGTACACTGGGCCCCCCTGCCCCTACACCGCCCGTACCCCACCCCCATTTATCTGTTTTCTTATTTACTTCTTTATTTCCACCTGTATTTCTTTTTTTATTTTAATTCAAAACAAAGATTAGCATACCAGTGCACAGTTTTTCTTCTTTGCAAACCCAAACATCTCTGAACAAATCCCTCTTCCTTCCCTTCCCACCTACTTACCCAGGACATTAACTCTGAACCCTTTCAATACATATATAAAAGTGTTCAAATATATTGTAAAGCAGTAATACTATCCGAAATATGTCTATATTAATAACCAAGTTTACAACGCCTCTCCACTGCCTCACTCTATGTCGACCAACTGTAACCCATATGTTTGTATAAACAACCAAATCTGTAACTCCTCTAGTATGTTCCACTCCATGTATGTTAATTTGTAATAAAACAACAAGGCAAGCGGTCCAAAGAATCCAACATGAAACAAAAGAAGATCGACAGACAATATGGAAATTCAAATCAGGTTTATTCAAGGTGCTCCCAAGAACCATGCCCAATGCATTTTGCCAAACAAGGCTAGTCAACGCTAACAGAAAACCATGTCTTTCATACACACAGAACACAGATACACCCTCACCCAGTATGGAGGGAGCCCTACCTTCATGCGAAGCAGTGTCGGGCCAGCAGCACTCTGAATAGGCTGCTTGGCTTTGTCCGTCGGAGATTTAACTCTGCCGCATTACTGAGTGAAATCCCCGACGAACAAGGCCAAGCAGCCTGTTCAGAGTGCTGCCGGCCCAATGATGCTTTGCATGAAGGTAGGGTTCGTTCGTGGTCAGTGGAGAGGGAAGGATGGAGGGTCAGTGGAGGTTCGGCTGCGCAGTGGGGGTCAGAGGGTGCTCAAGGGTTCTGCTGCACAAGGGATGGGAAAGAGGGAAGGATAGAAGCTGGGCAAGGCTGCACGAGGGATGGGAGGGAGGGGAGGAAAGATGCTGCACATGTGGGGGAGAGAAAGGAAAGAAGAAGAATTGGGATGAAGGAGAGGAAGAGAGAGATAGTCATGTGCATACCCCGAAAATAAGACCTAGTGCCATTTTTGGGCACCAAGTAAATATAAGACACTGTCTTATTTTCGGGGCAACATGGTAGGTAAAACACATTAAATAGAAAACATACATATCAATAAAACTAATAAAGGCAGGGGGGCAAAAACAAACCAGAGCCACATACAACCAGGGAAATGCTATTAAAATTGTTTTGTTGTTATTCAAGCCAGCTTTTCTAATTTTTTACATAAGGATAAACAAACTATAAATGAACCAAAACTGTTCACAAAAGAAATACTTGATAGAAACAATCAAGTTACCTCAGATGCAGGCAGCCGGAAGGACGAGGCGGACCCAAGCGGCAACAGCAGTAGGGAGGGTGCAGGGGACCATGAGTGGCGAAGGCAGAGAAAGGCGGGAGCACAGCATCGCAAAGCATGGTGGCCGCAAGACTTGAGGCACGTGAATCAGCTGATGCAGCAGCAGTAGACAGTGTAGTCGTGGCGGCCATAAGACTTGAGGGCAGCGTCATCCGGGAGGTTTTCAGAAGGGTCCGACATGGCAGCATTTCTCACAAGCTGCCGGCGGCTGCTCCAAAGTTTTCTCTCTGCCGCAACTTCCTGTTTCCGACAGGGTAGATCGCTGCAGAGAGGGAAAGCTTTGGGGCAGCCGCTGGCAGCTCGTGAGAACAGCTGCCATGTCGGGCCCCTCTGAAAAGGAAAAATTTAGCTTTTTAATAAAGCACTTCGGACCGCGGGGCCCCCTGGATTTGTGGGACCCAGGGCAGTTACCCTGTTTGCTCCCTATAATGCCGGCCCTGGGGCCCCCCTGACAATGTCAGGCCCTAGGCATGTGCCTTGTAGGCCTATTCTTTAATCCGGCCCTGCATACAACATCAAGAACCAGAGGAAGGATCATCAGCCTGCCTTCCTAGCTCCCAAAGTCATAAAAAGATGCAAGGAGGTTGCTTGATCCGTCCTACTTTCTTCAACACGAGGTTTGGGTTGACAGTGGTCATTATTTTTATTTTACTCGCACCTTTTTCAGTATTTATTTATTTATGTATTTAAAAACGTGTACCCAGCTTAAACCTAAGCGGTTCACATAATATATACACTATCGCAATAACAATACAGCAATAAATAACATTCACCTAAAATTCTTCAAAAGCAAATACATAATAGAAAAGGTTTCAAGAAAAATTCTCCGTAAATAAAGTTGTCTTTAACATGCACTTAAATTTCTGAATATCAGAAAGCATCCTAAGAGGTCCTGTCAATTTATTCCACAAGAGCACTCCTGCCATTGAAATCATTGAAGCCCTTATTTCTGCACAGTGAACACTACTAAGCCCATCACTAACCAATCTTAATATCCCCTCCAGGTCTGCATAGTAGCACCTGAACTTTATACACAATCCGATATTTGACTGGTACCCAGGGAAGTTGTTTCGATAAAGGCATCACATGATCAAATCTGCTTCCTCCACAGATCAGTCATGCAGCTGCATTTTGGACAGTCTGCAAAGTCTTGCGTCTCACCGATATCATCCCCAAATACAGTGCATTGCAATAATCTAATTTTTGCATAATAGTTGTCTGGACTACAATCCAAAAATCATAGTTTGGCAGCATTGGATTTACCCTGCTAAGAACTCACATTTGGAAGAAAGCAGACTACACCTTTTTCAGAAGTAGATATTTACCTGTCCTTGAAGAGCTTGTAGGTCTAATTTTAACCTGAAGCAATGAAGAATGAAGTGACTTACTTACAATCACAATGAGCAGCAGCAGGAAGGGAACTGAGAGTCTCTGGCTGTTGGCTGTCAAGCCAGGTGCTTTAACTACTAGGCTTCTCCTTGTCACACTTAAGCAAAGTTGAATGACTTAATGTTG
The DNA here is from genome assembly GCF_902459505.1 of Geotrypetes seraphini. Classification (NCBI taxonomy): domain Eukaryota; kingdom Metazoa; phylum Chordata; class Amphibia; order Gymnophiona; family Dermophiidae; genus Geotrypetes; species Geotrypetes seraphini. The sequence goes on along the minus strand of NC_047084.1, from coordinate 173,842,638 downwards.
GCCCCCTACCTCTAAATTCAACAGCAGTCTCAGACAGAAGAAACTTTTGTTCATTGCTCCAAAACCCTTGTTTGATTCTAGCCATAGATGCCAGCTCTACGGGTACTGCGGGTGCTTGAGCACCCCCAATATTGAGCAAATGCCTTGACTTTGCCCAAGGAGAAGTAATTTGTGATGGGTTTAGCACCACCAATCATTCTGAAAAGTTGGTTTCTGTGATTCTGGCTGAGGAGTGATGACCTGAGTCAAAACAGAAGACCTGATACTCATCCATTGCTCAGTCTTGGGTTATAATGCTCAAAGGAAAAATGTTATGAGCTCTGGAAAGACAATTCCCCAAATTCTACATATTTGTGTGGTTGCCCAAGATGTGTGCACAAATTAATTAATAAGCTAGTTAACCCCAATAATTGGATGCTAACAACTAATTATTGATGTTATTTGGGACTCATTCAAATTTGTGCACACATCTGGGTGTGTGCTATGCTTTAAGGCAGGGGTGTCAAAGTCCCTCCTCGATGGCCGCAATCATGTCAGGTTTTCAGGATTTCCCCAATGAATATGCATGAGATCTATTAGCATACAATGAAAGCAGTGCATGCAAATAGATCTCATGCATATTCATTGGGGAAATCCTGAAAACCCGACTGGATTGTGGCCCTGAAGGAGGGACTTTGACACCCATGCTTTAAGGCATGGTGCCTAACTCTACTAACATGTAACTCAAAAAGGGGCATGGTCATGGGCACGTTGGAAGCATTTTGAAAAGTTGTGCACCTCATTATAGAATACTGAAAATGATGAAAGGGATGGGACAAACTTCCCTATGAGGAAAGGCTAAATTGGCTATGGTCCTTCAGCCTAGAGAAGAGACAGCTCAGGGGAGATATGATAGAGGTCTATAAAATACTGAGTGGTGTGGAATGGGTAGATGTGAATCGCTTGTTTACTTTTTCCAAAAATACTAGGGCTAGGGGGCCATGTATTGAAGCGACTAAGTAGTAGATTTAAAACAAACTAGAGAAAATATTTTTTCACTCAACATGCAATTAAACTCTATGAACATCGAAATGACTCTAGGCTGGAAGCTCTGGACCCTGTGCAGCGATTACACTTGAAACAGTTTGGAAGGCGGTTATGGACTTGACATTGGTGGTTCAAAAATCTTCTATGGAGGTAATAACTTTGATCTCTAAAACTGTTCAGGAGTTAAAACATGACTTTTTCATTAAGGGCTCCTTTTACAAAGGTGCGTTAGGGCCTTAACGTATGAAATAGCGCGTGCTAAAATGTCGCGCACGCTAGCCGCTACTGCCTCCTCATGAGCAGGTGGTAGTTTTTTGGCTAGCGCGCACTAATCCGGTGCGTGTGCTAAAAACGCTAGCACACCTTTGTAAAAGGATCCCTAAGTCTTAACAATTTCAATTAGATATTTCTTCTCTTGAAGAATTCAGATCTGTTGCTGTAAAAGATAATAATAATAACAACTTTATTTTTGTATACCGCAATACCACAAGTTTCAATAAGGAGAAAGATAGAGCCGATTGAAAATTTCAACAGAAGATTAAGGGCTCCTTTTACTAAGGTGCGCTAGGGCTTTAACACGCGGAATAACGTGCGCTTCATTGCCACGCACGCTAGACCTTAACGCCAGCATTGAGCTGGCGTTAGTTCTAGAAGCGCAGCGTGCGGTAATTTCCTGCGTGCACTAAAAACGCTAGCGCACCTTAGTAAAAGGAGCCCTAAATTTTTGGTTTTTGAATTTTCCTATGGATCCTGGGAAATTTGCCAAAAGTACTTTTTGGAAGTTCTACATTTTCCCTCGGATGTGGTTCCTCCTAAGAACAGAGTATTTTATTTGAAAATGCCTAAAAGAAATACCCAAGATGGTGATGTTCCAGTGAAATCTTCTGTTGGTCTTGAAAATCAGAAATTGAATGTGAATAATTTATCTGAGATTTTGGAGCAATCGGTAATGAAAAGTCTACAATGAGCTGCTTTTGTTTTTGAACAAGATCTGAATAATATCATGAAAATGTATTTACGTAATTCAAAAGCTCTCTTTCTTGGTCAGAAAATGTGGGTCTTCCCAGATGTCACTAAAGTGATGCAAGAATGTCGGAGGGTTGAGGTTTTTTGGTTTTTTTTTTTTTTGAAGTTTTGGATCTGGGGACCTCATCTAAGTTGCTCTATCCATGTAAATGCCTGATAAGTTTGGGTAGCTTGAATTATGTTTTTTTTTAAATTCCTGAACAGTTGAGATCTTTTATTGATCTAAAGAAGATTGTTTGAAGTCAAGGGAACAATGGTCAAGTAAGAGATATATTGCTGGAATTGTGTGGATGCATAATGCTTTATTTCTTTTTTTTTTTTTTTACTTTGATACTCATTTTATTGTGAACTCACTCCCCTCTTATTGTGGACTATTTAGAAGATAACATTTCTTGGTTTATCTATTTTTCTTTTTACTCTGGAAAATTAATACTTTCCATGTTGCTGTAACAAGTGTAATCTTGTGATGTTTATTGAAAATGAATAAATAATTTTTTAAAAACATAATTAAACGCTGGAATTCATTGCCAGAGTATGTGGTGAAAGCAGTTAGCTTAGCAGGGTTTAAGAAAAGGTTCCGATAATTTCCTAAAAGAAAAGCCCATAAGATGGACTTGGGGAAATTCACTGCTTTATTCCTATGATAAGCAGCATAAAATCTGTTTTTCTCCTTGGGATCTTGCCAGATACTTGATTGGCCACTGTTGGAAACAGGACACTAGGCTTGATGGACCTTCGTTCTGTCACAGTATGGCAACTCTTATGTTCTTATGTAGTGCCTCAGCGTGCCTAACTTGGGTGCCATCATTTACACCAGGTTTCAGCAAGTGTATGTCTGGCATCTAAAGTTAGACAAAGAATTGGCATGAAGTATGTTTCTATAGAGGTGGCATACCCTTGTTAGCAAAGCACTTTGTACCAAATTTTAAGTGCCATTTATAGAATTCCCTCCAATATGAGTATTTATGTAATTCATTTTTAATCCCATTGTCCCCGAAGAGCTCAGAATGGGTTACAGGTTAAACATACCTATTATATGGTTAACAGGTTACAATTTGACATAACTACAGTACAAGTTTATAATACTAGGTTGTATCCTAACAACAAATATAGAGTTTCCAGGTTACAATTTGTCATAGTTATCCTGAATAGTGCATGAGGTTTTTTTCAATATCAGTTTTTATCCTAATGTGACACAGATTGGGATCTATTGCCAATGTACATTTCTCTGTAATCGATTGGTCATGGGCAGGCAATGGCTGTTACGCCTCCTTTTTTGTGTATATGGGAGTCTGCTAAAGCTTAATAGCCTAAAGGGACATATCACACCTAGTGTAACTCCATCATTGTCTTTAGGCCAAGTTTTAGTAATCAGAAATATGCCTCCTCTTCTACTGTAGCCTGTCTTGAAACCAGCATGATGGCTGAAACGTTGGCTGTACCTGACCAGATGTGGGCAACAAGCAAATTTATAATAGTTAAGATAGGATAGACTGACCTAGTATATTTTATATACTATTAAAGTAAACTCTCTTTATAGATTTACTAGTAGAAATTTCAGTTCTTCTCGCTCAGATTAGACCTTCTCCCCTTCCCCCATAAGACCTTATTATAGGAAACAGTATTACATTTTCAGTTAAATTAATCAAAACCACCTTTTTTTTTTTTTTTTACAACATTAAGGGTGGTAGAAAGATCTACTTCAGTCTGAAGATGCCCCTTGTTTAGCTGGCAGTGGCCATAAATACATGTTTTGAATGCACTTTAGATTATCAAGAGATTTGATAAAATAGTCCCACTCCCTTTTACAAAGCCACGCTAGCGTCTGCCACTGCGGTAACTGCCTCAAAGCCCTTAAGTCTTTTATTTCGTTTTACCAGTTAATTCTTTTTATTGTACTCACTCTCAGTTGCTGCTAGTATTCCCTTCTTTCAGGTGCTGTTTATTTGCATGGGCTCCTAATAATGGCTACCATGTGTTAAAAATCATGAACTAACTGCTTAAAGCAGCGGTTCTCAACCCTGTCCTGGGGACCCCCCAGCCAGTCGGGGTTTCAAGATATCCCTAATGAATATGTATGAGAGAGATTTGCATACCTATCACTTCCATTATATGCAAATCTCTCTCATGCATATTCATTAGGGATATCTTGAAAACCCGACTGGCTGGGGGGTCCCCAGGACAGGGTTGAGAACCGCTGCTAAAAGCAGTTAGTTCAAGATATCCCTAATGAATATGCATGAGAGAGATTTGCATATAATGGGAGTGACAGGTATGCAAATCTCTCTCATGCATATTCATTAGGGATATCTTGAAAACCTGACTGGCTGGGGGGTCCCCAGGACAGGATTGAGAACCACTGGCTTAAAGGGTATGAGTGGGGAAAGCAGTTAGCACAGCCGCTGCCCCATTAAAAACAAACAAACAAATGACAGCAAGTCATGTGATCAGAAACATTTATTTATTTATTTATTTTTAAAATTTCTATACTGTCTAACCCTAGGTGTTTGACATAAGATCAAACATACATAATGCTTAAAACAATACAAAAGACAAATAAAACATCCAAATTGGATACACAATAATTCACTGATCCAACAAGTCAAACCCTATTAAAAAAGCAGTAACTAACAATTATGTTTTTAAAAGTTTTCTAAAAGTTCCTGTCAGCACATTTCCTTAACTGTCTTACTAGCAAATTCCATAATTTTACCCCAGCACAACAAAACGTCCTTACACTAGTTTCTGCAAATTTAGGGTTACCATTGCCCCTCAGCAGAGCAGAATTTTCAGAGTGCAAAGCTCTTTTGACGTGATAGAAAGTCATCCTATCCTTAAAACACTGTTTGTTTGCATGTTATTGATTTTTTTTGATAGAAGGATTTATATATGTGCTGGCAACATTTTGACCCCTGACACATCAAAAATTACAACATCTAGGGGGTGCTCGATGTTGTTACAGGGAGATATTTTTAAAACCAATAGGAGGAAATATTTTTTTCACTCAGAGAATAATTAAGCACTGAAACGCATTGCTAGAGAATATAGTAAGAGTGGTTAACGCAGCTGATTTTAAAAAAAGATTTTGAGAAGTTCCTGGAGGAAAAGTCCATAGTCTGCTATTGAGACAGCCACTACTTGCCCTGGATTGGTAGCATGGAATGTTGCTACTATTTGGGCTTTTGCCTGGTACTTGTGATCTGGATTGGCCACCATTGGTCTGACCTAGTATTGCTATTCTTATATTCTTTTCTTATGAAACACAGAGATAAGAACATAAGAATTGCCACTTCTGGGTCAGACCAGTGGTCCATCATGTCCAGCAGTCCGCTCACACGGCAGCCCCCGGGTCAAAAACCAGTGCTCTTAATGAGTCCAGCCTCACCAACTTTGTCTTGAATCCCTGGAGGGTGTTTTCCCCTATAATAGACTCTGGAAGAGCGTTCCAGTTTTATACCACTCTCTGGGTGAAGAAGAACTTCCTTACGTTTGTACGGAATCTATCCTCTTTCAACTTTAGAGAGTGCCCTCTCGTTCTCCTTACCTTGAAGAGTGTAAACAATCTGTCTTTATCTACTAAGTCTATTCCCTTCACTATTTTGAATGTTTCAATCATGTCCCCTCTCAGTCTTCTGAGGCCCAGTTTCTTCAGTTTCTCACTGTACGGCAACTCTTCCAACCCCTTAACCATTTTAGTCGCTCTTCTCTGGACCCTTTCGAGTAGTACCATGTCCTTCTTCATGTATGGCGACCAGTGCTAGATACGGTACTCCAGGTGAGGGCACGCCATGACCCAGTACAGCGGCATGATAACCTTCTCCGATCTGTTCATGATCCCTTTCTTTATCATTCCTAGCATTCTGTTCGCCCTTTTTGCTCCGGACATCCTGTATTCGTGCATGAGATTTTTGTTACTGACATGCATCACTTTACACTTATCCACATTGAACCTCATTTGCCATGTTGATGCCCATTTCTCAATCTTGATTATATCACGTTGCAGATCTTCGCAATCCCCCTGTGTCTTCACTACTCTGAATAACATCGTATCGTCCGCAAATTTAATCACCTCACTCATCGTACCGATGTCAAGATTGTTTATAAAAATGTTGAAGAGCACGGGTCCAAGCACTGAGCCCTGTGGCAACCCACTGGTGACGCTCTTCCAGTCCGAGTATTGCCCATTTACCCCCACTCTGTGTTTCCTATGCTCCAGCCAGATTTTAATCCACATGAGTATTTCACCTTGCCTTGTTGCACCATCTGCGGCCTTGTACACTTTCTTTATATTTTGGGCCTTTATGTTTACTATTTTCCTTTTGGTGTATTTTCCATTACTGCTACCTATCATTTCTATAGTGTTGCTGGACATACGCAGTGATGTACATTAAAACATTCAAGAGACAGCTCCTTCTCGGTAGAGCTCACAATTCAAAGCCTTTTTTTAAAAAACCAGAAATGCTAATTGCTGTTGCCACATCCTCTGGCAACAAGTTTCAGAGCTTAACTATTTGTTGAGTGAAAAATATTTCCTCCCTATTTGTTTTAAAAGTATTACCATGTGACTTCATTGAGTGTCCTCTAGTCTTTGCACTTGCTTGAAAGAGTAAAAAAAAAAAAAAAAAAAATCTATATTCTATACTATTCAGGATTTTGTAGACCTCTATCATATCCATCCTCAGCAATCTCTTTTCCCAAACTGAAGAGCTCTAACCTCTTTACCCTTTCCTTAATCATTTTAGTCACCCTTCTTTGAACCTTTTCTATTTCTGAGATATCTTTTTTGGAGATACAATTGACCAGAATTGCTTGCAGTGTGCAAGGTGAGGGTGTACCATGGAGCAATTCAGAGACTTTATAATACATATTCTTGGTCTTATTTTCCATCCCTTTCCTAATAATTCCTAGCACCTTGTGTGCTCTTTTGCCCGCTGCTGTACACTGGGCAGAGGATTTCAGTGTATTGGCTATGATGACACCTAGGTCTTTTTCTTGGGTGCTGACTCCTAAGGTGCACCTTAGCATCTGGTAGCTATGATTTGGATTATTCTTCCCAATGTGGTTCACTTTACATTTGTCCACATTAAATTTCATCTGCCATTTCAATTTCCTAAGGTCTTCACACAATTTTTCAATCCATGTGTGTTTCAACATATAGTTTTGTGTCATCTGTCGTTCTGATTTCCAGATCATTTATAAATATGCTAAATAGCACAGGTCCCAGTACAAATCTCTGTGGCATTCTTCTATTCACCCTTCTACACTGAGAAATACAGCCATTTAACCCTACTTTCTGTTCCCTATTCATTAAGAATTTCATAATCCACAAGTTAATATTGCCTCCTATTCCACGGCGTTTTAATTTTCTCAAGTCTCTCATGGAGCAGTAGTGTAGTGAAGGAAGCTTGCGCAGGGTGGCAGAGGTTTCCAGTCTAGCTGTACTGTGTGCCCCCTTGCTCCCACACCATCTCCATACCTCTTGAAATCTTTGCCAGCCACAAGCAGGATCTCTTACCTGCTGATTACGCCAACCTTATCCTTCCCTCTCACATCACTTTCTGGTCCCCATGAGCCTGAAGTGACATCAGAAAGAGGGATTAGAATAGCATGAGCAGTGGATAAGCAATGCTGCTTGTGGCTGATGACGATTTGAAGTACACGGAAATGAGGAAGGGTATGGGGAGGGGGAAGAGGAGAGGTGCCACCCCCCCTTACTATGCCAGTGCTCATGAGGGACTTTGTCAAAAGCATTCTGAAAATCTAGATATATAGTGCTACATCAACTAGCTCGGTTTTATCCACATGTTTATTCACGCCTTCAAAGATATTGAAGAAAGTTTGTGAGCAAAGACTTCCTGTAATCATTCTGGTGCACCATGGAGCAATCCATGCTGACTCTGTCCCATTAAACCATATTTGCCTATGTATTCAATAATTATATTCTTTATAATAGTTTACACTACTTTGCTTAGCACTATAGTCAGTTTTACCAGTCTATAATTTCCTGGATCACCCCTAGAACTCTTTTTAAAAATCCGTATTATATTAGCCACCCTCCAATCTTCAGGTACTATGGATGATTTTAAACACAGGTTACATATCTCTAACAGTAGATCATCAATTTCTTGTTTGAGTTCTTTCAGTACCCAGCGGTGTATACCATCCGGTCAGGGTGCTTTACTACTGTTTATTTGTTGATTATGGCTCAGTACATCTTCCAGGTTTATCGAGATTTCTTTCAGTTTCTCTTCATTGTTACCCTTGAAAACCATTTCTGATACAGACAGATCTCTTGCTATTCTTCAGTAAAGACTGAAAGAAAGAATTTATTCAATCTCTTCACTCTGGCCTTTACTCCTTCATGATCTAACAGTTCCACAATTTCTTCACAGACTTTCTGTTTCCGATGTACCTGAA